>NC_137690.1:27609339-27649339 GCF_963989245.1 Nansenia antarctica
GCTGTATATGTAATGCACTTGGAATAATATCACTCCTGAAGTTTAACTGAGAGCAACCCAATAGCATTTTCTCCCACAGCAATTACCTAGGAAGACACAGTAAATTGTCTTTAGAATTGCCAAAGTGAAACCAAACCAAGCCAATTCCTGTGCTGTAATGAACAACATTACAACACCCCTGTCCCTCCCACCCCACCCCACCCGCCAGACCAAAGTCTCTTTATCACCTTGAAGACTTCTGGATTCTCTAGTAATTACCGTTATTGTATCATATTTCAACATATAAATAGAGAGGCGTCGAGACAGAGAGACATGACCACTGTGCTCATCTGTAATTGCTGTGTGCACCCAAGTGTACTGCATCGTGTAAGCAGCTGGTGGAAGTGAACCACTGTGAGGTTTGACTGTGTTTAGTGCCCACGAAGCTAACTAATGAAAAGCTCCAAGCAGATAATAGACACAGACCCACAGACCAGGCCGATGAGGGAGGTTACGAAATAATTGCGAAGGCTTACTTTCATCTGGGGTCCTCGCTCAAGGTCATCAAAAATGACTTTCTTATCAAAGAGATGCATTGACTGACGTGAGCGGAGCCGACTTTGTACAGCCCCAAAACTCATTAGAGCCACAAAATAACTTTATCCAACCACAGCACTGAGAAAACAGACAGATGCTCTCCAATCATGGTGTTTATCATACTGATGTGGCTGCATAATGCTGGTGTTTCAGTCTATACATGGGGCCTTGCAAAACGTAGGTCTTTGTATCCATAAGAGAATAGAGAAGCATTTGACCTGCAGTTAAGTTTTCAACATGGATGAAAATCTTCACTGTTTTTTTTTCTTTTTTCGCTCGACTGTCTACTACACAAGGCACTCAAGAGCAAGGTATAATGATTATTTTAATTGATACGGCTATACACTAGATAATTTTTCTATTTTACACCAATAAAATAATATGCCTTCCATTCTATTTTTGCAGATTAAATGAAATGGTCTGCCTATGTTTTGATACATGCGTTGGATTGAATGACTACAATAGTCCTTATTAAATGTAATCCCATTGCTCAATGTGCAGCAATAATCATAGGCTCAGTTAAACAGCTAAAAATACCATTGGTGGGAAACTATAACATGTACCCAAGTATGCCAATCCACTCAATATGATGCCTTATATAACCTTTGTGATTCTGAAATAATAAAAACGGTTCTGCTTTGTTGAAGAGTGCAGCATAGCAGAAAATGATGCCATTACAGCATTTTGTAAACATGCCAGTCAGAAGTTGACCTGCCATAACAGCAAGAGGAGTACATCAACTTTTAAGTTGCTCTAAATCACACTGCCTCTGGCTATTGCTTTTAATACTAATTTGATAATTGTATGGATACCCTGGCAACTGTGGGTGGCTCCCAATGATTCTAAACTCTACCAACATACTGTTAGAGTTTGAGCATAGATACACAATCAAAAGGTGGGGGTGAGATATAATATACTGCTGCCCACTGTCCCAACAAGATTCCAGATTTCATTTTGCAAATGGACATTCTTTTGTGGTTGGGGAGGTATGACAGGATAGTTTTATCCTGGCTATGTTTATGGAGGTTTAACAACTGAGACCAGATAGCAGACATTTTATTGTCTAAAATCATAATGCTTGCACAGCTGCTTAACCTGCTCTCGCTCTGACAGATTTGTTACACTCTTTTAAAAGGGCCCTTTCCCATGATCCTTAGGGTTAGTGATGTTAGACTTGAGTCAAATGTAAAAACAACTCTTGTGCATAAAATAAGTGGGCTAGCTGTTTAGTTAGATTAGTAATCATCATTAGCTCACAGATTTATATAATCCTCAGAACTGACCCACACACTTTTGGGATTCGGTCCAATATTAATGTTTGTCAAGAGATGCATTTCTAAAAGCAGTGTATTGTTATAGTTGCCTTGTCTTTGATCGTTGGTTCTACAATAGGATACACCAGGCCAAGGTTGAGTGGAATTGTGTGGTTTGAGGAGTAGGGCCAACTGCGGGAACCGAAGGGAATCCTTTATTCGACTCTAAGGATGAGATCTTTACCTTGGCTTAAGCAAAACATTGCAAAACAATGGAATCATGGAAGATTCAGTTCATTATCAATTCTAGCATCATTCTGAAAACACTCAGCTTGGACAGAGGAATAGACAAATTGGAGTGTGTCCCCCCCCCCCTCTCTCTCTCTCCCTCTCTCTCTTTCTCTCTCTCTCTCTCTATCCCCTTCTCTCCCTACCTCCATCACTCACTGCACTGTTTGTTCAATAAATCCAGGTGACCCTTTCACCTTTGAAAAGATTACGTTTGTAATGGCTTGCTGGGTAGGTCACACAGTGTAATACACATCTGTCTTCTTGCCCATTATTCGGGCAATAAATTGCCACTGTGAAAACATCTAAATATTAAATATGACAGACGGCGCAACAACATAAAGACAGTGTGTCATCCGATACCCCGGCGCGAGACCCCAGCTCGTCTGTGAAGTGCCATGCCCCGGCTTTAAGTCCCCAAGTTGACAGAGCCATTAAATAAGCCCATGCAACTGTAGCCGCCGCGAGGAAAATCAAACCTAATTCAACACTGATGGATCCAGTGCAGCTGCCCTAATTGCAGCCTGTGTCGACTGCAGCTTAGGGGCTCATCTTCAGATTTATCCTTTGTTTTCCCTTATTTGCTTGTTCTACATTGTGCCTCCATTCTCAAATCAAGGTCGATAAATAGTTCTGCTCCGATGGTAATCAACTCGTTATGCAGACAACGAAGTGAGGAGCAATAAGCGATGATGAACTGTCGGACCCTTGGGGAGATACTACAGGAGAGGGTCTGATTAGGTGGAGAAAATAAAACTATAGTCATGGCTGGCTTGACTAGCCCTAGACCAAATGGTGGACAAGCTTTCGCCTTGGTTTCAATATGTGATGACATTGTCCCACCCTTTCAGAGGCTATATCAGTCTCTATGGGTGTGACATTAAGTTGGATGCAGTTGCATGAGTAGTGCCCTCTAAGCCTGGCTGAAAATGCACGTCAACTTGGGATGAGTAGCTGTGATGCTAACCGTTAATAACGCCACATCTCTCCCCACTGCCACCGTTTCATGAAACAATAATGGAGTTTGGAGGCATAAATCGCCAGTGTGGCAGACAGAGTGTATCCCATCTTCACAGCTAGTTGGATGCTGAGTCCACTACCATCACACTCTGCAGCTGTCCAGCTTTGTTTACCCAACATATTGATTTTTCTTTCTCCCACCCCGTCCTCTCTCTCTTTCTCACTCTTCTGTGTATTATCAGCAATCCCAGACTGGCTTTAATCTGCACTTCCCATTAACACATGCTAATAGGGCCCCGGCGTCTCCTCTATCTATCTGCCAGCCAAGGCCCCCTCAGATGTCAGTGGGGCTGGCTGGCCTGCTTACACGCAGCAGTATGGAAGCCTGGCTGCTGTGTGCAGATTTGAAGTCATTCCCAACAAGGGAAATGATGACAGTCTCAAGAAATGTCAAATGTTCTCAGCACACAAATGCTATGACTTTCTGGTGTGAAAAAAAAAAGTCCACCTCTGGGCAATCAATTAACAATAGAGTTTTCCTGTATAGCACCCTGAAGATTAGAAGACTGTGGGATACTTACAATGGCATGCAGCCTTCCCCTTTTATTCATGGCCAGAAATCTGTTACTGTAGACTCCTCGGATGCCTATGACGCCTTGAGAAACGGCAAAGAGCTCCAGAACACCTGAAAAGACAAACAAATGTTCTGATGATTGATGGACGTTCCATTAACTGGATTCATTTGGCAGCCTTGGTTGTTTACACCTTTGCCCTTGATGAAAGGTCTTTAATTTGAGTCACTTCAATAAATGGCATGTCTAATGCCTTTTGGAAACAGCAATAAGGACGCCTGCTCCAGTGTGGAACTCAAGAATTTAGTTGGCAGTATTTATTTTTTTATTTGGTTTTACTTTACAATTATTGTCCAAAAGGCATAGGGGTACAAGAGATTATAACTTATTTGGTTACAGTTGAATAACATTTATATTATGCAATATTGTCACACTATAAAGTAACATTCTGACTGATATAGCATACTCATGCTCTGGACCAGTCACTGGCAAAAGTTAAGACTCTCTCTGTGATGTGTGTTTAGTTATTCAAATATACCTTCCGACAGTTCATTCCTCTCTGTAATCAATAAAGTACGATTCATTATGATAATGTGAGAGTCATCACGTTATCATTCAAAGACACACTGTCTCTTTGTTGTCTCCAATACTGGCATGTTGGAACTAAGGACCCCTTGAGAATCTCTGTAGCTGCCAAGTAATCTGACAGCTCTTCTAAAGGAGACCATGAAATGAGGGAGAACGTGCCTTTTCATGGTCAGCTTCAACAGTTTTGTAAATAAATTACAAGACATCTGAGTTGAACAGGCAGTCTAAAGTCAGATTTATACCTGTAGATATACTTTTCAGATTCTTGTTACAAAATGAACAAAGTTTGTTTCTTTGACTAAATGAGTTGAAGTTGACTTTTTGGCCAACAATTTTAGACGGTTTGGATACATAATTGCATTTAAAACTCTACCACTTGTTCATCTAGTCTCACTTAGTAGATTACGTCAACAAAGAAAAACATGTCTATCTGCATACATTATTCACAAGTCTATTCAAATACAAAAGAGATCTCATTATATTTTTATTATACTCTGCAACAGTTTTGGACATGAGTAAACAGAAGCAGAAAATTGGCACGTCGCAGTCAATGACAACCATGTTGTGCATTACATTGTTGTGATGACAATCATAGTGATTTCCAATCCAAAACATCCTAGCCCCCTCTGTTGCACCTGTTACTCACACAAACCTGCCAACATCCAAAACAAGAAGCACAAAACAAGATATTTAAACCAGATGGTCTACCTAAGTCAACAATTTCCCAGGGCCACAAGTACCCTAAGCACATAGGTGCTGGAATGCCATTGCACTATATCTGTGACTGTTCTGTGTATAGGCTACACTGAAACTCGGAACCCTATCCTGTCAAGTTATTTATTACTAAACTACAAAGACAATCCTTCCTCAGCTACATATATATTTACAGTCACCTATCCTAAAAGTATGTCATGGATATTTTAGTTTAGGCCCATTTATGCCAGAATATTATAGGCCTAAAGGCTAAATCCAAAAAAGGGGTGAACATGAGTGACAGTAGGTGTTCTATGCACAAATGTAATCTAGCAAAGGCAACTGCATTTTGTATGTCCAAATGTGGACAAACACCATTATGTGTAAGCTAAACCATTTAATGCTTCTCTCTATTGCCACTTTATGAATAATTTAACCACTTGAGAGGTCCATAACAAAACACTGGTTAATAACTTACTCAACTGATTGGGTTCATGGCTGCCGTTAACTCTGCCGTCGGGATGAATCTGCAGATGGAACCCAATGCCAACCCTACAGTACAGCCTGCAAGTCCTGCGTCCCGAACTGATACCCTCTTCCAGAAGTTGGTCCTCCAAAGGAACGTAGTGCTCAGACCCAGTCACGGCAGCGACAGCGCAAATCAGCAGAGCGAAGGTAAAAAGGCAGAGAGGAACATTCATTCTTCCACAAAGGGACTGTCTGTGTCTCTGCTAGAGCACTTCTAGCATTTTGTTGTCCCTCCTGAGCTCTATGCAGTACGAGGATCCGTGCGCACGCTCATGCAGATCCAGCGCTCGTGGGCATTACCCCGGCTGCAGTAGCTGGAGTTGTTCTGCTGGCAAGGAGATATTTATAACACGAATGATCTCACTGCTTGATGCATGCCTGAGTTCTGAAGGACGTGTTCTCATCCGGATTTCCTCGCTGAAAGACCAGTCCTGCTCAATATCGATCCACACCAGCGAGGCACAAAGAGGACGAATCGGACAGCGCACAATTCCCAAGGACTCCGTGCCAGGACGCAGTATGCGCGGCATTTTACGCACGAGGAGACATAGTTTTAATAGATCAGCGGGTGGCACACTAATAATTCATAAATGAAAGCGAGAGAGGTATCCATTGACGGTGACTCAAGCCTTCTTTCGTAATCGGAGATTTGCTGTGGGGAAAGTTCAAACTTTGTGCCACTGCGACCGACGAAAAAGAACCGTAGGGGACAGTGGGTTTAAAATAGATCTGTTACAGTTCCTCAGGTGGCGCTTGAGAGTTTTAACATTCGCATTGGTCTCCTCACGCGCGCGTATTTATATAGCCTAGTACCTTATTTATTTACCGACCTGTGAGACCTGTTCACATGATTACAAGAGTGTAACCTTTCAATATAAGATGCCTTTTGATGAGATATAGGCTATAGTATTGTTATGGATTGGCACTGTAATTGACATGACACTTGTTTTTGCCTGAGGTTTTTAGGCATTATGCATTTTCACCTTTTATGAACTATAATTATCCTCAGAGTTCTTCAGTTATCCATCTTTAACAGCACATACGAAATGTAATCACTCATAAACTATTGAATAGCTTATTTAATTTATGAGATAGAGATCCTATCTTCTTTTACTAGAGACATATTATCCCTTGGTGGGCTTTTGAATAGTCTCTTATTACTTTTATGATTCTCAACCAGACAGTATTGTTGTCCAAACCAGTCCTTTCCACTTAATGTTCTGCAGTGCAGTGGAGGGGTTAAGGTGAATATCATATGCCATGCTGCATGTCCTTCTCAGTGGGAAATCCACTTTTGCTTTGTAATGGTGTCTGGATAATATGGGAAAATACTCAAGTGGAGTAGATCACCATGACCTATGGCTGCACACACAGACGTACTTGGTATAGTCATAAACACACTGGTACAGTAAATTGTAGCCGATTTCGACTTAGGGAATATTTTCCCCTTGTGTTGAAGGACACTCAAAACATTTTAAGACTATTTTAGTCTAGAAGTAAAATGTAGACATTTGTTTTGACCAATAGGTAACAAATAATTTTGGATAACAACAGTCATCTAGTTAACAGTGATTTAAAAATATGAAACACCACACTAAAAACAATTTCTCTAAGTCCATGTTCAAAATGCTCTCAAATCTACCACACAAGAGTGGGCTAATCGTATTAATTTTTGTTGCCTTCACATGCATTCATCCCAGCCTTCATTGTTTTTAGAGCGGGCCGCTATGTTTGAATTTGATTATCTCACACACACACACACACACACACACACACACACACACACACTGTGGATTAAGGGTGGGTGCGGGTTGTAGGGCTGGCCTAATTGTCTCACACATAGCAAAGACCCTAGCCTGCATTACCTTTTATGTAAACAATGAGGCAGTGTTTAGTCCCACTGTTGTAAGGGCCATTCATTCCTGTGAGGCATTCCAGTAACAGTGAGGTAATCCTCTTGAGTTGTATAAACATGGATGATCCTGATTGATTCCCCCACCCAATTGATCCCAGCTTTTAGAAGCTTTTTAGTCTAAGCAAAGAGCCAGACATCAGTTCTGGATAGTCTGGCCCCCACTAGACTATGATGAGATGTCAGACCTAGGTATTTGAGGCATATTTTCGGACATTCTATCATCCAAGAGACAATTGATCATTTTGATCGGGCGCATTGGCAGCAATGTCTTAGGGACCAGTAATGCAGCACTGTGGGGGGGGGTTACTGTTAGTCCCTGTACCGTACTGACCTAAAGTCAGCATAGCTTATTCTAGCCCCACATACTGTACCTTCTCAATAATGTAGGCTGTTTGTGATGCATGTTTGGAGCAGCTTTGCTAAGACATCTATTATGGTTGAAAAGGTCGCCAAAGTTGATGCCTTCATTCATCAACTGCCATTAAGTAAAAGTCTATGACGATGCTCTTGCTCATGTAGCATGTTGCATAAATAAAGTTGTGCCCTGGTGTGTGAAAAGGCCACCTCTATATCCAAACACCATCAAATTAGGGCTCCCTGCTTGTATTTACTTTGGCCAATTCAGATGAAAATGTTGCCTCCACTGCCTGGTTGAATCCACAAACATGTCAATATCTGGGGTAATCCCTGAGAGCACTTCCCATCCCATCAACCCTGTGAACGTGTCTTCTGTAGCGTTTCAACATTCCGCTATGGCACAGAGCAGAACGCCGACATGTTTTTCTCAGAACACTGACGCCTCTTAGAGTGGACGCAGTCACAGACCCCCACACCCCCACCCCCACCCCCACCCAACCACTCGAAAAACATTTTTGGATCATTCTGCCTAAGGGGGGTTCAAAGACAGCGCCCCACTGAAACGAGTCAGACAAATGAGAGGGGTGACGAAGGGTAGGGTTAGGGCTGGGTAAGGGGGTGGAGGGAGGTGGGGGGGGATGGGGGGTGTTTAGAACCCATGCATTTCAAACCGAAGCATTTAATCAGCAAGTCCCATCTAAAAAAAAAAATGCCTAGACGCAAGCGCTCGCCAACAATTGTTGGGAAAGGGACCATGTTGTCTTTTGGCTCCGTCCTCCGTTCACTGGCTGAGTAACAAAGAAACACCTGTTCACTTGTTGCAGACACAGCCACCTGTCAATGAGGAAGGGGTGGGATTAGCCTCTGACAGGCGACTGTCAATATGCGGCCTTGACGGCCACCAAGACTTTGCATCTAAATGGACAGGCAGGCACCTGGTCTCCCAACACTGAGGACCCAATGACAGCTCATGTAAATGGACAGGCAGGCACCTAGTCCCCCAACACTGAGGACCCAATGACAGCTCATGTAAATGGACAGGCAGGCACCTGGCTTCCCAACACCGAGGACCCAATGACAGCTCATGTAAATGGACAGGCAGGCACCTGGCTTCCCAACACTGAGGACCCAATGACAGCTCATGTAAATGGACAGGCAGGCACCTAGTCCCCCAACACTGAGGACCCAATGACAGCTCATGTAAATGGCCTGGCACCTAGTCCCCCAACACTGAGGACCCAATGACAGCTCAGCCCCTGTGTGTCGGCCCTCTTAAGAGTGTCAACTATGTCAACTGTAGGTACTTCTCCAGGATATTTCAATGGGGAAGCCATGTATGGCTCAGACACCTGCTGAGGGTTGAATGACCATGCCCAGGCTACCTTCAAGGTCCAGTTTCATCTGACGTTTAATACATAAGTTCCATGCTGTTAAAAGGGAAGCACATTTGACAACAGGCGGTAGGGCGCAATGTGTTTGCATCTTTGTAATACTGTTTGGTGAAGGAAACAATTGGTTGGTGCTTTTGTTAAAATTGGATGTATAGCCAGCATTTGTCTCTATAGACTTGTCTTCATTCTGTCGTCAATTATATTCACCACACGATTATTGTGCAATATTACATGTTGGCTTGTAATTGCTTTCCAATTCCTAATGCCTAATAGCATAGAAAATAGCATCACATTTGCACACCGTTGTCTATTTCTAAGATATGAAGCATACTCTTCATGAAAAGTCCTTGGGTGGTGATAGAGATAAGTGCATCGAATAAATCTAGTCTGTTTTTTCTACAGGATACAGCAGGACTGGACTGAACAACAGCTCTATCCCCATGCAATCCATTATCTCTCTGCACATCTGGCCTTCCCTGGGGGGCCATACATCTTCATTTGGACCGCCAGCCGTGTGTGTGTGTGTGTGTGTGTGTGTGTGTGTGTGTGTCTGTCGGTGTGTGTCGGTGTGTGTGTGTGTGTGTGTGTGTGTGTGTGTGTCTGTCGGTGTGTGTCGGTGTGTGTGTGTGCGTGTGTATGTGTGTGTTTGTGTGTGTGTGTGTGTGTGTGTGTGTGTGTGTGCGACTGTGCGTGCGTGCGTGCGTGTGTGTGTGTGTGCGTGTGTGAGTGTGTGTGTGTGTGTGTCCTCCAGGTCAGAGTTGAGGCTTGGATATGGCTGCACTCACCCTGATGTATACCCCTAACAGTGGAATCCTTTGCTCTGAAATAACTCTCCTAGAAGCTTTTTATCTTCTTTTCCTCTTTGGTCCTGTCCAGCAAAAAGCAACAAACAGTCACTAATTTTTCTTGGGGGGACAGGGTTTCCTGTTCCTGTACACATCCCATCTTCATTAATCCCTCTAGATCCCGTACCTGCCCGCACTTGTTTTTCAGGCGCCTAACTAGAGCGCACTTTGACCAAAGGCCTCTCTCGGCAGGGAAAGATTAGTTCCGTCTCGTTTTACCCTGGATTTCCTATGTCTATATGTTGACCTTTGCCGGGGAGATAAGGGTGGGGGGGGGGGGGGGGGAGTTGGCTTAAAGCGGGACATGGTAGTAAATAAGAAAGTGTCCTTTGCTGTGAGAGAGTTGACCGAGGAGATGGACACACGGCTAACTCAATCTGAGCCGTGCTAAAGTTTTGCACCCTGAGAGGTGGAGAGGGACCGCGGTCCTGTCATTGCTGTGGCCGCTGACGCTGGGTTGCCTTTCATAACGGGCTCATCCTACCTCCCCTCCCAGGCTGCAGGGCTACATATATATATATATGTATAGTGTTGTTCTGCTTCGAACGGAAAGACGTGTGGAATGTGCAATGGGTTAGAATTTGTGCTCTGCAGTACAGTTGACTCCTGATCAGTCGGATTGCTTTGAACTGCTAGGTAGGTGCACAAGTAGGCTAAAACAGGAGAATGCAGATATCAGGATGAATTAGACCTAATAAAAGGATGAATTAGGCCTAATAAAAACTGCTTTGTATTGGGAATTCTGAACTGCAGTGTAGGGCAACCTTTTGAAGAACATACAGTATGTGTGGGTTCCATGTTAACCCCTTTCCACAGAGGGTTCTAAATAAATGCAACGCCAACATGTTTTACATGAAACCCAAAAGAGTTCTACACTGAATCCAAAAGTGTTCCTCTACAGATACAGATGAAGAACCTTCCAGAGTGTAAGGCCCTGTGTGTAATGAATGAACTTTGTCTGGAATACATGAGTGTCCAAGAGATGGGAATGTGAGGGGGTCAGACACGCAAAAGCAGCTCCATAAACCAATGGAGAGGAATCAGTAACGCGTGAGCTTCCCAACACCTGCTCAGTCAAACTGGCCCTGCGGAGCGCTCGGTTTATATGGTCCTTTAACCTGACAGGGAGGGAGGGAGGGAGGGAGGGAGGGAGGGAGGGAGGGAGGGAGAGGAAAAAGAGAGAGTCAGGGAGAAACGTGTGTGTGTGTGTGTGTGTGTGTGTGTGTGTGTATTTGTGTTTTTCTACATGTTGTATCTGTGTATGTGAGAGTGAAAGAGGGGGCAGAAAGAAATTGTGCAAGCATGTGTCTGTCAGAGATACAGAAGACAGGCAGTGTGTGTGTGTGTGTGTGTGTGTGTGTGTGTGTGTGTGTGTGTGTTTGTGTGCGTGCGTGCGTATGTGTGTGTGTGTGTGTGTATGCGTGCGTGCGTGTGTGCGTGTGTGTGTGTGTGTGTGTGTGACTGTGAGGTAGTGTAATCATTCCTTGTCATTCCCTCACTGCTGCCTGCTGCCAGCTCACACATCACCTCTCACCACCACTAACTCTGACATTGCTGACCGGTGAGCTTGATCTGTCAGATGACCACAACAATAGCTAACGACCTCCGATAGCTCCAATTCCAATGCAATAATGCAACAACGCTGAGTATGCCAAAATAGTTGAGTAGCAGCACACTTATTCCATATGCTTGAGCTGCATTCCACTTTAGTCACTCCAATCATTTAAATGAGAGCATTTCTAAAGCCCACCCTACACTATATGAAAGAAAAGTTTGAGGCCAAGAAACAGGTGCAACCTAAATAGCTAACCTCCTCTTGGGTCATTCTTTCTCTGCAATGCCGAGAATTCAAACAAGCAGGCTTGCACATAAAACAGGTACAATCCCCCTACAAAGAGAGAGAGAGGAGGGGGGGGGGGGTGGACATTTCACAGGCATGTACAGAGATTGTCTTTAAAGTGGACAGTAAGTGTAAATTTGTCCCTGTCAGCGAGGGAGAAGATTGAATACTTAGTGCATGAAAATAGTGCAAGGGTTGTTTAGCACTGCTTCTATATATTTAGCTTTTTTTTTTTTTACTAAATAACGTGACACAGATATCCTAATCAGCGGGCGGAAGGTGGAGCTGGCCTGCGTGCCCAGGCTTAATGACAGTATCAAATAGATTCGATTTGTGGTGTGAAGCTTGCGCAACCGGGAGGTGCTTTTGAAACAGATACGTTTGAACCCAGCTTTCCTTTCAGAGCCTTGTTAGCTCATTTCACTCCACATAGGTGACACTATGCGATGTCTGTAAACGTCTCAATGATGGACTATTAAAAAAACTTGTTTATTATTCCATCCAAATCTACTCCATTTGGGTTCGTTGGTGATTCCTCTGTTGTCTGCAGGTGTCACACACATAATGTAATAGGTGTGAAATCTACTGTGTTAATACTCACCTGAGCATTCTAAAATCAAATCAAACTTTATTTATAAAGCACATTCGTACATAAATGTATGCCAATTAGACGTAGACATGTTAGGTCTTCTCGGCAGACGGCCTCCATTAGGCCTTTTGCCAGCATATCAACCCTAAAAAAAAACAGTTGGGACCAAGTTCATCATAGGACACATGGCATGTAAACGACACCCCCTAGGTCAGGTGGGTTTGGTTTGGCCTAGTCGGATATATAAACTGTTCTCGACCGGGGCGCGCTGAGTGATGTAGTGACAAATGTGACAGGGGGGGCTCACGAAGGGGACGATGACACCAGCAGCCAAGCATGGGGGGCAATAAATATCCCAGGGAGAGAGAGAGGGGGGGGGGGGGTAACAGATAGCAACCAACCTGACCATCAATGTCTCACTCTCCCTGCCAAATTGACCTGACTGACCTATTTGTTCTATTGACTAATGATGGGTTATTGTTTATGAGAGTAGTTGAAGTCATGTGTAATGATGGCCTTCAGTGGCTGTTTAGTATGAGCTGCAACAATACAGGTATGTACCAGAGTGGCAGAGGATTGATGGTTATCTATCATTTTGATCTATACGCTCAAGAGAGGATTTGTTGATGTGTGTGGCTTACTGGAATGTCCACCTGGTCTAATGAGTGATTGCTAGATAAGATGTAAATTCATCTGTCACCGTCTGGGGGCTCTGAGGACAATAGACAACAATAATGTCTTTGGAATAGGCTGTAGTTTGCATTGTCTCCACTTGATGTCACTGTTGAGCTATTGTCGATGGTTTCATGGTTTGATTGTGTGTCTCTATCACTGCAACAACTGTATATGTAATCAATAATGCACAATAACGACATCTAGTTTTTTATTTCCACATAATTTCATTCGTTTTGGACATCAGTTTTTATTTCATTTTAAAATGTTTTGTATTCTTGGCTCTATGGATTCCAATTAATGTAACCTGTTAGTACCCTATTCAAATTAGTTTGAACAGCAGGCATGTATTGTTTCTACTCACTTACAGGTAAGACAACACACAGTCGCTGTTATGCATTGTCACTCTCAAAACACAAGGCTTGTGGTCTCTCATGGAATAATTGTTTTTAGTCAATTCTAAATGCATTGTCCGTGATATTGTACTCATATAGGTCTACAGCCTACGTTGCTTGATCGCAAGGTCTAACGGGATAAATCATTACATTTTAAATAGTAGTGAAATTAATCCGTTTTTACTTTTTGTGTAGTGTACACCAGACTGTTTATAAATCATGTTATTGGCCTGAAGATAATCATTGCGCAGTCAGTGTGCCTACAATTTCTCTTTTAATTCAAATGTATTGGTAAGAAATGTTACAGATCCGCGTGCTGGTCTGCTTTGGATTTAACAAAATGTCCCCAGTTAACGGTGAATATAGTAGGTCATGTTCATGGATGAATTTGATATGTTTCTAATTTTAAATATTGCAGCCGTATTTTCTGCTTGGTCGAATAAGCACTGACTAGGCTCTTGCAGGTGCTGCAGCTCAGAGAGAAAGGTTAGAATACGGTGTCAACCTTTTTGTTCTCATTTATTGAAAAGTGATGTAGTGTTTGAAGTTCTCAAGGACGACAGGAATACTTCAACCCCGTAACTAAACACATTGGCTACTGCTACCAGGTTGTAAAGGAAAATGTTTGGATGCGATTCCGTTTAGCTTGGCGTTTTATTACGATATTTAGTGATTGTTTATGTGATATAGACCAACTATGTATAGCGTACGTCTGACAACAATATTATTATTATTATTGTTAGTAGTAGTAGTAGTAGTAGTAGTAGTAGTAGTAGTAGTAGTAGTAGTAGTAGTAGTAGTAGTAGTAGTAGTAGTAGTAGTAGTAGTAGTAGTAGTAGTAGTAGTAGTAGTAGTAGTAATACACTATTATTAAGCCTATTAGTAGTATAGTATTATTATTATTATTGTTATTATTATTATTATTATTTCTTATTAAGCTATTAGCTAATACAAAGCAGCTTATAGGTGCTAATATTTTTATTAGCCCACTTGTGTATCTGTACGTATTAACATTCTTACCTTGTTCACTCTGTTGGCCAAACAACAACATGATGATGACTTGGCCTACTGTAATTTTGAGAGAATGTTTTGACCGTTTTATGCCGAAGTCAGTCAACTATTCCAAAGCATTACAGATAATACGGTCATTTGAACCACGTTTCGATAAAGTCATGTGTAAATGCATTATGTAGCCTATAAGACTAACATACTAACGTTAGGCCTAAAAACCCTTCAACATCATTGATTGATTCAATGGCTGTTCCACTGTTTAGATGGACTTGCGTAAATGTTATATGTCCTACTAAGTCCATTCATTCATACTACAGTCACACGTAAGTTGCCCCTGTAGCCCTAACTGTGTAATAACATCGTATTGTTAGTATTGCTAATATGGTGTGTTAGTACATTTATTTAACATTTACCGTTCAACTCCATGTACTATACAATTGCTATGTAATTAACACTATTTGGTTGGTTGAATAATTACAGCATTATGACACAGCTATAGGGGCACATTTATATTTTAGTTTATCCTGTATTGAAATGTTGGATAAACACAGGTTCCACACATCATGATGAAAATAAAGCTATTTTATTGTCAAAGCATTCAACATGATTAGATAAACTATCAAGTAGTAAATTTCAGGAAAAGGAAGAAACACTGAAACTATTCCCCACTGACACAAAATATTACACTTTGTATTTCAAACAAAACAGATATTTACATTGTACTATATAGACTGCATCTTAAATCAATATCTATTTAATAATACATGCACTCTGAAATAGTGTGACATAATATCCCAATTTGTGTCAATAGTTCAACTTTTCATTGTAGACATGAAAAACTCATTGAAACCATGAAATGTAACTACATTTTTATTCATTTTCTATATATGTATTTATATAATATAAAATACAACTTACTGTACATTTACACATATTCTTATCTTCCCTTATTTCCCAATGTTAAGTGCTTCATATGATAAATAGATTAATTTTCAAGTGAAATGCATTTGCACACCAAAAACATGACATTTGAAGAAAGAGAAAAAAAGGACCAAAATAAATGTCAATGTCCTTGTCGGTGAAAGTGAAAACAAGTGCACAAGTTTAAGTGGTGTATTTCCAGTCAGTCATTAAATCCCAGTCTGAATCAGACAGTTAAAAAAGTGTTTCTTCCCCTGGTGCCCTGTGAGAGTCAGTTGTGGGAGGTCATGTGGCGTGAGAGGTGATGTCGTTCCCGGAATGACTCGTTACAGATGGGGCACTTGAGTTTCTCCTCACGCCTCCTCTTGACCATGGGCTCCATGGCAAACTCCTTTTTGTGGTGGGACCTCATGTGATAGACCAGGTCCGAGGTCATTCTGAAGGAGGCGTTGCATTTGGCACACCAGTTCTGGGCAGGCAGGCAGAGCGAGGTGAAGGACGGGGGCAGGAGGGTTAGTGCCGAGGGCATTTGCAGCTGGATAGGTGTGCTCTTTGGCCAGAAGGTGGTGGCGTAAACGAAGGGGCTCTGCTTGGCCATGCTGCCCGGCACAGGGCAGTTGGCTCCCAGCTCATCGTTCTGGAGCTTGGCCGCCAGGTGGTCGGCCTGGTAGAGTCTGCTGGAGGAGATGGCGTCCCCCACTGACGGGTGGCAGTCCAAAAGCTTGGGCGTCATCACCAGGGGAGAGATCTGGGAGAAGGAGGAGCGCGATGGCTGACTGAAGGCGCTTTTTCTCTCACCATTCCCAGGCCCGCCCTGCTGGCCCACAGAGGTAAAGGCGCTGCCCATGGACGAGGCTTGCATGCGCGACTGAGGGGGCTGCGTCTCCGACAGCACCTGCCTGATGTTGAGGTGCTTCTCCGGGGGGTTGCTGCTGGGCCGGCCCCCTTCCTTGTTCTCGGCATTGGAGCTCTGGAGGTTTTTGGTGCTGCTGTGCTGCTTTAGGCTCTGGGGTGACTTCTTGACCTCTGTGAATGCGCTGCGCTTGCCCTCTCCCGCCTCGGTGGAGCCTGGTGAGGAGAAGGCTCTCCGGTTCTCCTCTAGACCATAGATTCCCCGGTAGTTCTGCGCCGAGCTAGCTAGCTCCTCCTTAGACTTGGACTGAGTCAGGCTGGAGCCCCTGCTCTCTCTATCGTCCATCTCTGAGAACTTCCTCTTCCCAGAACTCTCACTACGGATCTCGGCCTCCTTGTCGCTGGGCGGGCTGGTCCGGTTGTTCTCCAGGTCCCGGGCCAAGTTGTGAAAGTCTGTGGAGGGTTTGCTGCTGTCCTGGGGGCTGGAGAAGCCATCTGGGCGGCCCAGTTTGGGGCTGGCTCTGGTCGGGGTGGGGTTGGAGTGCTCACTACTACTGTCCTTGTTGTTTGTTGACTCCTCGGGGTCGGTGCCTGTGATGCTCTGTAGTCTCTTGGTGCAGCGGAACCTCAGATGGGACAGGAAAGGGAACTCAAACTGGAAGCGTTGGTTGCAGTCAGGGCATGAGTGGGAAGACGACCCTGGAGAGGAAGAGGGAGATGAGATTAATCACAAAGTAGCTCCATAAATTTTTTGGGGGGGAAAATGTGACATGGCATTCAACAATAAAATGTCATGTTTTTAGTACTGTCTGCACACAAATAGTCAATACAGAACAATCAATTTAATGTATTTGTTTGCACATTTATCATGAATTATTTTGGTGATAATCACACAATGTTATGATTCTCTAGTTGTATTTTCGCAGAATCTGTCTGTTTTATAAATGTATTGGTTTATGAGTGGGAACTACGGGATTAGGACAATAAATGGAGTATCAGTATGAGCTACAAATTAGATTTGTACTAAATACCTAATTCAGCAAGTATTATTTCTAGATAGATGACGATCAAATAAGACAAGTCAACAAAACAAGGAGCTTAATATTAAATTACATTTCTCAACGGCCGAGGCTTAGGCCTACTTACCCTTGCTTTTGGCTGGCGCTCTGCTCGAATTGAGGAGGAGCAGCTCGATGAGGTCCTTCCCGTACCACACCAGCAGCTCCTCGTCCTTCTCGATCCTGCGGAGGGACCGGTAGAACAGCTGGCCGTTCTTCACGTAGGCCTCGAGGTTCTGCTCGTCCCTGTCCCGGGCAGACTGCACCAGACGCAGCCACATCAAACCCTCCGAAGTGCTGTTGGCCGCCGAGGTGTCCACCTGCGCATCAAGAAGCGACAGCAAGCAAACAGCCGTTAGATCAACGCCACAGAAGCATCAATTAATTAATTCAGTCCTGGTGCATAGGTGAATATAACATGCTGCATTGCCAAAATAATCGTATTTTTTTCACGTGTTTTGCTGTATACGTGCATGGACTCTCATGTTAAATTGGCTTACATGCAATAGCTAACAGGGTCTTGTGAAATGCAAAACCATTTTCATCCCCGTGCTGTGTGAGCATTACTGATAAATAAAACGTGCCATACAATTTAATTCGGTTGGAAGAAAAATACGAAGACATTTTGTATCATTCTAGAAAATAATCGTTCCTTACCCTGAATATGTAAGGTGCGGTTCGCTTGTCCGTTGTTTTGAGGGCTATGAAGGCAATGCTGTCATACAAGGACGTGTGGCTCAAAACACAAGGCCCAAAAATGGCATTTTCTGGAATGTCACACGTGGTGTAGACACTAGTAAAAATATCCGTTAGACACTGCTGGACTGCTTTCGCGTCGCCGTCCCACACCAACTTCTGGGAGCTGGATTCCTCCATCGTTGGCTGTTGCGAAAAGACAAAGAGAACGTGAAATAATGAATGAATAATCCATAGTCTCTGTAAGGTAAAATACATCTCCACTCCATGAGAGGTTGGCTAAGTAGATGTAACCAGCTGTCAAGGGCGGTCAAGTGAGGCCTTTTTTGTCAAGTCTTTAATTAATTAAAAGTCCAAGTAAAGTGGCCTTTCAGATAGCATGGTAGTCTATTTTTTTCGATATGCCGATGAGATACGTGAATTGTTAACGGCTGTGAAAACAAATTATTATAATTATACTTACAATAATTATTAGGCCTATTATTATTATTATTATTATTATTGTTGTTGTTGTTGTTGTTGTTGTTGGCGCTGGACTAATTATAATTGTATCTAATCACTGGAAGACAGTTATTGTTGTTACCATTAGGCCTACTACTACTTAATCATAACAAATAATTAAATTATAAATATTTAACACGAATATTAGTCTAGTACTGTTAAGTACATTATAGGAGATTCTAAATTAGATTAATTCAATATAGGCCATGTCCATATCCATATTTGTGAAAGTGTACAATCTTGATTATTTAGCCAGCCTTTAGAAAAAAAGAGAAACCGTGAGATCCGTGTAAAATCGAAAGAGCATATCGAATGGATTTCAAGTGGACTGTCAAAGTCACTGATTTCATGTCAGCTAACCTTTCGCTCCATTCTACAAGCGGGAACGTATGTCTCCTCATTAGCATAATCCACCACTTTCCCTCTGAGACTGTAATTAAGGCAGCACGCGGAGGTAATTATAATGTGTTTTCTCTTTCCGTCTGAATGTGTGTTTACGGGTGAAGACCAGTCTCTCTCACCGCATGCAGGTCGGTCAACATTACCATTGAGCATTCGTTTTTGAACACCATCAACAATAGCCGATCAAGTGCACTATTATAAATGTCAATTTGTGTCGCCTAATGCTTTTCATGCAACTTCGTTTAGGCCCATCTTATTCACTGTTCTTATTATCTTCCTTCACTTGATGTAGATTTATTTGAATTATTCCACTTAAGATAGGCCTATGTGTTTTATTCGTATCTGAGGCTCTATTTGTATACATGCATAATGCGTAAACTCTCTGAAGACATAATAATTATAGTCTGATGAAAAGAGAGATTCTTGCATGTGGGCCCGTGACAATTTCCTTGTCCAAACATTGCCATGTTTATATTATTGCAGTCAGATTAGGCCTATACTATTTCACGAGATTTTTTTCCTCCATTTCTGTCGAGTGTGATGGTTAATGTGTTCGCATGTAGATATAGGGTGAGCATCATTCAGCAAAATTAATTGTGGGTTAATCAAAGTGATCCAGATGAATAAGGGAAACATTATCATTCTAGAAACGAGCTTCCTCGAACAAAAGTAACTTTTCTCTTGAGCAAAATCGCTCTGAAGAATGTGTCAAGGTTTGCCTGTTATTTCTTTTTGTATTACTCACTTCAGCAACATGAAAACGTTCAACTATGCTACTGCTTTCAGAAAGGCAATTTTTCGCTCCATCCTCTATAAAGCCTGTTCTTTTGTGACTAAAAAGGTCGTTCTCTCACAAGGGAAAACCACACAAAAGGTCCAATGAATATGCATCTCAAGTAAATGAGAGAATAGAACTCGGAATGTATGCGCATCCATAAAATGGATGAGGCGAACCCATTCAACCCACTGCCTATTTCGGGGTGTAATTTACTCGTATCCGGCAGCCTTGTCAGTATAAAAGTATCCTAAATCAGTGCTTGACTGAATTGCCGTTTGTCTGCGCTCACATCTGCGGTCTCTTCCTACACCCTACACGATGTCCCTTATTTCAATGCTTGCAGGATGCTGCTTTGTGGTGGTGCATGCCTTTCGGGCGCAAAACAAATCCCTCTTTCAGCGTAATAAAATGTCAAATGTGGCCAACGTACCTTTGTTGAAAATAAATAATAATCCACAAAGTTCAGCGGATGCTCGAAATCAATACGTCGCCAAAAGCAGGGTTAGATGCGTCCTCCTCTGTCCGTTATGTCAGTACATGTCCCTGTGTGGTGAAAGTGACAGTGCCGCCGATGTCGCCCTCCTCTGAGTGTGCGGAGGAGAGAGAGGCGTGCAGATGGGGCTCGGTGCACTGGCTGACTGGCACACAGACACACACTTTTTGTTTGCGGCACATAATCTGCCCAATGAGGCGTGTCACTCTCCGTCTCCTCCCTTTAACTCTTCACTGACCGACTGTCATTTGGTGCGATTTATAGGCATACATAGAGGGGGGTACCTTGTAGGATAGAGTGCCCCTTTATATTATTATATCATAGTTTCCGGTTGCGGCAGCACACTATCGACCCATTCGTTGGATGTAACTTTAGAATTAGGGATTTTTGCATCAACTGGCCGTCAAAGCAGGTTTGTGCTCCCCCCCTCACTTCCACACCATCATTTCAATTAGTAAAATAGATTGAATGTACATTTGCTGGCCAATGATATTATTATTGTCTTTTTTTTTTAAAATCATGTAATACTATATGATTATTATTAGCCTATTATTATTATTATTATTATTATTATTATATAATTAGACCATATCCCGTATCATGTGATGTCTTGCAAAATATTATTACTTCCAGGAAACTATATTACTTTAGTGTAAGAATTGTCTTAAGCTTTGTGTGTGTTATTTATCCATATCAAATGTCATATCGTGTCCGCTAGTATGGTGACCTAAATTATTCAAGTCTAATAAGAGGATGCAGATGCTTTGTTGGTCTTACTTATCCGGCACCTGAGGTGTTATTTCCACAGCGATGTGGTGCCGCTCCAAAAACAACCCGAAGCGTGTCCACACGAGACGGGAGGCGCGTGGACACCTGCATGGGAACAGCGAGGAGAGGAGAGGAGAGGAGAGATGGGAGAGGAGAGGAGAGGAGAGGAGAGGAGAGGAGAGGAGAGGAGAGGAGAGGAGAGGAGAGGAGAGGAGAGATGGGAGAGGAGAGGAGAGGAGAGGAGAGGAGAGGAGAGGAGAGGAGGGGAGAGATGGGAGAGGAGAGGAGAGGAGAGATGGGAGAGGAGAGGAGAGGAGAGGAAGGGAGAGGAGAGGAGAGGAGAGATGGGAGAGGAGAGGAGAGGAGAGGAGAGGAGAGGAGAGGAGAGGAGAGGACAGGAGAAGAGAGGAGAGGAGAGGAGAGGAGAGGAGAGGAGAGGAGAGGAGAGGAGAGGAGAGGAGAGGAGAGGAGAGGAGAGGAGAGGAGAGGAGAGGAGAGGAGAGGGCATCATCATTAGAAACACAGAGAGGAGCCGCTCGACCGCTGTGCGAACCGGACTCATGATCTCTGTTAAACAACATCTGTTTAAGGGGTATAGTGAGTGAGTACTCCACTGTGAGGTGATTTACACCATTATCTGTTGTCATGTCCTGGTTCATTTAGGGGGCGCCAACGTGTAATTTGCATTCGCTTAGCTGTTGATTTTGACCTACCGAATTGACAAATAGAGTAGCAGAACTGCTGATTTGAGTGTAGGCGTTCTATTTTCCAAATGCAATCTACCATCAATAAGCGTTATCACCATAAATGAAACAAAGTGGCAGAGAACCCCACAACCACAGTTTATTTTCCAGTGGGTCCACAGCAGATTCAGTAAATTCCTTTACCTTTGATGCAAATAGTTAAAATGTTGCCTGACTTGCCTCTCACTGATGATAATCCATTTATTATGTGAACAGCCCATGAGGTGGGTAACAGGGATTGAGATTAACCTCTGTTACGTGTAGTAATAGACTTGCTCCATCATTTCCAGTCACTGTATTATAAGACAATGGTCGTAGTTATGAAATGAAAACTGCTGCAGCACTGTGGTGTTAACTGAACTGCACTTTGCTTTGCTGGATTTGAAAACTTAAGTTGTTATGATTTTGTATTCTCAGAGGATTGTGTTTCAATCTACAGGTTCTAAACAGGAAGGATTCAGGCATTCAGGACAGGTACTGCATGGTTGATATGCATGGTCATTTTCAGGGCCTGATTCCCCCTATGGTAGATGAGACAAAGGTGGCAGTATCATCCAGCAAATCTCAACATGATTGTTTTTTTCAGTATGAAAGTAGAGAAATAATTGGTGTACATACAGTTATATGTAAACAATAATATATCACTCCACCCCAAAATCTGTAATACATTCATAAGGAAAGCCTTAGTGTCCATTCAAGGACTTATTGCAGTTCTTTTCCTTGAACTTTGGAGAGAACTCATGGGATGCTTAACTCTTAGATTATCTACGGGATCTACCAAACTATCTGTGTTTCATGAATGATATGAAAAATCGTCAAGTCATGTCAAAGTGTATTTGTCATACTGTATGCTTGCATGTACATTGTACAATGAAATGCTTCCTTTGCCAGCTCCCTCTCAACGGGGCAAATATTAGGATGTATAAAACCACAATTTTAACACAATTAGACAACATGTAAATAAGCCAATATGTGTAAGATGAGTGGGTAGTACAAGACAATCATTAAATAATTGTAATTAAGTAAGTTAGCTGGCCATGGCATCCTTGTGAGGATACATTAAGTTGTTTCTGGCCCCACCGTTACTTCTGCCTTTGTTCTGCACATAAGAAAATAATATCCGATAAACAAGTCAATAAAAACAACAGAAAACATTCTGAATAATTCATGGGACATATATATATATATATATATATATATATATATATATATATATATATATATATATATACTGTATATACTGCCATGTATTTCTATCCGTTTTTTAATGGTAGTTCCAGCCTTGTGACACTTCCAGGGGGGTGTTCCATCAATGTCGCTAATGGAAAATCCAGGCTTATTTTGATAAGTTAAATAGTTAAAGATTTATCACAAAATCCAGGCGTATTTTGGTAAGTCTCGCGAGACTTTTCTCAAATCAACCTGGATTTTCCTTTAGCGACGTTGATGGAATACCCCCCAGGCATAATCAGATAACTGATTATGGATTGCGTTGTGTGTTATACGCAATAATGGGAATGTGTGTGTGTCTGTGTGTGTGTGTGCATGCGTTACCGCGAACAACTGCCCTCATATTCTGTCATATTCTGCATTGTAAGATGCAACAGAGGGAGCTCATATGCAGATAGATGTCCCTCTGTGTCGCTGGTCATTTGAATGAGGTGACAGCTATGTTATTTACTGAGCACCACCCCATTCATTTCATATTCAAATGTCTTCTTTTTCCTCTGCTTCTCTGTCCAGATCATGACAATGAATAGGTTGATTTAGAATTCTGGGAACATCTGAGCTGACTAGAGAATCACAATTAGAAGAGATAAGCGCATCTTTAAAATCAGCTTTTTGGGGGATCCAGCTTTAGACAATTGTGACTATTGTGTGATCAGACATTAGTAGCTTTGTGTCCAAAGAAAGTCGTAGATCGCATGCACTGGAATTAATGAATTAATCTCAAATAGTTATATAGTTTTCTCTATTTTCTTCTAAACCTCTCCTATTTATCCTGTCTTTTTTTTTATTGGACCTCTGGTGACTTATACATTTTGGCTCAAGCGTCAACTGAGCATTAAAGTGGAAATAAATGCTGAATCTCATTCAGCATTATATGCTGAATTTCATTGCTTTGAAAACTGTGTATGGCTCACTGTGTTGTGTTGTGTTTGTTTTATGTGTTTGTACCCACAGTGATGACACAGACCGCCATTTGCACATAATCATAAATATATCAAATAACTACACCTTAGAAAAAACAGCCTGAGGGTTTCAGTAAACAATGATTATTACGTAGTGCTGATGATGATTTCAAATCAAATTCAAATTAATTATTTTTTACTCTTTTGTTTTAGCATGAAGTTCAAGTTGATCAGGGGGCCGGAACATTAAAAGATTGATGTGCTCTTAGCTCTTAAATCTCCTCCTGCTCCACTCTTGCTTAGCCAAGCATGATAAGGCCCTTTTTCCATACAGTACCCTGAATTAAAGCCACAAAGCTTGCCCAATCAGTAGCCATCTGCTTGGCTTGGAACAGTGGGCCGTGGTGGTAGGCAAGGGGCCGGCCTGGACAGAATGGGCTTCCCCCCTACCCCCCTTCTCATTGTTTTACCACAAATGGCCCCGTTAATACTAGTGTTTTAAGAGCACCGGCTGCACACACACACACACACACATACACACACACACACACACACACACACTCCTGTATCAAATACAGCGCGGTCTACTCATGGAGAAACAAAACCGGAGCATTGTAAAGGCTAATTGCGCAATTTGAGGTCAGTTGTGTCAAGTGGCAAGTGCCATGTCAAAAGAATGATGTCAACAAAAATGCAATATATGAATAAACATCATGCAAAAAATAGTAATAATCTGAATCTTGTATTCATTGGAAAATCTGCCATTAAAACAATTTATTTGTCCGTAATACCTTTGCTGTCTTAGGTCGTCCAGTTTGATTTGTGTAACACAGTAATTGGTGACGCTGGTCTTGTAATCCCAGTGCGAGACAAACAGCTCTGACTAGCTCTCGTTAGAATCTATTCAGTGGATGAAATCCTGGACCGCCATGTCCACTCCTTTTGTTTCCCCACACTGACAGCTCCTTTCTCTCTGACAGAGCTGACATTTTCACATTTTCTCGTCATACACACACTGTCAGCTCCTGTGACAATTAACACCTGCCTTATAACCAACTGGGACCTGTTTGTTTAGAACAAGATGTTGCAACACTACACAGATTTTCATCTCGGAGATTATCAAGGCGGACATAGCATCCTATACTGGCTGCCATCGTTACAATAGGGATTAGGATGAAGAGACTGTTTACAAGGTGGAACGGCAGGCTTCATATTTTTTACATTCATATTTACAGGACGGATGTTGCAGTGTAGATAAACATGATGAAGGCATGTAGCCTGGTTCATATCTGTTGGTGAGGTCAACTGGCATCAATTCACAGTTTTACTCCACCTGTCCATGTGGCTTTTGATGTTACACTGCAATATATTGATTGTTCTGTCATCATCGTTTTATATATGTGATGACCTAGCTATTAATATACTATATATTAATGGCAGTTGATGATGTCATTAAATGATGTTATTTCATGTTAATAACAGTTATATAAACACAGAACAACTCTACATAGTTCATGTTAATAACAGTTATATAAACACTAAACAACCCTACAAAGTTAAATACTGAACAACCTTTTCTGTCATTTCTGTGATGACAGTGGCAAAGAAAATGTAAATGTGTAACTGCAGATGGGGCTTGTTGAGCTGTATACAACTTGTCAACATGAGCGCTGTATACTTCTTCACCTATCCACTGCAAATATGACATGCCTCAGCTACAATATTCCGAAACGCAATAAAGGGGGATTTGCTTTGCATCTTACAAGTTACTCAAAAAAGCAATCAAAACGCTTATTGGCAGTTGATGTTGACATTCGTATATATGGCATAATCCAGATAAACAGCTTTCTAATAGTCTTTGCAAATCTCTGAGACAAGGGGAGACATTATACATTCTAACTTAAAACTGTTGGCTCTGCGTTGTGAGAGTGTGGATGAGGTGAAAGGGACGAGAGACTGAGGGTCACGGAGAGAGGGCTCTGGGGGATAGGGGGCGAGACCTCTTGACGTGACACCCAGGAAAGGCCCAACACAGGTCAGCGTCTGTTAACTGGTAGAGGTGGGGGTCTAGGGGAAGCTCTGGAGGAAAAAAAATAAAATTAATCAAAGTCCATAAATCAGCTGTAAAGTATAATAGGCTTGGCTGCTCGCACTGTGGAGCTGAGCACCGTCTGCCTGGGAGAGCAGATCAGCACTGTGGACTTTCCATGCTCCTTCCAATGGAGGGCAGAAGAGGGAAGGGAAGAAGGAAGCCGTGCCTCTGAAACTGAGGATGAAGACAGAGGGCGTGTGTGTGTGTGTGTGTGTGTGTGGATGTTTGAATGAGAGAGAGAGAGATGGGGGGGGGGAACTGTTTTGTAGGAGTAAGAAAAAGCTTCTCTCTCTCTCTTTTTCTTTCAACACTTCTCTACAGATGACCTCTCTACCTGGGCCCTCTGTTAGCATCTCTTCACACATGGAGGATCTTAACCAGGTTACTGCCTTGCTAATTCCCACGGTGCACTTTAAATTAACTTACCACACCGGGCGGAGGCATCAAATGGGTCTTTTGGAAAAGCGACACAAATAAAAAAAACGGGGAAAAAACGAGGGATAGAAGAAAAAAAAGAAAAAAGAGGAAGATATAAATTAATAATGAGCCACTTTTATACCGGATCCAGCGATTATACAAATGGAAGAAACAGCCAAAAAATATTCTGTATGGCATATGGCACTTCAGCTGCCATATGTGCCAGTTTTCACAAAAATTGGCACTAAGGCACATGATGGTCAGTTGTAACTGCCAAAAACACAGTGAGGGCTGAGCAGAGAGAGAGAGAGAGAGAGAGAGAGAGAGAGAGGGAGGGAGGGAGAGAGAGAGTGAGAGAGAGAAAGAGATAGAGAGAGAGAGGGGGGGGGGACGCTTCAATGGCTCCTTCGGCTGTACTGATGTCCCTAGTTCCTGCTCCTGGTGCAGCCTCAGAGTGAGAGGGGACAGCAGAACACAGGAGTGCAGGTTTGGGCGAGAGTAGTGTGCCTGTCTGTAGTACAGTACGTGTGTTACCTCACTGCTATCGGGTTTCATCCTGGGCAGGCTGACAGCAACGCTTGCTTTCATATCCTCTACTGTGAAGTGGAGGGGAAACTTCATGCGAACTCACAGGAGCTGTGAAATGGGTTTGGCCACCGATACTTCGCATGGTCGTGATCATGGTTTCTAATCCAACGGTCCCATCGCTCTGTGTTGGAGGCCTCCCTGTTTGGGCTGACATGAAAAGCTGCTGCACTGTGTCTGCTTGTACCTTTTGCGCCCGTTTGTAATGTGAAATTCTCTCTCATGCAAATGTCGTTTTTGTTGTTGTTGGGTTTTTTTCATCCCTCCCCCGGCCAGAGAATACCTGGCGTCTGTCAGAATGGTGTTCTTTTTTTTCGGTAAAGCTGTCAAGAGGGGGGGGAGGGGGGGCGCATTTTTCCTCTGACAGGTTGTCTGAAGAATATAACCTGTTGACCTGCATGAGAATGTAGCCTGTTTGATGTTTCAAATGTTAATTGGTTGCTCCAACGAGTGCTCTAAACCCAGTGTTGCCTCATACCATCTCCAAAAAGGCTCATTATTCAATCAAACCAGGTGTTTGGGAGTTCATTTGATTGAATACTTGCTTGTTATATCGATCACAAATAAATTAATCAAAGGACGAATTCTTAGCACACAAACAGAATGTTTTTTGTTTTTGTCTCATGTCAGATATTCGTATTCTGGTTATGATTGAATAGATGTCTTAGGTGTCTGTCCCTAAGGTCTGTGAGAGGGCTGTATGAGCCTGTTCCCAGCCTCACGTCCCCACCCACCTCCCTTCCCACCCCCTCTCCCCATCCCACCCGGCCTGCCAGATCCACTCAGGGCTCAGGCCTGTGCTGAGCCACCATGGCAAGACTTAATGTTCCAGGTCCCTCTGCCCTCAGGGCATTCCATCGCCCCCCAGCCCCCCCTCACACCCCCTCACCCCCACTTCGGGGAGAGGGACCCACGTCTGGCTCTGTTGAGCTGGGCCGGACCCAGACCCCTCTCTTCCCCTCTCCTCTCCTCTCCTCTCCTCCTCTCCCCCTCTCTCACAGGCCCTGGCTTGTACCCTAATGTGACAGGAGGAGTGTCTGACAGACCCTTTACCCCCCCCCCCCCCCACACACACACACAGACACAGAACACAAACACACACACACACACACAGACACACACACTCACACACACACACACACACACACACACAGACACAGAACACAAACACAAACACAAACACACACACAGACACGCACACACACACACATACACACACAGAACACACACACACACACACACACACACACACACACACACACACACTCATGCTGCCGTGCCGTTGGTGATCAATTTAATCAGTTGACTACCTCTGCTCTTCTCACTGCCTCACTGTGGCTGTTACAACCATAAAAACACATAAACACAAGAATAAACAATTAAACATAAACCATTATTAGACGGGTCAGGTAAATTACTATTATGTAAAAACG
Organism: Nansenia antarctica; assembly: GCF_963989245.1. Taxonomy (NCBI): domain Eukaryota; kingdom Metazoa; phylum Chordata; class Actinopteri; order Argentiniformes; family Microstomatidae; genus Nansenia; species Nansenia antarctica. The sequence continues at coordinate 27,637,684 of NC_137690.1, forward strand.
ATACGTGTATAAAAACAGTATTTATACGATACTGTATAAAAACAGTTTGTTTTCATCACAAACCCCAGAGTATACATTGTATTTCATCACAAAGTAACGTGCAATTTGTATTATTTTTCCATGTTTAATTTAAGTTGTGTCTATCACCAAAGGACAACAACAAGTTTTGAGAAGTAGTTTTTTCATTGGAGCTGGTGGTGTGTGTGTGTGTGTGGGGGGGGGGGGGGGGCGATTGAGAGTGAGAGGTAGAGAGGGTCTCAGGTGACAAGTGATGTGGAATGCCTTGAGGAGGGGCTGTCAGCACCGCCGCTCACCTCCACCCTGGTGGCCCGGGACGGCCGCAGGACGGCGTGGAAACCATGAATCAAAGCCCGCCGCAAACACACAACCAGGCCCTGGTGGGCACCGCCAGCCTGGCATACACGCTGACGGGGGCAGGGGGGAGGAGGGGGCAGGGTAGGAGGAGGGAGGGGGCAGGGTGGGGGGGGGGGAGGGGTAAGGGTGGAGGGGAGGGAGCGGAGGGGGAAGGGGGGGGAGAGGGCAGTGGGCTTTAAAAAAAAAAGAAAGACAGAGACTGCGGTGTAGAGCGGGTTGTAGAGCGGGTGCTTTTGACGGTGTGTGTGTGTGTGCGTTTGTGTGCATATGTGTGTGTTATAGGGAGTGTGTGGCCCTGCTCAGAGTGCCAGTGCAGGGAGGGCCCTGCGCTCCATAAGTGCATCAAAGTTTAATCTCAAAGAGAAACAAAGAGAGAGCCGTAACAAAGGGAGGCGCGCTGTCGTGGACATGTTTAGCCAGAAGACAAGTTCTGAGAGTATTTGATAGTAAATACTTTGTTTGGGGACTATCGAGAGAGGTTTATTTTTTTCAAAAAGTGAATATAAAAAGTGTTTACAAAAGGAAAGCTAATGAGTTTTGACAGCGACTCGGCATGGGCCTGTTATACAAGCTTGTTCAACGCTAACTGAACAACAAGGGGCATAAATAGTATAAAACCATTCATTGCTAATTATACAATACTTAATTTGAAGCTATAGTACAAATGGCACGATATCTAAACAAGAAGGGCATCATGGAAAGGCATCAATGTATTCTTCAATGAGCAAAACCTGAGACATCAAGTCAACAACAACGACTTGTTCTATATACCACAGGCCTGAAAGAGATGATGAATGAATGAATGAATGAATGAATGAATGAATGATGAATGAATCTTTTATTTCGAACATGATTTAAAATAATAAAAGAACAAATAACTAATACGAAGAGTACAGGCCTATCAATGTTCGAAAGGGAGTAGGATGAAGCCTAAGCGTATCATGTCCTACCCCTATCCGTCACTTTCAAGTGAGAACAATAATACTTAAATGATATACTCCAATTAATTAATTGGCATTATATCATGATGCCATGATATAAAAGTGATCCTAAGGAGTTTCAGATACACCATTTGTCATCATCATTGATATCTGTTGAGTTGCAGCAGGAAATGAGTCATGAACCACTGTCTGACTGTTTCTGTTATCAGTATGGCTGTTATGCAACAGTCAGTCAGTGTGATCAGTGTTTGTGTTCAACTGAGAACAAACATGTGCTTGCCTATCAACAAAATGAACCCAACTTGACGAAAAGCGTTTAGCATTTTGAGCTCCCATACTGCACGCTGCAGTGCCTCAGGTCACTGGGGATCTGTTAGCATCTGACCGTGGTCAGCAGAGGTAACCACGGACGACTGGAATTGTTTTGAAGCTCCTCTCCTTAATGTCTTGTAAGACATGTCCTCTCCTTAACAACATGTAAGACATGTCCTCTCCTTAACGACATGTAAGACATGTCCTCTCCTTAATGACATGTAAGACATGTCCTCTCCTTAACGACATGTAAGACATGTCCTCTCCTTAACGACATGTAAGACATGTCCTCTCCTTAATGACATGTAAGACATGTCCTCTCCTTAACGACATGTAAGACATGTCCTCTCCTTAATGTCATGTAAGACATGTCCTCTCCTTAACGACATGTAAGACATGTCCTCTCCTTAACGACATGTAAGACATGTCCTCTCCTTAATGACATGTAAGACATGTCCTCTCCTTAACGACATGTAAGACATGTCCTCTCCTTAATGTCATGTAAGACATGTCCTCTCCTTAATGACATGTAAGACATGTCCTCTCCTTAATGTCATGTAAGACATGTCCTCTCCTTAACGACATGTAAGACATGTCCTCTCCTTAATGACATGTAAGACATGTCCTCTCCTTAACGACATGTAAGACATGTCCTCTCCTTAATGACATGTAAGACATGTCCTCTCCTTAACGACATGTAAGACATGTCCTCTCCTTAATGTCATGTAAGACATGTCCTCTCCTTAACGACATGTAAGACATGTCCTCTCCTTAACGACATGTAAGACATGTCCTCTCCTTAATGACATGTAAGACATGTCCTCTCCTTAACGACATGTAAGACATGTCCTCTCCTTAACGACATGTAAGACATGTCCTCTCCTTAACGACATGTAAGACATGTCCTCTCCTTAATGACATGTAAGACATGTCCTCTCCTTAACGACATGTAAGACATGTCCTCTCCTTAATGTCATGTAAGACATGTCCTCTCCTTAATGACATGTAAGACATGTCCTCTCCTTAATGTCATGTAAGACACGTCCTCTCCTTAACGACATGTAAGACATGTCCTCTCCTTAACGACATGTAAGACATGTCCTCTCCTTAACGACATGTAAGACATGTCCTCTCCTTAATGACATGTAAGACATGTCCTCTCCTTAACGACATGTAAGACATGTCCTCTCCTTAATGACATGTAAGACATGTCCTCTCCTTAATGACATGTAAGACATGTCCTCTCCTTAATGACATGTAAGACATGTCCTCTCCTTAATGACATGTAAGACATGTCCTCTCCTTAATGACATGTAAGACATGTCCTCTCCTTAATGACATGTAAAACATGTCCTCTCCTTAACGACATGTAAGACATGTCCTCTCCTTAACGACATGTAAGACATGTCCTCTCCTTAATGACATGTAAGACATGTCCTCTCCTTAATGACATGTAAGACATGTCCTATCCTTAATGACATGTAAGACATGTCCTCTCCTTAACGACATGTAAGACATCAGCTCAAGGGGACCACTAAGACCATGCTACCATTATGGGCCTGGACTTTTTTTTTTTTAAACAAAGCATTTGGTATGGCCCAAAGCGGGAGGAAGGGGGGGGTTCATTCTTCAGGCTCACTTAGAGGTCACACACTTAGAGGTCACGCAGTATCGACCTTGTTATTGTGGCGTTAGGGATAAGCAGAGGACGTCATCCCGTGCACTTTAAGCAGAGATATCACAGCAGATTTACCTCATGACAACCCCCCCCCCCCATACACACACACCCCCCACCTAATTTTCTCCTTGATTTCCCAAGGAACACAGGAACCCTCCCGAATCCCCACTGTCACCTCCCTTCGCCTTTGTTGTTGTTTTCAAACGGTTGAGATCTGACACACGCTCCAAGCCGCCCGTCTCATTTGTTTCATGTGGTTCGGGGAGACACTGTCATAACCCAGACCTTTTAGCCAAAAGAATGTGCGACGTGTTGCGAGGGAGGCTAGCCAGAAGTGCTGACGGCCCCGGCCTGACTTTTAATCTATTCCATATACTTGGCCTTAAGGAGAGAGAGTGAGAGAGAGATACAGAGAGGGAGAGAGAGAGAGAGAGAGAGAGAGAGAGAGAGAGAGAGAGAGAGAGAGAGAGAAGGGGAGAGAGAGACGGAGGGAGAGAGAGAGGGAGGGAGGGAGGGAGATACAGAGAGAGAGAGAGAGAGAGAGGGAGGGAGGCAGGGAGAGATAGATACAGAGAGAGAGAGGGTGAGAGAGAGAGAGAGAGAGAGGGAGAGACAGAAAGAGGGAGGGGGTCAAATTCTTTACACAACGCTGGGGATTGCCTGTCATCGTCCAGCAAACGAGCAGTACATTTTCCTTCGAAGCGTCGCACAGTGGTCTGTCCTCGGTTCCAGCCCCAACTCCTAATAGATGTCCTGGGTCTGGGTCCGGCTCCCGATATCCCCCCTGGTGGAGTGGCGCTTTGCGTTAGGTCAACACGGGCTGAGGTCCAGGCACTGCAGCTCAATGTCCAGCTAAATATTGCCAAGATTGGCTGGAGTTTACTGGTATCGTAAGTGTTCCCATTTAATCCCTGAGCCACGGACCACACAGCCACAGTGCTCATTACTGTCAGAGCCCTTTAATATTCGATTAGTGACCCTTTGGAAATGAGACGATGGCTGTGAAGGGGGTAGCAGCAGCAGCAGCATCGTGATGGCCAGGAGGGATCTGGAAGGACATTGGCCATCATCCATCCAAACCTCTTATGTTAGCTTTGGGAAAACGGACGCCCAGGACCGGACTCATGTCACCCTATACAGTCTGTAATCGCATTAAAAGTTCACACAGAGCAAGAGAGAATAAACTGTGTCACGCTATATGGCCGTACTCGAAGGGATCACATGGGAGGAAGAGGATGTCGGAGAAGCGGTAAAGCGGTGGTGTGTATTACAGGGACATGGCCACAGGGTTAAATGGACATTTTCAGCTGATGGTGCCATGACCGGCCCCCACACACAACACTGCGTGGACCCGGAGTGGACTTTATGTCTAGATGTCCGTGAGGAGAATTGATGGTACTCTGTGGCAGGGTCTTTGACAGTAACAACGATTGAAAAGGCAAGCAAAGACATGATTTAGTATTTAGTATTTTCAAACAATGTATTGGCAAATAACAAGGACACAATGCTAAGGCCAGGAACTGAGTCACCTCGAAGATTCAGTTAAGGAACACAGGGGGGGAAAGTGAAAAAGTAATTACACATTTAGATTATACAACGGTAGAACAACAACATCCATACACTTTAATTGTGGTTGTATGATTCCTTCAGCGACAATGTGCTTGGTATGCTTGAGAGATTGCAGGCAGCAGACACAGGTCCGTGGGAATATGGAAATTAATCCTGCTTTGTTTTGCATTTGTTTTGCTGCCTTCTAGGTAACAAGAGCTGGACGTGGATGAAAAATCCCCTTGTTGTTTTTTTCTATGGAATTTGTTTGCTGAACAAATGAATCATTTGGGTCCCATGATTCTAACTCCAAGATGATGTTCATCAAGTCCCAACTGACCTAAAAGTATTTACATGGAGGCACAAATATCAATCAATCAAACAAACTGTATTTATATAACACATGTTATACATAAATCCAATGCAATGTGCTTCACTCAAAGAAAAAGACAGTTTAAATAAGGCACATACAGTATGGCAAAGTATAAAGGTCTTATAACTGGATGCCACTGAGTTAGTGCCTCCTGCTTCATTATACTCCCTACCAGGCATAATTAAAACACTGTAACTTCACCTGTAAAGCAGTGTAACTTCATCTATCCTAGGACACAAACAGTTGGAAGCCTAAAAGCATAGTCATGTCACCTAACAGAACGCCCTCTTCACCTCACCGCCATTCAAAACTCCTCTGAAAGTTGAGCCTGTTTTTTCATTCTTCATCTTCTTCTCTTTCTGCCTTCACCCCAGGGGGGGGGGGGGGGGGCGTGGGCGAAGCTAGCTTGCCCTCCAGCACCCTCGTCCCTAATCTCCCGTGACACAGCGCCGTTTCCCCCCCTCGCTGTCGAAAGTCTCCGTCCTGTAGAAGAAAAAAAACTGAGCGGGAGAAGGAGGCGGAGAGAGGGAACAAAAGTTGATGGGGACTTGGCGGCGGACGTGGAGGACCGCGCTGCTTGGTACTGAAAATGGCAGCTGTCAGGGTACGTGACGCTGAGGCGAGCAGGCGAGGCGGGGGCCTCCTCCGTCTGAGGGCCACGTCACATGCGGTAGAGACTCCGGGTCGTCAGAGGAAACGCGGGGCGGCAAGCTTGTCAAGTTGAGTGAGGAGGTATGCCCAGCGTGTGAACTCATGTGTGACTGCTTAGGTAAATCCATTAAAGCGAGCGAGAGAGAGAGAGGGAGTGAGAGAGAGGGAGAGAGAGAGAGAGAGAGAGAGAGAGAGAGAGAGAGAGAGAGAGAGAGAGAGAGAGAGAGAGAGAGAGAGAGAGAGACATTCTTTCATCGATTCTGGACGTATTCAACCTCGGCAGGGGGAACCGTGATACATGGGAGGGTAATGGGGGAGTGAGGAGGGGCCACTTGAGGGTGAAGAACCTCATCTAAGTGTGAGGTACCAGTTAGCCTACAGTTCTGGGCTGGGTAGAGGCATCCTGATGTCTACAGTGCTGGGCTGGGTAGAGGCATCCTGATGTCTACACTGCACAAGGACACTGAGAGATCCAGTCCTTCCACATCATGAGTAGTTTGCAAGAGAGTAAAAGCGGAAAGTGGAAGTCAAGCTTTTTAAACATACAGTATAAGGATACCTATGAGTGTTTGCTGTGGTGCATGTTAGTGCATACTTTCACAGTTGAACTGTTGCGGATCGTTTTGTGCTATAGTGAACACGGAAGCAGACATAGTGATTCTTCAACCCAATAGAGTCTCTCTTGGCCTGTGTTGTACAGCAGAAAATACACACCTCAATATCAGTTTGTTTGTGCTCCTGTCAAACTTTGTCATGATGTACGTGCTATAACATTCCTGTGTCAAATTCCAATCATTGTATTTTAGTAGGGTACTGTGCTGTAGCTGTAACCAGGCTTGAATATGGAAGCTGAATACTGATACTTATTTCATTGATCATTGATATTTATTTTCTATTTTCTTTACTGTAACATGTTACCAACAGATGCCAACAACAGATGTGTATGTTCCAGGAACATGCATGATCAAATGTGCCATAAGGGACACTTATCCACAGTGCATGCATGAGATCCTTACATATTTACACATACATATTTTATGCACCTATTTATATGCATTTTGCTTTAAATGCACATGTCAATACCAGGACCAACAGCATGTAGAGGTTAAACCACTCGATCGCTTTGATTGGATGAAAATCAATACCATGACAATCAACTTTGTTTGAGATTTCTTTCTAGTGTCTAGCCAAAATGTAGTTTTTTTCCCCCGTTATTTTTCCTTGTCGGGGCACCCTTTGAAAACCACTTTGGGTTCCAATGTAGAAGGTCCATCAGATGTAGAACTCTTTCCACAGAGCATTCTAAATGCAACTCAAAAGCATTCTCGCGTAGTTCTGCAGTGTCCATAGATTAAGTCTATCATGACAAGTTGAAAAAACATTGCCAAGATGAACGCTAAACCTAGCAATTGTCTTCCGCTCTCTAGAAGCACCTCAGGCAATCTGAACCAGGGTGGGCAGGATTCGGGGGGGGGGGGTTGTGGGTCGTATATGAATTGGCAGTGGGTACCAAATGATGTGTTGCACATTAAGCAACAGTAAGTGTCATGGACTTCTTTAAAAGTGTGTTTCCCCTCAAGGGATAGGGGCTCTGCGTAACAGTCATCAAACTGTAGAGTAATGCCCCTCTCCAATCAGCCCACGTCAACGTTTAGTGCTTAGATGGAAGAAATCTGAAGCAACAGCCACTTCCAATGGCTTCCACTCTGATTTAACCTCAGCTGGCGAGTCCTAATGGTTGCGCTCTTGCTGTCTCTCTCGCTCTCTCGCTCTCTCTCTCTCTCTCTCTCATCTCTCTCTCTCTCTCATCTCTCTCTCTCTCTCTCATCTCTCTCTCATCTCTCTCTCTCTCCTGTGTGTTTGGTGTATCTGAGTCAGGTGTGTGTTTGTGTCTGTGTGTTTTAGGAAAGTGTTTGCACTTTGCAGTCTGTTTTTGTGGGGGGGGGGTTTTACGCTTGCGTGTTGCATTAGCATGAAGGATGTAGTAATAAACAATAACAAATACATAAAGGTGGGTAAACTCTGAGTGGAGATCAAGGGCAATGTAGTGTCATACTGTAGTAAACACTAATGCTAGACATGATATCGTACACTAGCACCATTAGTGGGTAACCACACATGCAATAAAAGGTGTGTAAATGATGTTTGTTCCCCACTACACCGCCTGGTTAGCAGCGCTTGTGTTTATCTGTGCATGTCAACACACACACACACACACACACACAATCACACGCACACACACACACGACACACACAAGTGTGTATACACTTTGCTTTCATCTAGCCCTGAGAAATGCCTGTGCCAGTATTGCACAGAGTGGGTGTTGACACAGTCGGGCCCGGCCTCTCTGGGGTCTGCCTGTGAGACGTTTCATCAGAGGAGAAAAAACAAAGATGGTTGGAGCAACAACACTGACACTAATCTACACAGCTCTGGACAGGAAGTTGAGCAAACAATCAGGAGGAGCAGGTGCCATTTGATGGACAAAGCTGCCAGCGCTAGGCTGCTTGTCAGGCAAGTAAATAGAAAGGAGAAACAAGAGCCAGTGAGGCAGGAGGGGGGAGGAGAGGGTGAGAGGGGGGGAGAGAGAGAGAGAGAGAGGGAGAGAGAGAGAGAGAGGAAAGGGAGAGGGAGAGAGGGGGGAGGAGGGGGGGAGGGAGGGGGAGGAGAGGGTGAGAGGGGGGGGGAGAGAGAGAGAGGGAGAGAGAGAGAGAGAGAGAGAGAGAGAGAGAGCGGGGGAGGGAGGGAGGGAGAGAGAGAGACAGAAAGAGAGAGGGAGAGAGGTTGAACAAAACATTCATTGGCTCAGCACATGACAGATTGATGCTAGAGGGGAATGTTTTCGTAGAGGTAGTGGAACATGTCTCTTGAGCAGGTATGTTTGTGTGTGTGCTAAGACTGAGGTGGTAGCCACATTTTGCATAGATTCATGGAATGTATATATATATATGTATATATATGTATATAAAAATGGCATATAAAAATCTCACCCTATAGAGCCTCATCCCTGCTCCATTCCCTCTACCACACTAGCTGTATGTGTGTGTGAGGAAGAGAGAGAGAGAGAGAGAGAGAGAGAGAGAGAGAGAGAGAGAGAGAGAGAGAGAGAGAGAGAGAGAGAGAAGGAGAGAGGGTGAAACTGCCACACACCAATCAAACAGAAGCCGTGCTAACTGCTCTGATTGACTCCTCTTTACAGGTCAATCTTCCCAAACGCAGCCCTGTCCACATTGATTTCCACCAGGGCCCGTCTGTGTGTGTGTGTGTGTGTGTGTGTGTGTGTGTGTGTGTGTGTGTGTGTGTGTGTGTGTGTGTGCTTAGAAAGGGGGGTTGGATGGAGAAGAAGATCCTGTGTTTGTGTGTGCGTATATGTAAAGTGTGTGTGTGCACTTCGGTGCTTTTGTGTGTGTGTGTGTGTGGGTGTGGGGTCAAGGTGAAGGAGAAGACTGTGTGTATGGAATACTCACATTAAGCCTGACAGGCTGAGCAACAGCAGGAGTCATTCCCTCTCTCCACCGGAGAAAGAGAGGGATGATGAAAGGAGACGTGGAGGGTTGACTTCACTGTTCAGGAGGAGGTTGCCTGTCCATATTCACCATGTCTTGGCTGAAGCTCACGTCCTATACAGTACAATGGGTCGCTACATGAGTGAATGGCATTGACTGTGAATCGTTCAGGGATCGAAGACTTGAAGAGGACGTCTGTGCTATCAGTTGTCATCATCACAGCAGTGATGTACATTTGCCTGTAATCCATTTGAGCATTTCTATTTTCATCAGCGTCCAAATACTTCTGAAATGTTCCAAAGTAGGCCCTCTCACTCACAAAGAGTTAAGAAACCTTGCATTGGCATACTTTGGGCTGTCACTTCTGCTCCAGGACAAGTGGTAACGATTACAATTTGGGAGACTCCTGTATATTATTCCTTGACAATAATCTCTTCTGCCTAACTGACGTTTCCCTACATTAAACTGCACCCAATACACACACTATACAGACACTATACACACTATACACACACTATACACACACTCCCCTGTTCTCTGATGATTCTGCTTGTCACTGAAGTTCTTGACAACTCAAACCGCGCTGCAATGGAAAGAAGTTCAAAAGTTACATGAAATGACTTCATCACCTGCTTTCGGACCACTAACTGCATTTGAGGGTTCATTAATACCGACTTTAATTTAATCCAATTAAACATCGGAGCGGAGGTCCTGTCAATGCGAAACATGTTTCCACGAGGCGAACTGAAGAAAAAAACTCAAAACAGATTAATTCAGCAGATCTTTAATTCCTTAATCGCTGATCTCTGCTGTCACTGATAGTGAGAGCCCGTCTTTATGTCTTTGTGTCTTAATCTGGTCAGGAGTGACCCAGGAAACACAGAGGACGAATCAGGGATAATCACGCACAGATGAAAGGGAAGGAGGCTACTGTAGTGTTTTTGTTTGTTGAGGTGAGTGGAATCATTCTCTAAACAGGGACATGCTGTTCTCTGCATCCCATTTATCTTGTTTTTTCTGAAGCCAGCAGTAGACATTGATTGAATCTGAATCCTAAATTTCTTTCATATGGTTGCAATAGTGTTTTTGCTCTATTACTACTGGCTAAAACATGACATGTAGAAAAAGAAAAAGCATCAGTATCATAACTAAATTGATTACAGTACAATCAATAGTTTTCATCATAAATCATGTCCACATCTCTTTGAATGACACAAAAATGAGGTGGCTTATCTGACCCCGGTATGTCCTGAACCGTGCCAGCAGCAATCAAACTCACTCTTCCACACTTATAGCAGAAATACTGCCAACAGCAGAGGTTCTGCTCCTCTCTGAGGGGCCCGTGGAACAAAGCGTGGAGTGCTACATGGTAAAGGACAATGCCTTAAACGGTTGTGTCCCAACAATCTTGAATAGCTTCTCTTTTTTTGTCTCCTTATGCAGGTATTTATCACAACTGATATATGCAGTCTATTCAGCCGTATGAGGTTATGAGAAAAAGAACCAATTCAAGAGTATTAGGAAATGAGTCAGTGGAGTTTCCTGTGTCAATGATGACACACAGAGGACACTTCAGCAAAACACACACATACGTACACGCACATACGTACACGCACACACACACACACGCACACACACACACACACACACACACACACACACACACACACACACACACACATACACAGATACACACAGGCACACACACACACACACACACACACACAGACACACACACACACACACACACACACACACACACACACACACACACACACACACAGACACATAGACACAGGTACATCGTACACTTCTTTAGTGCAGTTTGACACATGGTCACCAGTCCTGATTGATAGATGCTGTTTGCATCTGGACAAGACACTCAATTTCAACTTAGGATGCCACTCATGACAAACAATGCTTTCTCAAAGGAAGGAAAACAAGCTAAAATAACAGTTATTAAGGTAATTATGAATTATAGATGCAATTAGTGGACGATGAATCATTGTTATTGTGACTAATATTTATTTGGTTCTCTTTTTGAGGCCGCTTGATCATGACGCCTCTCCAATTATCAATAATGAGGCTTTTTGTCCCATCCGACAATGTTGTAGTCAATATTCTGTACATTGAAACTTCAAGGTTGAGAAAGTTGAGAGCGAGAAGACAATGTCAAATGCACATCAATTCCATTTCCATTCCCGTTGGTTTAAGAATAACCATTAAAATCCACTTTTTAAAATGAATGGGCTTCCCATGGACCTTCCCTTT
>NC_137690.1:27654339-27781839 GCF_963989245.1 Nansenia antarctica
ATTCATTGCAATCTTCAAATTCATATTCCGCTAACCACTATATTACACATTAGCTGAAAGACTAGTCACACAACCACCCCATGATAAATTAATAAAAGCCACCAAAACATTTTTTAGGCTGAATGTTGAGCTTGTGTAACGTTTGACTCGATAGTATGTGCCAGTACAGACGGTAGCGACCCAGCCAAAATGAAGCGGTTTGTTGAAGAAAATAGCAAAGACACCAGGTGGGAGTGGGTGGCACAGTGGATCCGTCTTCTGGGCTGTGAGAATGGCCATTTGTACTGGGGGGAGGGGGTCCAGATCCACACATATCCCCTCTGCCACACGATGCTACAGGAGGAGAGGCCGAGAAGGAACAGTAAGGCAGAACACAGGAAGGCGAGGACAATCTGCTACACAATGTCTCTTTACCAAGAGCACTTTTGTTCCGCCATGTGGAGCAGGCTGGACGTTTTTTTCTTTTTTTCTTTTTTTTTTCTTTCTGGCATTGTACGTTTTTACGAGTGTTAGACGAGCTAATTGAAAAATGATTCATCCTTAGACACTATCAAATCTGCAACTTGTAGTCTATGATCTTACCATTCATATACTGTAAGACAAACTCCATAAAGGGTCCAACTTAATTCATTTCTAAAAAAATCAATATCAGTTTGTGGCTCATTAATGACTACATAGAGTGTGATTTGACCCCTCTGAAGTGACCGCATCCTCATGCTCTAAAAAGTTGAGTCTGCAGAAAGGTCTCGATCTATACGGCTGCTATTCACACTTGCCAAATCTAGATGTGTGGCTTAAAGATTGTGCTAGGAATGTGGGGGAGGATCACGACTAGGCCATGTGTCATGTGGGTGAGAAAAAACAGCACGTCTCCTTATGTTGTGATATGATCACTATCAATCTCTAGGCCACTCAGGAAATACTTTGTATGTGGTTGGGTACTATCATTTTGTAATATGATTCTACCTCATTAGCTACTCATGATCTTACTCATCTGTTAGTAACCATATTACTAATGGAATACTCAACTACATAGATTATGACAAGACAAACTTTCTCACAGTTTAGAAAACTGTTCTTAGGTTTACAGAGCTAAATATTTATTCCCATGTACAGCTGTATTTACACAATGAAACCCTAAGAAGTTTGTAATCCATGATACATTTTTAAATGGCAGAATATGTTGCATATTTGCCTCTCAAATTAAATCGGAGCACAGTATCCGTTGAGATACAGATGGAAGAATGTCAAATCTAAATGTCCACATAGAAAAAAGTAGATGGCCACAAATCTCGTGGGCCTGGGAACCAACACGTCTGAGTGTCCATCGCTTCTTCACACCCTCATAAAGTGACAGGTACAAAAATATATTGTGTGACAGGATGTGTGTCTGTGTAGGGGGTGAGTCATGCTCACGTCAACCTGTTTCCTGCCTGGGTATCAATTAATCACTTCCTCCCTTGCCAGGAAAGCAGACTGTATGCACTTAAGTCACATGCTATAATTAGGTGACATCAATAAAGTGTAGTCTGTATCTTCTTGATCAAAATCATATGTACATTACTCCACTTTGAACAGTATAGTCAAGTTCAGAGTAAATCACCCCACATTTTTACAGCCAATTTCAATGAGAAAAAATATCGTCCTGTGTAGATAAATCGTTACTGCTCTGTGGATGAATGTGTTATGTTATTCTTAAGTTACCAAACAGGATGTCCGGAATTGTAATAACGTTTGGCCGTTGTTGCAAAGAGAATACGTGGTCAGTCAAGAATAAGGATTCAATCAAATAAAATACTTTATACTATTTTCCCCGTTACAGACTTGTAATATATTGCTCTTTTTCCATTCTAGCCCGAGCATGAGGGTATCCTTCATAGTTTTCTCATCCAAAGCACAAGTCCTCTTGCCTCTCACTGGAGACAGGTACTGTATGCTGTGACAGAATTGCAGAACTAGCTCATTTTGGTTGAGTTTGGTATCAATGGGTAACTGATAGTTGAACTGGTATCTATCCTGTATTTAGTTACAAAATAGAGGACGGCCTCCAACGCCTGAAAGAAATTAAACCAGCAGGTGAAACGTACATGCACGAGGGCATTCATGAGGTATGTCACCACTTCATCCACTTCATCTTTCCAGAGAAGTCTCTACTACTGTATTGCATATTGTCTTCATGTTATTCACTGACTTAATAATCATCTGACAGTACTTTGTTCATTTGATGCCGAAGTCCACCTGCTATTGACCAGTTGCTAGTCTAGTCTAGCGCTCTAGTGCTCTTCAAAGTGTCTCTTATCTGATCGCCACTGCAATCAGTTTAGGTCAGGGAGCAATTCAGACATGCATTCTGGAAATTCAATTGACCTACTTACTATAAGCATTTCAATCTGAATTCTCTCTCTCTGCAGATTTATCAGATGTGTATTAACTGATAATCATTTTTGCTCTGTTCACTTCCCCTACCAACCCCCTTGTGTATTAACCTAAAGGCCTCAGAGCAAATTAAAAAAGCACAAACGACCAAATCGTCCTCCAGCATCATACTGGCTTTGACTGACGGAAAGCTTGCGGTCTACGTTCATGAGCTCACAGTTAAGGCGGTGAGTTTGATTTTTGGAATAACTCCTCCTATGTCCTCATTTTCAAGTGTGTATGTACGGTACATAGAGTGTTATCTTTCTTTTGCAATTTAAAACCTCTACTGTTTGTCTTATGCAGGCTGACCAAGCAAGGCTCTACGGTGCCCGAGTGTACTGTGTTGGTATTAAGGACTTCGATGAGCAGCAGGTAAGAAGACACCAAGATAAGCTTTGTGAAATATAGTGTACTGTATCAGGCGTACATTATGTCAGAAGCTGTGGAGGCTGGTGGAGGTAGAAATCTGAGGAGAGGCTCATTGTAATGCATAAAACAGAATGAAGAAATGGTATCAAACACACCAGACACATTCCTCAAAGTGTGTGTGAGAGGGTTCCTCATTCCGTTTCATGCATTGAAATGTGTTTGAGACCGTTCCTGATTGTGTTTCATCCATCACATTGAGCCTGACTTCTGCTTCCACCAGCCTCCCCTGGTCAGAAAGGCTAGTGTGTAGAACCATGTTTGTTTAAAACCCAGCATTATCGAAAAAAAACATGTTGTCATCTATTTACTGTTCTCATAACAACTGCCTTCTCATCCTGTCCCTGATGTGATTGAAGTCACGGAAAAATGTTTGATATTCAGCAAGACCGTAGACAGAGAGAGAAAAAAGTTGATGCTAGCTCTACTTCTTATGTGATGATGCAGATATTGTTTGTGATTACCATCAGCTCGCTGAAGTTGCAGATACGAAGGGTCAAGTGTTCCCTGTCAAAGATGGCTTCCATGCTCTCAAAGGCATTGTGAATTCTGTAAGTTTGTCTTATTTTCCCTTTTTTCGGAATACACCTACGGTACATGCATTTATTTCACACAGGGGGATGTATAGGTTCCTGATATAAAATCACTGTTGTCGAGAGGGTCGCTTTCGAATGAAGGGAAAATGACAGAAATAACCACCACGTCTGACTCTGAAGAGTGGTTACATGAAGGGGGATGCATGGAAAGAGGACATGGAAATAACTAGTTGGTTTTCTCCACGACGGTAGGCGTTGTAGGAAATGTACTACCCACACAGCAGCAGGGCCCGGGTGACGGGGTCTAGGGAGGAGTGTGGCCATCTACTTATTGTCCTAATGATGAAATTCTTCTGTTTTGGGTTTTCGGAGAAGCATCCCTATTGTGTCCAATTACAAAGTCAGCCTCCCCTTTGTTGCAGTGTTACCATGCTGAACACATTACCAGCAACATGTTGGAAATGGGAAATTAACCAACTGCGGTTGCTCAATTTCCTAGTTACCAGTATTTTATTGAGAAATAAATAAATAGTTTCCATAGAAACACTGTACAGCCGAGCGTGCACTACTGTCCACAGTGTAGCATTTTTGGGAAAATATCTACAGTAATGTATACCGAATAATAAGGAATAACACATTGACACTTGCTTCAGTCTCAGCAGAAAGCATGGAGATAAAGGACCCCATCACACACAGCATTTATGATGGAGTAGCCTAAGCAGCCACTTCTTATATCAGTGGCCAGCCAGTTACTTTCCATTTGCCGAAGCGCTTCTAAGTAAACTGCCAACTGCCAAGATGGGTTTGTGCACAGTAATGCTTTCACATTTAGACCCCTAACTCGGTGTAAAATCAGGCACAGCTGGGACATAGATGCTTGGTTGTATTGAGGTTAGAACTGTTAGAACAGTGCCAATAGGCAGAACACACAATGTTCTGCTGTAAGTAAACATTTGTCCATCAAACAAATATGAGGTCACATTTTTTTATCTGTTGTTTTTATGGGTGGTATACTGACTGTTCCTGATGGTTGTTTATGTATGTTGTTACTCAAACCATCTGACTAGCAAAACATGCTATAAAAAAGCATATGATTAATGTTTTTTTGTTGTTGTCAGAAAATGACATACTGTAGAGAGAAACGTCTCAAACTCATTGTAAATGGACTGACTTATATAGCACCTAATTCCAAAGCTCTTTACAACGGCCTCTCATTCACCCACTCACACACACATTCACACACCAATGGCGGCAGGCTACCATGCAAGGCACCGGCCCGCTCATTGGGAGCAATTTGGGATTCAGTGTCTTTCCCAAGGACACCTCGACACATGGCCAGCCGGGGTTCAAACCGCCGATCTACCGACCTTGCGATCATTAGACACCGGCTCTAACTTCTGCGCCACAGCCGCCCCGGCATTGCTTGGGCAGAGTGACTGTTCGGTGTCCAAATGAAACATGAGAGCATTCCCCGGTGATTAGTAATCCTGGATGCCGGGCCTAGTTGGCTTCCTTGCTCCTCACTCGGATTTCTAGGATTTCAGATAATCTGTGCAGCCTTGTGGTGGGGGGGATAGGTAGGTCTGGTGGATCCACTGTGATTTCAGATAATCCATGCAGCCTTGTGGTGCTTCAGCCTTGTGATCCACTGTGATTTCATGACAAATGTTACAGAAATTGCCAGAGAAACAAAGTAAAACGTTTTGTTTTCGATGAAAAGTTTTTCTTAGTCGAAGTTTTTCCAGCTGATGAGTGACGTGATTAGTCAGATGTTTTGTGTGTGAAATAAGACAGAAGAGTGGTCAGTCTGCTGCAGTCCTGTGCGTGTTATTTCTTTCATAATAGCCAATGAGGTCTTTGTGGTATGAATAGGCTTGAACACGCTGCTGAGAAAGCTCCAAATAGCCCACAGCTGAACTCATCCTTACGACACACAGCCTCTCCAAAAGTACAGTACTGTACTGGGGAAACACCGGGTTCAGCTATGAGGCATCTTGCGTCATATGACATCTCATATATATGGTCGACCTCAAATTCGATGATCTGCACGTATGAGCCTGATTATCTTAACTGAACTTCACTTAATAGTCTCTACAAATGGACTCCTCTAAGTGCCTTCCTCACAGATCTTACCACAAATGATAACTTTGGCTGTTTGGATGATGGCTCCCTCGAGCTTAGAAGCAATGTGTCAGAAGAGACTCAGACAAATGAATAGCCCAGCCCAGCCAGGACCTCTGCTCTGTAATTACACTGGGGGAGTAATAGTGCTTAATAGTAGCAGATCCTTTGCCTTTAACCGGTGCCTAGCCCTTCTCCTCTCCTTTAACGATTCCATATCAGACCATCAGATTTAATAAGCCCGCTGTAAACGTTCCCTCCACTTCAGATTGAAGTTGCGCCGAAATGTCAATGAAAGGTCCAAGTGCCATATATTGCGGTTAATATGCTTCCTTTTTACAGATTGTGTACGGGGATTTGCATAGTTTGTCCTTTGTTGATTTATTGGATCATAGAAGATAGTACACTCGTATGACAGTGGGCTCACATGGGCCTTTTTATATGATAATGTAGGCTTGGGAGTTTTAATAGAACTGAGGAATGTAATAGTCTTGCATAATTTTCCCATAAAGGCTGACAAAGCTCCCTCTCCCCTGCTCTCCTCTCGTCTGATATTCTGCTCGGCCTTTTAAGCAGGCCGATTCCGCTCGGCCCAGATCAAACACAAGACATTTCTCAGGTGTTGCATCCTAATCTGTTTCCCGGGAGTCGACAGGGCTGATACGAGCTGGGCCGTGATGTATTCATTCCTGCCGGTGCACAATAATGCCTCCTATCCATTCCGTTTTGCAGATATTAAAGCAATCGTGCACAGAGATCCTGAGAGTGGAGCCTTCGAGTGTGTGCGTGAACGGTGAGTGTCGTGTCACCAGCACTCACACCCAGAAAGCTGTATTTATGTTGTAGTTTCTGTTCGTTCCTCCCCCCCTCCCCCGCCCCCTGCCTCTCCTCACTATCTCCTCCATCTTGTTTACCTCAGAGACCTTCGATATCGTCCTCAGAGGAAACGGCTTTACTGCAGGACGGGCCAACGAGGGGGTTGTCTGCAGTTTCATAGTCAACGAGCAGACCATCAGTAAGTACAGTTCCCCACCAGATTCTTTTTTGTTACTGTCCACGTGACCTGACCAGGAAAAACTATGGGCCGCCAGAGTTTTCCCGGTCAGCTGGGGTTCGCAGGTTTTCCTGGTCAATTCACTTGGTCAACATAAACTCTGGACCCTAGCTGTCATTGGTCATGTCAAATTTCCAACTGTCATTTTGTTGAAGAAGTTAAAAAAGGAAGTGCGGCAATTTAGAGGAGGATGTGATGAAAGTCTTGACCCTGCCATGTGGTTCAGTAGACTTCTTATCCCACGTCTTATCATCAACATTATTAGTCTGATTTTGGTAGGGCTATGTAGGTTATATAGTTTCTTATTTTGAGCCTGCAGACTCTCTGTCAAGAAATAGATTTTGGAAGGAAGCTGGATTTGGCACTTCAACCCAATCCTTTCAAGCCTTCATTTGGCTCTAGGAAGCTATTCAGTTGGATTGATGGCTGCCAATGACAACTTTCTCTCTCAAGTTATTTTGGATATTTCAACAGGGGAACTGAAATAGTTTAGAAACTGATTTATTTTTTAAAAACAAGCTTCTCCTGGACCACGAAAATGGCAGTTAACAGATGTCATCCGGTTGGTCCCTTAAAGTTGTAGCTCTTTCAAAGTCATAGACTTTGGTGCTATTTATTCCCACATGAGCATTTGCAAGATTTTCCCCTGGACCCTTTTAGCATCACGGCACCTCATAATGATGGCCAGTCATGATCACGACAGTGAAACATATGGAGAGCAGATGCTACCATCAGCTCCATTTTCAAGCTAGTAGGAGTCCTTAGCAGTTGTAAGAAAAGTCTTGAACCTAATCCCCAATGCCTCAGACACACACACACACACACACACACACACACACACACTCACACAGACACACACTTACACAGACACACACACACACACACACACACACTCACACAGACACACACTTACACAGACACAGATCCTGACCCAGGTCAATTTCTAATCTCCACTGCACACAGCAGCAGCGTACACGCCTCACGACACCTCACGCCTCCCCCCTCGTCCCCTTTCTTCCTCGCGGGCTGACAAACGGGCTGCCTGTCACACATCTGGAAACCGGTTCCCTCTCCAGGTCACTGGGCCGTGCCTGTGGGAGGCAGGGTCTGCAGGGAGCTCATCCTCCTGTCTTATTTTCCAGATCGGAAGCCAAGCGCGGTGCGCAACGATTATCTACTGTGTCCTGCGCCTGTGCTCGACGAGGTCGGACAGTAAGTACCCGCTAGGGAAGTGGTGAAATATCAAAGTGGTGGCATGTTCTAAATAGGGATGCTGTGGAGTCTGTGGTGAGTGTTGGTTCTCATCCTCTTGGTTTGCCCTCTGTCATGTCCTGTAAGTCACCATACAGCTCAAAATGGGTGCATTAGAACTAAGTAGGACACCTGTTTGTATAGTGCAGGGCTACTCAATTGCAGGCTAGGAGGCTGCAGTGCCCTAAACCTCACTCTAACCTTAGCTCAAGCCCTAACCCCAGCGCAAACCCTAACCCTAATAGCCCTAAACGTAACATGGCGCTTGGATTTCAACAGTTATGCATAGGCCTGGGAAGGTCATGGAATTTCGGGTAGCAGTTGATGTCCCCTCTGAGGCTGACCCTCCCATCTGATTCTGAAATACATTTTACGGGCCACTATTGAGGAGAGGATCATCTCAGTGTTTTAGCAATAGCAATATTATGTTCCAACACCCATGTGATGCTTATTTTATTGAGAGTGTTGAGAAAGACGTATTTCTGAAGACACCCACGACGTGTGAACTGCTGCGATCCACAGGGAGAAATGTGTCTGACAAAATGTGGCTAATTGTCCTTTCGTTTAATTAAAACTCACAAAGGTGAAATCTATGTAAAACCCTGATTTCTTTTAAAGCCAATACGACCCCTGATAAACACAAGATGACTTCATGTCACAGCCGGAATAACTTTGTGGTGGACTGCTTTTGCTATTACTGAATAACGAATGAATAGTCGTACACATCCAACGTTTTTAAATAGATAACACTCTATTTGTTTATTCAACAGAAAGCAAGAACATCTGGCATAATAGAAGGTGCACAAATCAAATGCAAAAGTTACCAATAGTGAAAGAGCATTATGCTCTCGCCCTGAACATGTGCTCTCTTTGGGAGGAGAGGGAGACAGTTTGATTAAGATAACAAAACAACTGTTAATAATCATTAATTTACACTCCTACTATTGGGTAAACAATATCTACAATATATAAGTATATCTAAAATCAATGTATTGATACGGTCATCCACATATAACCGTGTAACCGGCACAGCCTGACAGTACTTATGCTGTAACTTTCTCAATAGCAGGTGGATTTTTAAAAATCCCCAAAGGGTTTTCATTCATTGGCAAATGTTACATATCAGCATGCTTTGTGTATTCCTTTGTATGGGAAAGCCATTCTTTCCCTCAGACGTCATCGATTTAATCCCCAAAGCACAACAGATGATCGCTAAAATATTCCCATAGAACGCCAGGTTTTAATGTCCTCTCCGACTGCAATCCAATCTGAAAAAAAGTAGGATTGTGAGTGGAGAAATATAGTCCTGAAGGTGTCTCAAAAATCAGCCCAACGAGATTAGAGCTCTCTACAGGGCTCTACGTTTTTTTTCATCTACTCATGATCAACATTAACACCATCAAAAGTAATCCACTCAATTCTAATCCAACCTGCTGTTGATTTGTACCATTGTTCCCCTATGGTATTAACATTGAAATATGGATGTACTCTCGTTATAATTCACCTCTAGCGTATATTGTATTAATTCAGATGATATCTAGATTGTTATTGTTATTCAGCATGAGAGAATCACAATTGTTTTTCAGCTCCGTCATGTGACATCAATATTCCGTCTACGTGAAGCGTGTTGCGGGACGAGTCGCCCAGCACACGTCCGCCCAGCCCCAAGCCCCTGATAGAGCCTGACCCCGTCCTAAACGCCCCTGATAGAGCCTGACCCCGTCCTAAACGCCCCTGATAGAGCCTGACCCCGTCCTAAACGCCCCTGATAGAGCCTGACCCCGTCCTAAACGCCCCTGATAGAGCCTGACCCCGTCCTAAACGCCCCTGATAGAGCCTGACCCCGTCCTAAACGCCGTTTGAAAAAGCCTTGCTTAATTAACCCTTGGCTGGCGACGGTGACACATTAAGTAGTTAGCGAGGTACGGCCAGCGAGTAAACACATCTGGTGGAAGGCTTTAAGAGGATGTGCGACAGATGCAGCCATTCCCTTTTCCACGCTCCCCATTTAAATAATTCACCATGCACCGGCAATCCCCACTCCCCGGACCACCTGCATGTTGCGGAGGAGCCGGGGAAGTTCTGCCTCCCGTCCATCTGTCTGCTTCTGCTCCATCACCGGTGGCGACGCTGGGGGGGGGGGGGGGGGGGGGGCACTCTGTTAGCATCGGTGCTAGCAGAGGGAAAACCTTCTCATACACCGCTTAAGAGATGGAGAATATCCTTCATTTTACCTTTTTTTGTATTCTCCCTTTCCCTTTGTAGGCCTCATCCCTAGGCAGATATATTTGCTCATGTGCTGTGCTAACAAACAGACTCAGGGCCTAAAGGAGAGAGGGGATCACTAGTGGACATACTTCAGATAGGCTAGCACCACCACCCTCTGGTGAAACACTCAAGGCCGAGTGCTTAGACGGAGCTGAGCCGCCCCCGACGGAGTCGGCCTTGGTTGGCCTTGGACTCGGGTGCGGATGTCCAGGAATCCAGGAGTCGCTGGATGATTGGGTCGGTGACGTAGCGGGCGCTAGTGGCACGGGCATCATCTGTGGTGACAGCTGGGGTGTCAGGCATGGAACACAGGCATCTGTTAGCCCCCCCCCCACCCCTCTACCCTCCCCCTCCTCCTGTATCCATCCCCCATTAGGGGACCCCCACCCCCCATCCCCACCTGCCCCGTACACCCCTGTGAGCGGGTGATAGAGGGGCTAAGTGGCTCTGGTCTTGCACCAGCGTGTCCTCACCTGGTGTTTTCACAACAACGGCGGAGGGCAGGAGTTAACTGAGGGGCCCGGCTGACACCTGCCTACAGAGCAGGTAGCTAATGCAGCGGGGCCTCATCAATAATCAAGCGGCCTATCCAAGGGCTCCGATTGCAATTGTAGCTCCATCTGCTCCAATAGGGGGGAGGCAGTACACATTAGATAACACTGTGTGTCTGTCGTGAGATTATTGGACATTACGTGTCATAGAAACTATACATATGTATTCTTGTAGAGCTTCAATGTAAAAAGAAATGCTAGTGAAGATAGTCACTATGCCCTACTATGTATTAATATTTAAAACTAGTGTTGTTCCGATACCGATACTAGTATCGGCATGGCCACCGATACGCCCAAAAATGCTGGTATCGGTATCGGCGAGTACTTTACCAAAACGTTTTTTTATTTTATTTTTATTTTTTTTACTTAAGTTTTACAAAAACTTTACGAGTTTTACAAAGGTTTTGAGCAGTGCCAGACTAAGTGTTAGCAATAATTTTACATCGAGGTGAGTATGCGGCTCAAAAAACATGTTTTTTTGTTTTGTTTTTTCAAACGCCGTGGTATCGGATCGGTACTCGGTATCGGCAAGTACTGCACGGTCAGGTATCGGTATCGGTATCGGGATAAAAAAATGGTATCGGAACAACACTATTTAAAACCCCTCCATCATAGTAAAATACTGTATGGAGTAACAATAAAATAAAAATAAAATAAAAAGTATATATTTTCAGTAAAGTGGTGATGTCGTTACACCACATGGAAGACAAGGAATACATCTGAGACTAAATTGAAACAGGTGTTGAACATTTGGTCATCCACTCCACTCCTGACCTTCGCATCACAAATCTCTCTCTCTTCAGAAAAGTTTCCCCTATCCTGTCAGAACCACTGTGATGTTTCCAGGGCTCAGAGTGACATTCTTATATGTGACATTCTTAGCATATGCTGAAACCCTGAATTATTCAGCTTCCTCAAGTTTGGCGTCTTTAAGGAAAGCTTGAAAGCCATTAGCGACACCAGTGTCAGCTGGTCCAGCTGTATCGCATCACCAGCGCTTATCGTCATGGCGAGCTTTCTGACAAAAAGAGACCCGAGTGGAGAGGGAGAGGAAAGTTTCCACATTCGCTGCTCCGAGATCTCCAGTGACACAAAGAGAGGCCCGTCTGTCTGCCACGCAGCCATGTCCCTGGGAACTCTTGTCAGTTTTACTACACTACTTTGAGTGATCCCCTGCCCATTATACTCTTGCCATAACAATGTCTCCCTCTCATCTCTCAACGTATTCATACAATACCCTGACCACCAAGCAGCTGGAACTCTCTCTTCAACTATCACTCACATGGCGGTACAGCGTATAGGTGATGAGACACAGTATCAATTATTCACCTGTTTTTGGACAGACTTATGTTTTTCTTTTATATTTTCTTTTTCCAATTTGTGACGGCATGTCCTGCAATGGCTTTTGAGTTACTTTTTTTTTTTACTGTCGTTGTGTAATGATATGTTGTGATAATAAGTCATATTGTAGTTGATGTGAATGGAAATGTGTGCTCCTAGGTTTGTGGTCTAAAGTGACTACTTATACCTGTGTGCAGAATCCATACAAGAAATGTAAATTAATGGAAGAATATAAGATGAAATATGACTTATGTTTCTTACCAGAGCAGCTTTGGTCTGCTTAAAAGTACTCTCACCAATCCTTCACACACAAAAACTCCAGTCCTACCTACCGACTATGGTTGGGTTGCGATGCGTTAAGGATGTCCGGTGATGTCAAGGGAAAAGCCAAGCGTTTGTCAGTGTAACTCGCTTGGGAGCGTTCCCCTTCCCATAGCGGTCCACAACTCCAGCTTGATTAACAACCTGCCTACCATTATCATGTATTGAGGATGTCAGCTAATTTAGCCTCTCCCCTCATCCATTCAGCAGAAGCACTTAGTTAACATGCAAGAACCTGCAACGGCTTTCCACAACTGCCGACAAAGCTCAATATTTTAAACCCTATACAGCCCATATACAGTACACAGCTCGCCTATAGAACTCAGCAATACTGCTAAAAAAGTAAAATATCTAAATGTCTCCTTCACAAAGAGAAACGTACACACTGACAGACATTAGACAAACAAATGTGTGCCAGTTTTGAAACCTGTGTAAAACTCATTTAAATATTTAATGCGAAAAAGAAATAAAGGTGGAGGGAGTCAATTTGGACTGTTTAAAATACACTGCACAGTAAAGGGACACATGGTCTTGGGTTGCTCATCTGTTTGCTGCCCACTGGAGAATAGGTGGCCCAAGGCAGAGCCAGAGGCAAAATCCAAAGCAAAGAGAGTTCTCTTGTTATTATTCCAGGGCAATACCTTTTCATCCTGGACTCCCCTGTACGCTGCCACACACTCACAGACCAGCCGGCCCTACTCACACAATAGCGCTTTACATATTTCTTTTTTCCGCCCTTTTTTTTAGGCAAGGGGGGTGGGGTGGGGGTGGGGGGGGTTTCAGCCGTTTCAATCATTCTATTTCTTGCACTTGGGATTCTCATTAAACCCATGGTAATTGGATGTGCGGCGTAATGGACATATGGAAATTGCAGTGCCGTTCATCATTAGGGGTTTTAATTGCGCCCATTTTGGGCCTTCTTTTCTCTGGATAAATAAGTCATAGCAGCACCTCTACATCTTGTTGTCGTTGGCTGGAAATAACGAGGGGCCATCAGTGACAGCTGCAGTCAATGAACTCACTTCAATTATGATTAGTGATTTTATCTATTTGTCGATGATTTTATTAGTCTATTTGTAATGGTGTTCAGTTACTATTCATTACTGGCATATATAGGTACTGTAATGATTAGTGGGGCTCTGTATTCATATTGATTATGGTTGATACATTGACCACATTTTGCGGTGTTTGCCTCATCTGTTTTTCTGTCTTGATAGGTCAATGGATGTTCTGATCAGCTTGAACAACGGCAAGTCCTTCATCTCCAGTGCTTTCACCATCTATGCCACGTCATGTGTGAGTTTGAATCATCATCTTATGACCTCCTACAGTCTTTAGCAAAGGAACGACCGATGTTTTACCCATACATTCCTGGATATAATGCTTTATAACAATTGCATAGCACTTGTCATACGTCTATTTCTTCTATGATTGCTAACTGAAATGTATTGATTGACATACTTAATGCATAATTATGACAAGCATTACAAGTTTCTATGTTGCTTTTATGAGGGCTTTTACGAGTGTCTATGTACAAACACACCCAAATGTTCTGCTATGTCTCTCTGCTGGAACGAGGCTGAGCTGGCCTCCCACTGTCACTTCATCCACATGAGACTGTGGTGTTGATCATTCCAATGTTTGTCTGCTTGACTTGTGTATCATTCCAATGTGTGTGCCTGTGTGACTTGTGTAACATTCCAAAGCGTGTCGGTCTGACTCTATCAGCCAGGCGTGTGTGCGGTGTCTCTGACTTGTCTGTTGTGTCTGTTGCTCTTCCTCTCCCCTGGCAGTCGGACGGTACAGTGGTGGCCATCGTGTTCCTGGTGCTCCTGTTGCTGCTGGGCTTGGCTCTGGCGTGGTGGTTCTGGCCCCTCTGCTGCACTATCGTGAGTGTTCATACCACAGTCATAACATCATGCGTAAGACAGACACACGGTCGAATCACTAACCGCCCCACAGCCGTGCTTCTTTAAGATCTTTAAGATGGTAGACGAGGGGCACTTGGTGGCGTAACGCACTAAGCGTCGACCATGTAACCGCAGGGTTCCCGATTCGATTCCGGCCCGCGCGGACATATCCTGCATATCATCCCTTCTCTCTCTCTCACCCCTCCTTCCTGTCAAATGTCTACTGTCTCTATCGCTAATAAAAAAGAAAAATATGAGTGGGACTGCCCCACTCAGAAATATATATATATATATATATTTTAAATATGGTGGAAGTGGAAGACCCAAGAGTCTATGGGTCTGTGGTGATATTTGAGGCTCCATCTCTCCGGCAGGGCTACCTCGTCACAAAAGCCTGTTTTTGAATCCCTTCCGCTACACATGCGTGAAGCGTTCATTGGAGGACATGACTAAAAGCACCTCTTTGTTGTGGACGTCAAGCTCTTTTTTTATATCGAGGATGTCATCTAACTCTTTCCAATTTGCTGACATGTGCCAAACAGTCTGCAAGATAAGCCACCTGCCTTCTTCTTAAGCAATCGTTGTAAACGGTAATGCTCTCCCCTAAGTAAAGCTCCTCCTTTTAAAAGTAGAAACACGAGCCCGCCTGCTCTGGAACCGTTCCAAGGTGGGCATGAAAATGTGTCAACCGTGAGCCAAAAGCTCTAACTATATCCCAGCAGCAGTCCCTGTGGGCCAGTGCCAGGTACACTCAGAGCCCACGGACGGGCAGCCAGTCATGCTCGGCAGGCTCAGCATTGTTGGAGAGCTCAGCGGAGGGGGATGTGGTGGCCAGCCACAGTTCAACTCCTCACCCCAGTACACCGTGCCTCGCACACCCTGCCGGGTAGAGTCGCCGCACCACAGAGGAAGAAGACACTTCAAACAGGAAGGGGAAACCACATCTGGTGTACGTTGTTTTTCCTGTTGAGCGTTGAAGGTAGTCGAGGTGTGAAAAGAGTGTCGGCTGGTGCAGGAAGAGAAGTGTGCTCTCCTGTTGTGATTCTGTGTTGTCTGTTTTCGGTTTCTCTTTTCATAGATTTGAATGTTTGTTCGATTCGTCGGAAGCTCATTGTCATATCGGCAATCAAATGAGTATCATGTTTTGTTTGACTAATCTTGTCGATATTTTGGGTTAGGGGGAGCTTATGGAATCTCAATTGAATGCCCCCTCCCCTAAAAACGTGTGCCTGTTTTGTCTCCTTCCACTTAAGCCACTTAACCATTTAGAAAAACCCACAAACAGATGATAGTTTCAGGCCATAAGAGAGGGGCCACAGATGGTGCAACCCTGAGTCCTCCTCTGCTTTTTGGGAAACCTGACAAACAAACAGACAGAAAATATACCATCAGCCTCTGTAGCCACCCCCCGAAATAATATGCGTCACCTCTCATTGAGGGACCTGCCGATGGGAGTCCGTCCAGGAAGAGATGGAAGCATATTTTGGAAAACCAACAAAGGCATTAAAATGTAAACCCCCTGCAGCATGTCTGGCTGCGGCCGTGTTTGTCTTGGTGGAGGAGCTGCTGTTCCCCTCCATCGGGGGACACAGCACAAGAGGAGGGCCATGTGTGGCTTGTTAATATTTAAACCCCAGTCTGCCAGTTTTCAGCAATCATGATGGAGGCTGTACACCGGGTTGAGCCATACAGAGATAAGAAATCGCTCTCTTTCTCTCTTTCTCTCTCTCTCTTTCTCTCGCTCACTCTCTCGCTCTCTCTTTTGCCCTCTCTTGCTCTCTCTCTCTCTCTCTCTCTCTCTCTCTCCCTCTCCTCTCCCAGTCCCACATTGAATGACGCCACGCGCGAGGTCATACAAATGGCACAGTGATTTAAGTCTTTATTTACGATTGTAGGAGAATAACGCCCAGAGAACACCCAGCAGTAATGTGTTGTCCCTGTATTGTCTTGATGTTTGTTGTTCTACTAGATTGCATGACCAGAATTTTGTTTCTCACTGATTAGAGTATGCCCATGCTGTCATTTAGATACCTGTCTCTGAAACACTGCACAAGACATGAAGGTTGAATATTGAGATTTGAATAATCTCACCTGGGGTGTCTTAACAGTGGTTTCAACTGGTGTTTCACCCATTCTGTTTCTAGATTGTCATTTTTCACATTTCATGTTGGATCGTGCTAAACATCCAAGTGTGGAATCACAGTAGAATCCCATTACATAAAATTACTTTAGGATCATTACTTCCACAATTCCTCGCAAATAGGTTAATTTGTCCATAATGAAAGTGCATAATTTTAATTTGCAAATATGCTATCTGCCACTGATCCACTATCACGATAAGCCACAAAACAGCTTGACGCAACATGGGGAGAGTTTAGGGGGTGAAATGAATGGATTATCAACTCCAATTGGACAATTATGGAGTAGGCCATATGGGGATGGTGCCCCGAGCGCCTCTGATTGGTCAGGTCCCCTGGTGTTGGTGTTGCAGCTCTGAGACGCTCAGGCTAATGTCAGATGGCTAAGTATCCCGCAATTTCGTTTTTTAATTACTACGCACGCTTCCACCACATTCGCGTGTGGTTCTTCGTCGCCACATCTGCCTGTCAGGTAGTTAGGAAACGTAACAGTCATTTGTATAATGCTTTATTTATCCCACAATATGTCCAGGAAATCTGCTGCATAATTCCTTAATAAAAGAGGTAATCCTTTAGCGTAAGGTCTGCCTAAAATTATGTTAATCATCATACGTGGAGCCTACCAGTTGACATTACTGGATTTGCTTACAGTCAGTTATAAGTCAAAGCAATTAATTAACTGTAATTGATTCATTTTCATTATTATAATAACAGTGCATTGGAAGTGTAATGGTATCCATGTACATAAAAAAAGTGAATGGAACAGCTGTTCAACCTATGATATGCGATAATTACACTACATTTTTTGAAAAACTAATTTAGTAAAAGCATAACCTGCACTGGTGGCATATCCATCTTTGATGAATAATGGACAAAGGTCTGCCTCTCACTTTGGAGTGCCTCCTCCTGAGGAGATATTGAATGTTGGCAGTAATACATTCATATCCAAGGCACTTGTGCAGATTGTCGAAGTCTGCTATTGTGTAAGTCATATACGGTACGCTTTACCCTAAGTGTGCTGCTGATTTTTTTTTAAATGAGTGATGTAACCATTCAGGCATCCATTTGAACTCTTTAAATCAGGACATCAAGTGGGAGCCAGAGTCATTCCCTCACTGGTTTATTGTTCCCCTGTCTTTCCTACGTATCAATGTCTGGCGGTGCTGTTCTGAGCCAGTGTCCTAGATCCGAACTGACTACTAAATGTCCTTTTCTGACTGACAACTGACAAACGTCACTGTCTGGGGACTGCTTGGTCTGCAGATCTAAAAAAGGTGAAGGCATCTTGTCCTTGAGTGGAATCTCATGTGGAAAACCTGCTACTCAGATGTCAAACTCGCTGTCACACACAGTGCTGCCAGGCAGGTCGCTGGTCGTGTGTGTGTGTGTGTGTGTTTCTGAGTTTGTGTGTGTGTGTGTGTGTGTGTGAGTTGGGGGGAGGGGGGTGTGGTGTGTGTGTGATGTGTGTGTATGTCTGTGTTTTAGGACCAAGGCACTCCTCTTCCAGTCGTGGTCTGGAGCCAAGCCCAAGCTTCCCCCTCAGCATCCCATTCAAGCTAATTAACTCCTTAGGACTTTATGATTGGGGGATTGCTTGGGAGCGCTGAACCCCATCCAATTAATTAACAGCTAAACGGGCGGCCACGCTCACCCCAAAGACTTCCCCTGTCAACAAGTTGATTTTGAGCTTTTCTTTATTTCGCACTAGGGGCCCCCTGATGTTGGTTTACAAGCAGAATCCTGTAATCAGTAGTCAGGAGGGGGTGATGGAGGACGCTAGATGCTAAACTATGACACACACAGACCCGCAGAGAGCCCCCCCCCCCCCCCCCCTGTAAGACACACACCCGGGCACATTGCTGACTGAGTCACTGTCACCTGCCAGGCGTCACCTCCGTCAGCCTCCCCCCCGCGCCTGCGCTGGCGTGACATGAGTGTCCGTCCGTTCCTCTGGCAGCTTTTTCCGCTGATTGTTTGACTTTGCTTCTTTTGTTGTTGTTGTTGTTGTTGTTGTTGTTTCAGGTCATCAAAGACCCGCCTCCTCCTCCGCCTCCCACCCGGCCGCCGCCACCCGTGAGTACCTCAGAACCCCGTCCCCCCCTGTAGGACGCCGTCAAGCTTCTTTTTGTTCTCCGTGTCAATGTCAAACTCCTGAAACGGGAGTCGCTGGGAACGTAGACAGAGCCAACCGGTGACAGTTGAAGTGGCGTTCGTTGTCCACAGAGAGGTCGGCTGCTGTAAACGATAAATGAGTCCCATGCTTCAACACACGGGTGTATCACACTGGTGTACTTCATTCTCCCAGGCACATGAAGTTCATATTTGTGACAGCAGCTGGTGAAAGCAGGAACAAGTCAGCAATCAATCAAAATGTTCTGACTTTTATTCCGAAAAAATGTCAACGTTGTTTAAAATCAATGACACACACGCTAGTCAAGCCAAAACATTGCAATGCGAGGGATTCTGTGAGTAATCCCCACTACTGTACACTAACTAGGTAGTAGTGGGGATTACTCACTGAATCCATCGCATTTTCGGGAATAAAACTTGTTGCTGACTCGTTTATTTGTTGCTGTATTGTTCCCACTTCCTCACCAGCTGCTGTTACATATTTCTCAGAATGCAGCATTACAGCACAGGGCCTCCCAGTCTTCAGCTTCATAGTGTTAATGTTTTTGTGTGTGTGTGTGTGTGTGTGTGTCCTGTGGTTTATGTAAACACTTTCTCTGTGTGTTTGTTAATCAAGGAGCCAGAGGAGGACCTGCTGCCAAAGATGAAATGGCCCACTGTGGACGCCTCCTATTATGGAGGACGAGGAGCTGGGGGAATCAAACGCATGGAGGTGAAACACTACACTGTTACTGCAACTGTACTCTCTGTCTATGTCTGTCTCTGTCTGTCTGTCTGTCTGTCTGTCTGTCTCTGTCTGTCTCTGTCTGTCTGTCTCTGTCTGTCTGTCTGTCTGTCTCTCTCTCTCTCTCTCTCTCTCTCTCTCTCTGTTACTGCAACTGTACTCTCTGTCTATGTCTGTCTGTCTCTGTCTGTCTGTCTCTCTCTCTCTCTCTCTCTTACCCTCTCTAGGCTCTTGGTATTATCACAAACATCAATAGAATATCTTTCTTCTTTTCTGTTTTTCTTACAATAAGTCATCAATGTACTGTAAGTCATCAATGTACCGTAAACTTATTCTGTCATCCTACAGTGTTCTACAGTATATCATGTGTAATACTACTCTTGGCCTACCAAACAAACCGTGGAACAGCAGTAGTGTAATGCCATGGCTGGTTCATAAGTATACCCAACGGTCCCCAGAGTCAAATCAAACGGGCACACACGGGGACGACCCTGTCATCATTTCAATCTGGAATGCCACCTAGCAGTTTGTGTTGCCCAGAAAAGCCAGCCAGAGCAGACTTCTGTTCTGACGCTTCCACCCAGATCAGAACAAACACGAACCTTCACCAACCGTGTCGACGGCCGCTGCTCTGCCTGATCTATGATGAAAGGAACAAAGCCGCTCGCTGACGTCAGGGGGGCTAAACCTAGGAAGTTTGCAGTCTTCTTGTGTGTGTGTGTGTGTGAGTGTGCGCTGCTCATCGCGTGTGTGTGTGTGCATGTGTGCGTGTGCGTGCGTGTTGGGTGTGTGTGCGTGTGTATGTTTGTGGTGTGTGTGTGTGTGTGTGTGTGTGTGTGTGTGTCTGTGCGTGGTGTGTGTGTGTGTGCGTGTGTGCGCAGCTCATTGTGTGTGTGTGCATGTGTGCGTGCATGTTGTGTGTGTGCCTGTGTGTGTGTCTGTGCGTGGTGTGTGTGTGTGTGCGTGTGTGCGCAGCTCAGCGTGTGTGTGTGCATGTGTGCGTGTACGTGCATGTTGTGTGTGTGTGTGTGTGCGTGTGCGTGCGTGTTGTGTGTGCCGCTGAGTGTGTGGTGTGCGCAGCTCAGCGTGTGTGTGTGTGTGTGCGTGTCGGTGTGCGCAGCTCAGCGTGTGTGTGTGCATGTGTGCGTGTGCGTGCATGTTGTGTGTGTGTGTGCGTGTGTGTGCATGTTGTGTGTGTGTGTGTATGCGTGTGCGTGTGCGTGCGTGTTATGTGTGTGTGTGCCGCTGTGTGTGTGGTGTCCGCAGCTCAGCGTGTGTGCGTGTGGGTGTGCACAGCTCAGCGTGTGTGTGTGCGCAGCTCAGCGTGTGTGTGTGTATGTGTGCGTATGTGTGTGTATGTGTATGTATGTGTGTGTGTGTACGGTAAGGTAGAGAGAGGCGTCCTCCTCCCCGTCATGTGTGTGACAGCTCAGACATGACAGGCCTCTGCCATCTCGCCCTTCACCGCTGGAGCCTGATTATCTTAAGTCACGGTGAGGATGAAGGATTGAGTGCCGCTGTCGGCTTAATGCATCCGTCTTCCCATCTTCCATGTCCCTCCCTCCCTTCCCTCCAACTTCCAAACCGCGGTAGGCCCCTTTGTTCAGGCCCTCTGCAGCTCCCCTGCCTCCGCTCCTCAGCTCCTCCACTCCTCCGCCGCTTCTTCTCATCCAAAGGGAATGGGATGTAAAGCTAGCCCCCCCCTCCCCCCCCCCCCCTACCCTCGCCTGCTACCCCCTGCCTCCCAGCCCTGAGGTAGTTGGTGGCGATGCAGGGATTTCCGAGAACCTCGGGGAGCGATATATACCTCTGACTTTTCCCACGAGTGCTGGGGGGGGGGGGCTTTCACTAAGCCGCTACTCCCATCGCTCCCGTCCTAGTCCCTCCCCGTCCCCCCCAGCCCCCACACCCCCCCTCTCTTCACATGGAGCAGGGTTATTTTCCCAGACAGCTCCACTCCACTTCTGAGGCTCGCTCTGTGGATCTGTGGAGAGGTGTTGTTAAGATCAACCTGTCTTTCTTTTTTTTTCCTTTTTTTTTTTAAAGGCGCCCCGTGTCGACTACCCCCGCAACGCATTAATACTCAACCCGCGGTGACGGTCGATCTTTTATTCATCAGGACTTTCCTTCCTGCCTTTGACTGTGGGGATATCCCAGAGATGATTCTGGAAAAGCTGTTCGATATTGTAGCGGGCTTAACCTACAGCTTGAAGCCTTGTGTGTCGCTAATGAATCACCTCACCTATTCATGTGCCGGTTGGGGTTTTCCCAGGAAACAGATGTAATGAATTCAATTTAAAAAACTAACGGGACAGCTTAGCACGCACGAAAGGGCACTCAGACAATGTTGTGAATTTGGTTGGAAAAATGTTGAGGAAAAGGTCTAAAAAAATAAATAATCTGAGAGTTGGCCTTGAGAATCTGTCATATTTCGTTTAGAACCGAATACCATTCCATACGCCTTTTTGTTTTGTTTATCGAATGAGTGTACTGAGTAGTCTGTATGCTCTTAGTTTGTGCTAGATGATACCGTAGGCCTACATATGGTCTTGTGTGGCTCAGTTAGAGTACAGCGCTAACAACGCTAGTTGTTTGTCATGGGGTTTGATTACAGCTTGGATCATAACCAATGTGTGAACTGAATGTTTGGATAAAAGCATCTGCTCAGTAGCATGATGATGAACAGTAGACACGATCCTGCGTTTGCTTTATGAGAAGGTGATGTGACCCTTTTGTGGGGCGGCTGTGGCTCAGGAGGTAGAGCTACGGCGTCTAATGATCGCAAGGTCGGTGGTTCGATTCCCGGCTCCTCCTAACCATGTGTCGAGGTGTCTTTGAGCAAGACACTGAACCAAATTGCTCCCAATGACCGGGCTGGACCCCTTGCATGATAGCTTGCTGCCATTGGTGTGTGAATGTGTTTGTGAACGGGTGAATGGGAGGCCGTTGTAAAGCGCTTTGGATAATGGCTCTATATAAGTCAGTCCATTGACCCTGTCTGTGTCCTCCTCCTCCCTCAGGTACGCTGGGGAGAGAAGGGCTCCACAGAGGAAGGAGCTCGCCTGGAGAAGGCCAAGAACGCCGTGGTCTCAGTGCCTGAGGAGGAGGAGGAGCCCGTGGTCCGACGGACCCCCAAGCCCACACCGGTCTACCACCAACACCAGGAGTCCAAATGGTACACCCCTATAAAGGTGAGCTCAAACCTCCTCCATTTACCTTGTCAGGGGCTTTACACACTCTTAGATATTTTCCTTTTCAGATTGTCTTTTCCAGCAAGGTTTTCAACAACTGTGGTGGATGTGTAGCCGGGCCAGCCCAGTACAGCTCAGCTTGGCTAGGCCTGGTCGGGCTCTGTAGTATGAATTACGGTTCAGTGACAGTATATATTTTCACTGTGCTACACACCATGACTGTGGATATATTGATAGCTTGCTTTTCACAGTTTGGGATTGTAAATTAGTTCAAGCGAAGGTGTTAGGGAACAATATGTTTGACCGTTGATGATTTAATATGTCGATATCTTCATAGCGTCCTAGCATTGTCCCTTTCATATAAACTATTCTGTGAAATTAATTCACTAATATGATATGCAGCCATGAAAGAATCTTAACTCACTTAACTGCCAAAGAATCCTAAAAACCTGAAGTGTTTTATGTGGTATTTACCTAGCAACGCTACTTTGACTGGCTACAAGATGAAAACATCATGTATTCATTTGTGGTGAAGAAAGTCACCTTTGGCGCTCTAGAATGTTGACAACCAGGGCAGCTTCATGGAAGTGAAGTGGACCCGCTTTTCCCCTTTACTGTGTCCCCTATGACTTCTACTGCCCCCCTTGTACTGTCTCTCTGTTCTCCAGTGTCTATATAAAAAATAAAAAAAACGTTTTTCTTCTATCACTGAGACTGCCAATGTCCCCTGGCCTGAGCTAGATTACTCTTCTGATACGACTGGTGGATTGCTGATTCACCTGCTTAGTCAAATGTATTGATCGCTTTGGAATAAGGCGTCTGCTAAATGCCAAAAATGTAAAATGTAAAAGACACAGCCGTGACTCTCTGTGTGTTTCAGGGTCGTCTTGATGCGCTGTGGGCGTTACTGCGGCGGCAGTACGACCGAGTCTCTCTGATGCGTCCGACCACTGCGGACAAGGTAAGCCACTGAAACTCCTGACCGCTGGGGTTAGATCCCAAACCCAACACAACCAAACCACAGGAGACCACAACCAAATGTTCTATCTACAACCATTATTACCGGTCATCATGATCTCCTGGCTTTGTGCCTAGTTTCATTCTTTTGACCTTGTGTTGAGACACCAGTAAGCAGGCTAGGCCAGCTAGAAGACGTTGTAAGCTTGTTAGTTTGTGAGCAGAACAGAGGAAGTTGCTGGAACTTGTTTAGCTTTGTGTTGTCATGACCTAATGCAGCTGCAGAGCCTCACAGCAGGATGTGTGTGTGTGTGTGTGTGTGTGTGTGTGTGTGTGTGTGTGTGTGTGTGTGTGTGTGTGTGTGTGTGTGTGTGTGACAGGCATGGCCTAATATGGCCAACTCTCTCAGGAACTCAGAGCTCAGAAACCACCATCTCACTCTCTCTCTCTTCCTCTCTCTCTCTCTCTCTCTCTCTCTCTCTCTCTCTCTCTCTCTCTCTCTCTCTCTCTCTCTCTCTCTCTCTCTCTCTCTCTCTCTCTCTCTCTCTCTCTCTCTCTCAGCCTCTGAATCAGGAACATCTCATTCTTTAACATAGGCCCACTGCCCAGACGGGTTTATGTTGAAGCAACTTTTCCTCTCATAAACATACCTCTCCCCATCAGCTTGGGTTTTTACTGCTCTGAACATCTTCCTGAAACCTAATTCTGGTTAAAACATAGGGTTAGGGTTAGGGTTAGGTTGGTCTTTCTGCAGTATTGGTCCAGGTTGGTCCTGTACAGTAGACAGTGCATGCTGACACTGGGGCTTTAAGAGTACGGTAGTGATTTATAACATGACGTCAGATTATAAACATTGAAGTGGAATAATGTTCTCTCTCTTCATACATAAGAACATGGAAAACTAAGCCAGTAAGCTGGCCCGTTGTGAGGCAGTCAATTGAAGTGTCATTCTGTTCAAATAAAACTTTGCAGAGTATACTGTACGTACGTCATAGACCTGGAGATGCAGAGTTTGTCAGCCCCGACACACACACACACACACACACACACCACACACACACACACACACACACACACACACACACACACACACACTCACACACACACACACACACACACACAGATGCGACAAGCATGTTTCGCAATGTTTGGTTGAAATCGTTCTCAGCAAATGAGCTCATTCAGGGGCAGATAAATACAAACACGTTTTGCTCCGATTTTACCGGCAGCGGTTGTGGTCAGGTGGTTAATGCAGTAGAAATGACATTGTGAAATACGCACTTCTTCTCCTCCTCATCATGTTCACATACGAAAGAGGAACAAAGCTCGGGGGGGTGGGGGGGGTTTCTAACCACATCCTGGTGACAGTGGGGTTGCTGTGAGTAACCTGGAGACCCAGGTCTACCTCTCCATGCAAACAGCAGAGGAGAGGACTGGGAGGAGAGAGAGAAAGTGAACCCAGCAGCAGCAGCAGCCAGCCAGCCAGCCCCACACCGGCCCTACCCCACCACCATCTCCGCCACCCCCTTCCTTCAGATCCCTGGTACCAGACGCCCGGTGCCAAGCCCACTTTCAAGTCCTTGATTAAGTCAGTGCGGCGACGTGGGCAGGAGGTATCGGAGCCTGAGGAGTCCCCGTCGGACGGTGACAGGAGAGCGGACGGAGGCAGGGTGGGCCGCCGCGGAGGAGGTGAGAGGAAGAAGGGAGAGAGAGAGAAAGAGAGAGGGAGGGAGGGGAGGCGGAGGAGCGGGGGGGGCGCGGTCTTTGATGGCGGACAGCAAACCTCTGGGGTCATGAATTTTTCAGCGGGCCGCATATTCCGCGGGGTTACAAGGACTCGTGCAGGTGTAAGGAAGCAGGTTGTCGTGGACATCTGTTCAGCACGGGGACCCAGGGGTCCCCTCCCTCCTCCCCCTCCTCTCTTCCTACCTCCCCCTCCCCCTCTCCTCTCCCCTTTCCCAAGCCCCCCACCCCCCACCCCCAAGCCAGACTGCTGGATTGTCAATAGAGAGAGAGAGAGAGAAAGAGTGAGCAGAGTGAGTGGAACAGTTTTTTTGTCTCACATTTAGCGCCCGAGGGCCTTCAACACCAAAGGTAGAGCGGGGGTGGACACAGCTGCAGTGCCGAACTTGCCCCAGGCACAAATAAAGAGATCTAATGTGGTTTGACTGTGTTGTCGGGGAGACCGGGGAGCCAGGGAGGCACTTCAGAGCCAACTTAGCGCTGCAACATCTGCCGCCAAGTTTTGCCGGGGAGCGGCTGGGGACAGCAGGTAGGGGAAGGTGGCAGGGTAGAGAGAGGAGAGACTGGCCTTATTATGGAGCCGGAGCTCTTTTGAACGTGGCGACTCCTCTGTCGACGCAGCCGTCTGACACACACGCACACGCACACGCACACACACACACACACACACACACACACACACACACACACACACACACCTTCACCCTCGCCAGGACCTGGTATTGTTTTCCAAAAGCAGCCGTCTGCAAAATGAACAAACAAGTTGTGGTATGAATGATGCATTACCAATACATTAACCCTCTGTGTCACAAAGGCAAATCCCAGAGACAGGGACAGAGAGAGGTGGTGTGGAGTGGCTAGCGGTCTATGTGGATTTCAGATTGGATTTCCGTTTGTTCCTGCTACTCAGATGGGTGTGTGGGTTGAGTATGTGTTTGTGTGGGGGGTAATGGTATTATCAGATGGAGTTGAGCACCAGATTATTGCTAAAGCATGTTTGCTTCCCACTTAGTCTTGCCACGAAATATTTGTAGCGCTTGTTTTGGGCTCTGATGATATGACATGATATTTTGTATCATTACTTTACTTTATTATATTTAGTTTTACAGGGACAATGCACATTAATCATCCCAATTTCTGTAAATGTGACAGTTTTTTAACTGTAGTCCCTAAGCAGGTGTTTAAAACATTTAAAATAACAGTTCAAACACACATAGAGCACCTAAAAAGCAGCACACTGATTATAGCAGACAAGGATACACAATGAACACGTAGCAGCACATGACAAGCAACACATTGCAAACAGTCAGACAAAAAGACTGTAACACAACTAAATAAACTAGACACCACCCTTCACTGGTCTTCATTGATTTTCCGTACACTGTTATAGCTCTTATCCATTCCATGTACCATTTCCTTGCAGAAACATTTCAATCCAGATGTAGTGATATCTGGAATATAGATGTTTGAATTGGAAGGGAGGGGAAAAGGGAGCAGCACAAATACAGAATCATCAGCTACACCAGACCCCCCCCCCCCACGATCTCTTTGGTCACTGTTCAAGACGTATAATGTCAATTTAGTGTAGCAGCTGAATACATTAAACCCTATTAAAATCACTGCACTGATAACACACACACCTATTAGTGGACACAGGCGGCCTGTCTCCTTAGGGCAGCTCTGTAATGAGGTGGCGTGTATTTTTAAATGGTGGAAATTCCCAACCGCAGACAAAGAGAACGTGTCACACAGCCAAACGCAGTCCTGGGGCTGCCCTCTCTCTCCTCGTCTGTTTGACTTTCGCCTCGCGAACATACAACCGGGCCGCCAGTCTCCGGTGTCTCCACACTGTGAAAGCATCTTCATTTAATAGCCGTCAGTCACATTATAAACAGTGCTGTGGGAATGTTTAATTAAGTGACTGTCTGTGTGTGAGCACAGGGACTCTGAAAGGCCAGCTCTCTTTTGAAGAATCCCATCAGAGGGAGGGAGGATAGAGAGAGAGAGAGAGAGAGAAACAAATGAGAACAAGAGGAGGAGGACAGGGTGGTATGTTGGCACAGGCCAAGAGGGCACTGGTGGAGGGGGTTGGGGGGTTGCGGGGATAGGAGGGGAGATGACAGCCTGGCATACAGTAGCCTGGCATCATGGCACGGCATGGCAGAGTGTCCCCGGGGTTGGAGACATACATGCCCAGGCTTATCGCCTGCCACGCGGCTGCCCAACGTGACGTCAAAGAGACATCTTTCTTGGGCAGGACTGGATCAGGACTGAAACAGTGCAATTTTGAACTGTTTGTGCTGCGAGAGCCAAGTGACTTAATAGCAGACTGGCTGATTGACTGGAGTATGAGTGTGCCACCGGGCCAGCAGGTCACCAGGAAGAGATCTGATCACTTCATGTTAGCAAAAAAACTGTTTGGATCAGGTCTCATAAGTGTTGCCCTATGTGGCTGTGGTTCATTCAAAAGTGCACTAGATTACACAAAAGATTAGGAGAGGGTATAATTTCAGATACAGCCCTTTTTCTTTTTCCTCCTTTCGGTTTCTTTTTCACTGCATACTTTACACTGTACACAATGTTAATGCTCTCGGTTGCAATATTCCTTCAGTATTCCTTGTGTAAATGATTAAAGAGATAGCTTTAAACAAATTTGGGATTGTCCTTGTGTGCTGACAAACTCTACCCTCCTCTCCTGTTTGTAGTTTGGATCTTGTTGTGTTCAGATGGCAGATGTCACATTCATATATCGACTGAGAAGACGTGTAAGCAAATTATCTTAATTCACCCCTAGCTTAGCTCAATTCACCCCTTACTGTGTAAGCATAGCCTATATTAATTAATTAACTATATTACAGATCATATGTTCTTATTCTCATAATCACTTGTTGTCTGTAGTGCGTTATATAACAACAGTGAAGTCAAAGTGGTTTACAGAAAGGAAAGCCTTGAACACTGGTTAGATATTGCCCTGGAAATAAGCACATCATCATGAAGTCCTGTTAAATCTAAATGTCATACACCGCTTCACAATAAAAGGCCTGGATGGAGAGTAAATAATTTGGCAAACAATATTAAGTTGAAACGAACTCCAGGATCAGAGAGCATGAGATTTCTAATTAACAGGGTAATTGGAATTAAACCAAAGCGTCACAAATAATGAAGCATTTGAAACACAAGAGAGCCTCACAAAAGGGCTCAGAGGTGAGGGGAGAAACAAAAGGCCACAATAACAATCGCCCATTAGCCACACGTGCCCCCACCCACCCATCACTTCACCCCGTCTCAGTGATACCACCACTTGTCATTAGTCTCCATAAGAACAAGTATTGTTTTTTGTTCGTACGGCCCTTTGCCTGGTGGCATGGGGTGCTTGGGGTAAGAATTTGGGAGGGAAAGGGAGGGATGGAGGGAGGGGAGGGGACCAAATGAGGTGTCGGGTTAGCGTGGACCAGCGGTCGCGGCTGTGTTGGCTCTCTCACGAACAACCCCGGACCTCATTAGTCCTATCAGTGGACGGCCTTGTTACCCCTAACAAGCAGTAAGTAGAAGGCTGACAGTTCCATTCAGCCGGCGCTCCCCTCAGAAGAGATGTGACAGCTTTAACCGTGGCGGAGAGGGAGCGAGAGCTCCACAGATTTATGAGCCGGCCCCTGCTCTCTTAACCAGATTAGTTCCTTTTACATTAACCGAGGAAAAGTAGGGCAGATGTCCGTGCGGCTGGTTGTAAATTCGATAATGGCCACCACGTTAATCTGCCCGGGCTACCCCCCAAACAGCCAGCCACGCAGCCAGGGCCCCGGCTGGTAACAGGATTACCAACGGGACGAGGGGGGACCCCCGTGTTTGTGTGTGTGTGTGTGTGTGTGTGTGTGCGTGTGTGTGTGTGTGTGTGTGTGTCCGTCCATGTTTGTGTGTGTAGGAGTTGGTCTAGCAGGGCGGTGAGGGGTTAGTGATCTTGGGTGGGTTGAGAGAGAAAGGTGGGTGATAAAAGAGAAGGAGGTGGACTGAGAGAGAGGTGAGAGATGAGGTCTAGAAATGGAATTAATTTTCATTTGGCCACCCTGTGTCATTAGGTAGTTGTTGTAAACCTTGGACCTCTATGTTTAGCATCCATTGCAAAACAATGGAATCATTTGCAGTAAAGAAACAATTTCTTGTTAACTCTGCAAGCATTGTGAAAAAGTCAAATATTCCATAGAAATTAAACTGAGCACGATAAGCTGTTAATCAGATTTGTAGCAGCTCACAGAGAGTTTTATTATCTTCTATCTGCTTTTTAAGATTTCAACTCCGCTTCTTGTTCCAAATCAATTTCATAGTCCGGATTAACGCATGATTTTTTTATTAATCTTTTTCCAAAATGCAATCTATTACCAACCTATACTATTTTAATATTCTTATGTATTGAATTAGTTTGTTTTTCACGGTAGAGTGTTTTTCCACGTGATTGTACGGTGTTTTTGTTGTTGTGGTGGACTCTCGTCCATGTGGTAAAAAGAAGCAACCTTCCTTTCCATTTGTCCATTTTGATTGGTCTGTTCGAGGCTGGTACCTGCAGCCCAAACAGGGGGCTATTTGTTCATCCTTGTTTGGCGTCCCCTCCACTGCCTGATTGAATGTAAACTGATGTCCTGCCGGTGCCCCCCCCCCCCCCCAGAACCCTTCAGATTGGCTAGCACAGTGCCTGTGTCACCGTTCCCCAGCGTTTTCTTCATCACCTATTAAAATCAAATTCCCTCGTTGGCGACGAACGCTGGAATCCTGGCTTTAATTAAATTACATTATTGTTAATGTCAGCTTTGCGGAGGGCGGCTCTGTCGCATGCATTTGGTCCCTTCCCTGACAGACGTATAGAGGAATCACACATAGATGGAGTAATGTATTCTAATTTTCCCCTCCTCTAGTCCCATTGATTTGAATTTTTTAAAAGATGGAACGGGGTGTTTGTGTTACGGGGGGAATATGTTCTCAGTGAATATTCAATTGAATATATTTAGTATACATAAATATAACGCTGTGTTAATGGTGGCTAATATGTTTTGAAGGTCCCTCTTATTTGCAACTATACGTATTGTGATCCGTCACAAATGATGCATCTTTAATGACCACAAATATATGAATAAAACATGTTTTGTCTCTTCAAACCCTTATGTAGATTCTATTTTGAATTGATATTGTTGTCCAGAAATGTGAGATTAATCTGTCAGAATGGTTCTTGCTTCAAGAGGAGGACATTGTAGTTTTTGCAAGAAATGATTGAATACATATAATCTCTCTTTTGTACATTTTTGTTGGGTTGTTAAAATCAGTAATTACTTCAAATTCTTAATGATATAAAATGCATACTATGTAATGTTGCTCTTTTAAGTAAAAAAAAAACAACACATTCAGTGTTGGCTCCTCACAATGGTACATTCTAAGAGACCCTAAATATGGACCCAACAGAGGTTGCTCCCATTGTGACTAGACCCCAGATCAGCGGAGTGGCACAAATGTGGCTCTATTCATTGGTTTGGAGACCGGGGTCATTTCCCCCACACCCCTCCCCTTCCCAGCTGCATCAGACTCTCACCAGAAGAGAGGGGGTTATATAACTCCTATGGGCTACAGAGTGGATCATTGGTGAACTGGGAGTATCAGCTTCTCAGTGGCCACTGACGTGAATTAGCAGTGTACCCGTCACTGTGAAAGGGTTGCTCCTCGTCCAATTACTTTCTGCACGTCGTTAACTCCTTCACCACCGGCCGATTCTTTTAAATTAGCTTGATTATGCAAATTAGCTTTATCATGCAAATGGACTAGACCTCCTTTATCTTATAAACTGTAGCCTCAACAGCTATTAAAAGCAGTTTTTATTTATATTTGACACTAATTAATTGCACTCATTAAACCATGACTGTTGCTGCTCACGCTAAGTGATCTCAAGCGAGAATTTATCCGTCAAGCGCAAAAGTGCGTCTGGCTCGTCGGTGCAATAAAACGCCTCTGAGAGTCGGGCCTCCCTTTGCTGATCTGAGGCCAGGGGATGTTGTACATAACGTAACATGGCTCGTAGTATATCTTAAGTGTAAAAGGGCCTTTCCCTGGGCCTGATGCTCAACAGTACAGGCCTGTGATTCAAACAGATGTCTGTGTTAAGGATGTTAGTGAAGGCATTCTGTTGTCGCTTTCTGGTTCGAATTCCTTCATCACTGGAACCCTGGATTCTGCCATGAATAAATTACAGATTGTGCCTCATTATTTATTGAGAGAAGAGATGCAGATGTGGCAGTAGTTGGCAAGAGTTTCCGAGCTGTAAAGTTTAAGTATCCCTTTTAGAAGGAGGCCGATTCACTCATTCATTGACCCCCTTGTTATTAGTTTGTATGTGTTTGTTCAGTAGAAAAGGCAGTTAACCTCTCCTTATACTGACCAACCTACGGATATGATATACAGTACATAACCAACATATGATACACATAACCAACATATGATATGATATACTTAACCAACATACTTATATGATATACTGTATTTTAATTCTGTGCCTGACATTTCTAAGATACAAATCTAAGAGGCATCACCTACTTCTTAAGCTACTTCATCTTTGGTCTCACCTAAACTGTCCCTGTGTTTGTCTCATCTCAAGTATTATGCCATCTTGGAAAAAGACACCTCATATTTGATCAATATGCCATTTATCACCATAATGGATGTTTCTGTTGCTAATGATAATAGTTTATAAACCAGCTTATTAACCTCAATGACAATGTGATCTTCTATAATTGATAGGTTGTCTCACCTTAAATTATACTGAGTGATGATAATACAGATTTAATTAATGTATCAGTGGATCTAATGGATATTAAATTGTTTCAGAGCATTAAAGGCCCTGTTCAAAATGGCTCCCACGTGATTGTATGTCCAGTCACTACTACATACTGTATATTCAACATTAAAAGGTATCTTTATCCCAAACATATTTAGAATAACCTGTTTTTGATACAAAATTCAACAAAGGACATCAGTGAAGAAAGAATGAAAGAACTCAATCATCTGTTATAGCTCCCCCCTTCGTATTCGATGCAGTCCGTCTGTCTATGTGCTTGTTCCTCAGAGTGAATGCCTGTAAGCGTCACTCAATCCCAGTCTTTGTGAGCACAGATGTAGCTTCAGACTCGTGCTCTCCTCTGTCTTACTAGTGTTAACCCCTCAGATGTCCCACCCAAGGACAAGCATCTCTACTGTCTTCTCCACTAAGCCTTTAAGGCTTTCCTCTCTCACACCAGTAGCCAACAGAACTTCACTCTCTTCCTCCTTGCTACTGGAAGTTATCCCCCCCCCCTCTCTCTCTCCATACTCACTTCATCTCTGCTTTCTTGAATGCATTTCTCTCTCCCTGCCTTCCTCCCTTGATCTCCCTCACTCCATCTCTTCTTCCCTGCTCCTTCCCCCTTTACTTTC
Source organism: Nansenia antarctica (assembly GCF_963989245.1). Classification (NCBI taxonomy): domain Eukaryota; kingdom Metazoa; phylum Chordata; class Actinopteri; order Argentiniformes; family Microstomatidae; genus Nansenia; species Nansenia antarctica. Next base: position 27,686,866 of record NC_137690.1, read on the forward strand.
TGTCTCTCTCTCTCTTTGTCTGCTTGACTGTCCCCCTGTCCCTCTCCCTGTTTTTCACACCTCCCTCTCTACCTCTCCACCCTGCTCTGTCTGTGTCTGTTTGACTGTCACCCCGTCCTTCTCTCTGTCTGTCTTTCACACTCTCTCCCTCTCCATCTCTCTTTGTCTGTTCATATCGAGACCGGGGGGGGGGACTCTGCGGTGGTGACAGTGGTCTTAATTAAGACATAAAACTGTGGGCAGCAGGTTTCTGAAGGTTACACTGTCTATACTGGAGGAAGTGATAAAGGATGAAGTCACTGATGACATGTGACGTTCTCACCAGGGATGATGCAAACCACTGCTAATGAAGCCAGGGAGCACGGAGACGAGCAGGCATGGGAGGGAGGGGGGGGGGGGGCAGAGGACAAGGGTGTGTGTGTGTGTGTGTGTGTGTGTGTGTGTGTGTGTGTGTGCGTGTGCGTGTGTGTGTGTTTGCAAGCCCCTGTGCTTGTGGCTCTGTGTGTGTGCTTGTGGCTCTGTGTGTGTGTGTGTGTGTGTGTGTGTGTGTGTGTGTGTGTGTGTGTGTGTGTGTGTGTCAGGGCAGAGACAGTTGGAGTATCGGGGCAGAGTATTACAGTTCATTAAATGGATAGGGTACATGAGAGACCAAGCACTGCCCTCATCAGTGGACACCTCCTCCTCATCCTCCTAACCCTGGGATCTCTCCTGTCTGAATGATGAAGTAATGAATGATTACTGTCTGAATGATGAGTGAGTGTGCTGGAAGGGCTGGGAGTCTGCTGCTAGTCTTTAAAGCATAGGTGGATTTATGTTTTAAATATTGCCTGCTCACCTTGGTCAGCATGTTGACTCCCAAAGTGGAGGTATTGTTCCAAAATAAGTGGAAAATGTCCCTTTAAATTGGTTAGACCCAGTCTATTTTTCTTGTGCCTCCGTAACATTTCCTGCAAAATAAAAGATTTGATTTTGTCCCCGTTTATGAAGAAAAAAAAGCTATTTTTGTCACAATCACACTGAGTAGATCAAGATTAAATTAAGCCACACGTTCTTGGCCCAATGATGCACCGGTGTCATATTTCATCATCCCTGCATGGTGTCTAGTTTCCTGGCAAGCCATCAAAGACTAAGCATCTGCAGAGAATGTATGAAAGCTGTGCAGTGTAAAATATGAAAGCTGAAACACCAGTCAAGCTGCATTTAACCGTCCCAAAGTGAGAGAGAAATTAAACTGAGTCGTGCATGCATAAAACATGACATCCAAAATTGTCCTTTAAAGAAAATATTCTTGACATCCTGTGTTTGGAAAACAAAAGTACATATTCAAAGAATATGGAGAAAAGCACACAATAATTCATAAATAAATCATATATCTCGCCCTAACACGGCAGTTTGACTTCTCAAAAAACACGTTGTTTTCATGTCGAGAAAAATGTCACAAAGGGATGTTTTGCCTGTTGACATAGTTTGACCAGTGTGGGTTCCTATTCTGAAATACGCGAGGTATTTATGTAAATAATGATGACTTTCCATAAACCTTGCCACTGGGAAACTATTGTTATGATGTTGTATAATGTAAGGAAATAGAACACTTTACTCCTCTTCATTGCTGCATAAATTAGATTTAATGCTCACTACCCAAGTCTCAGCCTATAGGCTAGAGGCAACTCTGAATGTCAAGAGTTAGAACATATGCAAATACATTAGCACACCCAGTCGTCAATGAGTAGTAGCCATTCATGAGATCTAAGCAGAATTAAGAAGATGGTGTAATTATGATATAATTGCTCAGGCAAAACACACCGCTTTCTGCCATTCGAGAATGGTTTTTAATGGTGCAATGCAGGTAAAGGCTTTTGCCAGGTTCTTGAACCGTTGCTGTGTTCAACCTGTTGAGGAACAGGATATGTTGTCAGGGTAGTGTTGCCACGCTTACTTTGCTGTCTTGTCATTCAGGTTGGGAAGATATTCGCTATGATGGAATATCGTGACATTTGGAGCATATTGTGATATTGTTCTCTTACAGAAAATAGTCTGGGTACAGTATGGAACACAAAAATGACACTTCAAGTGATATCACAGCCCTCCCTCCTCACAGAGGCAGGTTAACAAGAGTGCAGCCGTCACTCAGTGTACAACATCCACACCCGTGGCCCGGGCCGCCTCTCCACTCCCCAGACGTTGGCGGGCCGCCTCCCCACTGTGGCGGGGAGAGAGCGGCGGTACGCGGCGCCGTGGGGTCAGCCCACCTGGGAGACAGACAGCTGCCGAGGCCCGCCGCAGCCCAGCTCCACCCCCCCTCCAGCCCTGCTCCAGCCTCCTCCAGCCTCCTCCAGCCCTCCTCCACCCCTCCTCCAGCCTCCCCCAGCCTCCCCCAGCCTCCTCCAGCCTCCTCCAGCCTCCCCCAGCCTCCTCCAGCCTCCTCCAGCCTCCTCCAGCCTCCCCCAGCCTCCCCCAGCCTCCTCCAGCCTCCTCCAGCCCTCCTCCAGCCCTGCTCCAGCCCCTGTCAGCATTAATGACTCCTCTGACACCTCAGCCTCAGCCACTCCTGTTTAGTCTGGGACGGATCGCATTAGAATAATTACTCCTTGTCAGCCTCCATTTAATAGGCCTACCGCCCCCACCCCCCCCTCCCCAACGACGAGCACACACACATTAGAGCACACACACACACACACACACACACACACACACACACACACACACACTGTCATCTGTCTGGGCCATCAAAGCCAGTGCCAGTACCATGCACCCCCTCGTCATTTGCCCGCAGTGGAATAAATTGTTTTCTCTCCACACACTGAGAGAGAGAGAGAGAGAGAGAGAGAGAGAGAGAGAGAGAGAGAGAGAGAGAGAGAGAGAGAGAGAGAGATGGAGGAGCGAGAGAGAGAGAGAGATGGAGAAAGATGGAGGAGAGAGAAAGGACTCATGCCCTGTTTGTGTTTGGTTGGAGGAGCAGTAGAAAGACAACACATATGCACACACAGACAGAGACATGGAGAGTCACAGTAAAGCCAGGAGGGGCGATGCTCTTGACTCATTAGCATGACATCTGCATAACCACATGCATGCATTTGATACTGGAGGGAGAGCCCTACAGTAGCTACAGCAGCCTGCCTTTGATTGGCCAGTCCTCTCTCTCTGCGTGCATGCACTTGATGCCATGCTGCTCTCAGTATATATGTTACGGTACATGTGGGAAAATGGTTTATGTCGGCATTTCCGGGGACATGGCAGCATAAAACATTGACTTGGTACATGCTGGCATGTCTAACCCTAACCCTAACCCTAACGCTAACCCTAACACCCTAGCACCTTACCCTATCCCTAGTTTTCCCACATGTACCGTTACCAGTCAAATGTTTGGACACACCTTCTCATTCAATGGTTTTTCTTTATTTATATATTATTTTCTATATTGTAGATTAATACTGAAGACATCAAAACTATGAAAGAACACATATGGAATGATGTCGTAAACAAAAAAAGTGTTACACAAACCAGAATATGTTTTGTATTTTAGATTCTTCAAAGTAGCTACCTTTTGAGAATGCTGGGCGGTGTTTACAGTTTCCTTTTCCACTGACACACACACACACACACACCAAGCTGATTGAGAGAATGCCAAGAGTGTGCAAAGCTGTAATCAAAGCTGTAATCAAAGCTAAACGTGGCTACTTTGAAGAATCTAAAATCTAAAACATATTCTGGTTTGTTTAACACTTTTTTGCTCACTACATAATTCCATGTGTGTTCTTTCATAGTTTCGATGTCTCCTATTCATTTACAATGTAGAAAATACCAAAAAAGTGTGTCCAAACTTTTGACTGGTACTGTGTACCTAGATATGCCCATTTTATCCCAAACAACGTACTGGGCAGTAGTGTGTTACTGGACAGTGTGTTACTGGACAGAGTGTGTTACTGGACAGAGTGTGTTACTGGACAGAGTGTGTTACTGGGCAGAGTGTGTTACTGGGCAGAGTGTGTTACTGGACAGAGTGTGTTACTGGACAGAGTGTGTTACTGGACAGAGTGTGTTACTGGACAGAGCGTGTTACAATCATGGAGACAGTTTCAGTGAGTGATCATGGTCTACTGTAGACTACCCAGAATGGTTGATAAAACTTAAGATCCCCGTTCTGTCATACACAGGCATTTAACCCCGCCTGCATACTTCCTGTGTCTCAGCCCTTAATGCGTGGAAAAGGCTACGGCCTGGGCGCTACGGCAACCATTTGAACCAGGGCCTAGAAGTGACACAGTGGCTCACGCCATATGCAGCGTTTTCTCTCCGCCTCTGCTTATACTGATGTTTGAGCAGCGCACCGCTCATGAGTGTTGGCTGCAGTAACGCTCTGACTCATAACAACCCCTCACAAACCCGCCCAGCCAAGTCGTCCCTCAGCCCGGGCCAAGGCAAGCCTCTCTCTCTCACCCTGAGACCCTAATTGATTTGATGGACTTTCGGTGCGGTTCACACCCCTTCTCAAAACAAACAGCCGCCTTACGGTTTTCTCCTCCCCGTAGAGACAAAGAGGCGGTACCACCCTCTCGCAGCCACACACGGCTCAGCCTGAAAGGACAGTCTCCACCCTGCCAGACGCCTTCGTTTCACTGATATGGGCCCCAGGGAGGTTGGGCTCCCCGAGGATACGACTCTATGAGCTGTCCTAACCGACTCCTAGGTCGGAGAGTTGATTCGAGGATCATAGTTGCTGTGTGTGTGCGTGTCTGTGTGTGTGTGTCTGTGTGTGTGTCTGTGTGTGTGTGTGTGTGTGTGTGTGTTTGTGAGTGTGTGTGTGTGTGTGTGTGTGTGTCTGTGAGTGTGTGTCTGTGAGTGTGTGTCTGTGTGTGTGTGTGTGTGTCTGTATGAGTGTGTGTCTGTGTGATTGTGTGTCTGTGTGTGTGTGTGTGTGTGTGTGTGTGTGTGTGTGCGTGTGTGTGCGTGTGTGTCTGTGTGTGTGTGTGTATATGAACTTCCATTAATCAGGACAGTGTTGGCTCTCGCACCCCAAGTTGTTCCCCAAGAGCAGCGAGGCCTGAAGAGTGTGATCAATGAAAGCAGATGGTGAGGTAGGCGGGAGTCGTGTGTTTGCAGGCAGGTTTGGGGCGTGACACGGCCACCCCGGGCCCTTCTCCTCCACCTCCATGCCGCCCTGTCATCGTTTGTATCTCCTCCCCGAGGAGGCCCATGGTGTCAACTTCGTAAAGGTCACAGGCGTCTCATCTGAACTTGTTTCTGAGGTGAAAGTAGACTTGAGCTGAGAACCGCGTCATAAGCTGAGGAGCGACTATCTGATAGTGGGAGGTAGCTACCGTACAGTAGTAGGGTACAGTAGGAACATTGTCAGATAAGGTTGTTCCCTGTGGGCAAGAGTGTTTGTTTTACTGGACAACCAGTTTCTCAGGTGAGGTATTGGGGGAGGGATTGGGGGAGGGATTGGGGGAGGGATTGGGGGAGGTAAGGGAAAGACAACTGTAAGGGTTGATGTTTTGTGTTGTTTGCTGGTGCAGCAGTGGTGACCTGGGCCTGAAATAATGTTCCTCTGAAGACGGTTTCATCTCCATCCTCATCTGTGTTACTGATCTGTAAAACAGAGTAAGAGTAAACTGTGAGTAAATTATAGAAGGGTGTGTGTGTGTGTGTGTGTGTGTGTGTGTGTCTGTGTGTGTGTGCGTACAGTTGGTACAGTATACATGTACATTGCAGACACATTAGTTGTTGCTCTGTGTGTGTTGGCGTGTGTTCTCTGACCAGACCCTGTCTGTCCAGTTCAGGTCACATTAACCCAATTCTCACAGTTGTGGTCCTGAAAAAAACCCAGCCCCTCTTAATCTACTGTACTGTGGCCCGAAGCTGTTTCACGCTGTTATAGTATCGTGTTATTTACTGCTTACATTAACATGCGGCTTGATAAGCATATTTTCCTCAGTAGACATAACAAGATGTTTTATCACCGAGGCATTCCACCAAATATAGCAGGGTGTGCTGCGTGTTCATATTTATATCCTGGTGTTTTACAGCCTCGCATAAATATAAACCTTTTTTTTTCTGTGGTGGAATTTAAGGCTGAAAATGTGCAATAAAAATTGACTTTACTTGAACATTAAGACAGACTGGGATTGTAAATTAAAGCCCAGCCCCTGTAAACATGAATCAAATATTTATTTGCAAAATAAGCATACCCCATTTGGAACATACCATAGCATACAGGTACACGTTATGTATGGGTAATGTCATGTGACTATGAGGTCTCTGTTTCATCATAGATGATTCTACCAGAAATAGCATAACCAGTTTGAGTTGAGATCATAGTGGTTAAAACAAGAACCTGGTTATAGATATGTTTTAATAAGACTCAATAAAGATAACAGACAATTACTTTGAAGTATGACATACAGTACATGTGCTATATAGAGTCACTGTTGTTCTCAGTGGATATTTATCAGATAAAGTCTGTTCTAGATACAGATCACCTAACAACTAAGAGATTATTTCGAAAGAATGAAATGAACAGCAACTATGCCCATTGTGGCTGTGATGACTCCTAAGTGCTTACTTATTTTGTTTTACCTTTCTAATTGTAGTTAATCTTGTCAACTTGTATGACAACATTGCATGTTTTTAGCAAACCATGTTGGCACATCATTATCTGGAAAATCTGAATTTTTTATAATTTGTTGATTATCCGTTAAATCCGAATGAGATCTTTATTCCACTAATTGCATGTTAAGGAGTTTACAGTATCAACGGATAGGTTATATGAAACTTGAGGTGTTCCAATTTTTGATTTGTGGAACAGGAACCCATTTTCTCAGTCATTAGGTAAATGGAGAAATATGAATATTCATAACAAATTAAAACCATTAGAACCATTAAAAAACATTCAACCTTCCAAAATAACTTTGAGGGTACACAAACAGGACCCCACCAAGTCCCCCTCCGTCCCACTGCTCTACTTCCAGGATGGGGGTGCTCCACTGCTCCCTAAACCACGTTACCCTTTGACCTCTTTTTTTGGCTCCGTGCCAAAGCCATTTCTTCCTGCATTAGTCTCATCACAGGCTCTAATACGTGCCACCCCCGTGGGAGGGCAGGCCGCCCTGGCACGTGCACGGCGCTGTGTCCAAATGGCAGTGTCTCAGACACACACACGCCGCGCCGCGTCTTGACAGCTCACTCCAATTACTGGCCTCCCTGTCGCATGCCCCGCATCTCCCCCCAGCACAGATCACATGTGACCCCACCCTGCACCGCTCGCTGGTGGAGGGGGAACGGGGAACCATGCAGGGACTGAACACACACACACACACACACACACACACTTGCACTTACAGTACAGTATACAAAGCAAAAGAAAGTCACAGGCGCATTCTCTCTCTCTCTCTCTCTCTCTCTCTCTCTCTCTCTCTCTCTCTCTCTCTCTCTCTCGTGTGTTTGTGCAATATCTTCCTTCTTATTATAATGCCATTTTGCCTTTCTTATCTGTTATTAAATTAATCCATACACTTAAAAAGACATACAATACCCATCCAATTAGATGGGTTAATGTAGCATGGTGTCATGGGAGATGCTTATTGGGGAACTCTTATTTGCTGATCATCTGCTTTTGCAGTAGAGAGTTTATTATATAATGGAGTCTAGTCATGTGCACAGATACAGTACTGTCACAGAACACTGACATGAAGACATAGGGCCCTATTATGCACTTCATAAGTCTTAAGCAATAAGACGAGGCGGTAGATCTAAACTTAAGACGTGGAGGCGTGGTCGAGGCCACTTTGCTATTATGCGTGCGGTAGTGGGCGCCTAAGACCCGGCGCTAAGCCCAGAAATTAGTCATGGGTGTGTTTTGGCCGTCTTCTCAATCAACCCAATCAGCGTGCCAGGTGCCATTCCCTTTAAGAACCGGCTGCGTTAAGTCATAAGCGCTATGCTATTATGCAGTTCATAGGCGCTAGACTTCATGCACGTTTTGAAACACGAGCGCGCCTCCGCGGTTTGCGCATGCGCGCTGACCCACTTCTTAAGAAGTTGGTCGGCGCGCATGCGCAAACCGCGGAGGCGCGCTCGTGTTTCAAAACGTGCATGAAGTCTAGCGCCTAAGAAGTTTTCAAACCACTTCTTAGCGCTAGGCGCAAAGTCAGATCGCATAATAGCAGGGGCGCCTAGCGCACTTCATTAACATATGAACACTCCCACAATGAGTAATATATGCACGGGAGTCTTACGTCTTATGTGTGGGCGCCTAGCGACACCTGCATAATAGCAGTAGCGCGTATGAAGCGCATAATAAGGGTGGCGGTAGGTCTTAACCTGGCGGTGCGTCTTAATTAAGATTAAGTTAAGAAGTGCATAATAGGGCCCATAGTATCTTAAAATCTTGAAACCCCAGGCCCTCGTTACTAACCAAAGAACCCAGAGTGATGCCATTTGTGTAATAATTGAATCAGTAATAATTGAATCAATACAATGTAGAAAATAATGAACTGGTTGTGTTTAGTCACGACTTAAGAATCATTACAATATCAAATTTTTTGTATTTTAAAGAGCTTACATTTTGAATATAACATATTGATGGACATCATTGGTCTAACCTACTGTAAAAACAAACAAACATGCAAATATGAAGTATGAAGTAAAACAGAACACATGCATGACAGTCTATACAGTCTATACTGTGATGTGCTATAGTAAATAAAATAAAAAAATGAGGACACAAAAAAACGTCTCTCAGTGGCTATGCATTTAAGCAAATGTGTCTCGAAGGTCCACAGACAAATCTGTCAGATGTTACGCTCCACCATACAAACCACATTCAAAAACAAACATTTATGTTGTTGCCTGGCTTATAACAAGCAATCAAGTTACTCACAAAAGTGATGTCTGGATGTCAAATGTCTTTAATCAGGCCGAATTTGTCCGTCTACCTGCACGTAGATATCATGCCTTTAACATCAATCCGACACACATGGCTCCTGTAGCCTAAATGTTCACACACAGAGGAGAAGATATGGTGATTCTAATAGACCACATAATTACGCATTGACTGGCCATCTTCTGTATGGTTATCAACATCACCAAGGTTTACGCAAACACATGTACTGTAGCCTACACGCACATACTGTAGCCTACATACACACACACACACACTGTAGCCTACATACACACATACTGTAGCCTACATACACACACACACTGTAGCCTACATACACACATACTGTAGCCTACATACACACACACACACACTGTAGCCTACATACACACATACAGTGGCCTACATACACACATACTGTAGCCTACATACACACATACAGTGGCCTACATACACACATACTGTAGCCTACATACACACATACTCCTGGTGTGGGGCGGGCTGGGTGCGTGGGGCGGCGGGGGCTCCCTGGTGTGGGGGCCCACCGCTGGGTACTGGTAGGCAAACTGGCTAGTAGTCGCTCTATGTGTAGAGGGCTGCAAGGGAATTTTTCCTGGCTACATAGTGTACAGGTTTTTACTTTTGCCTGCTCGCGGCTCTGTCAGTATTGATTGATTGACTGATTGACTGAACATTTTCATTGTGTGAAGCGCATTGAGTTGCATCTTGTAAGAAATGCGCTATACAAATAAAATGTGATTTTATTTTATTTGATACTGTAGCCTACATACACACATAATGTAGCCTACATACACACACACATACTGTAGTTTACATACACACATACTGCAGTTTACATACACACATACTGCAGTTTACATACACACACACTGTAGCCTACACACACATACTGAAGCCTTCATACACACATACTGTAGCCTGCATGATTTTGAAACTCTAACAACGTTATTATGTTAAAAGCAGACATTTACAAAAAGTCAGTCAAAGCAAGTAGGGGGGCATGGGTTTCACAACAGCTTATTTTATTATAGTGTCACATTACGACCGCGGACGTCCGTTTAGGAATGTTAATGAATATTCAGTTAATCTAATTTACTTTGCATTCACAGCGAATAATGCTGGAGCATAGATATTGTCTCAGATGACGAAACATCACATCTGCATATTTCCCCTGTACTGTATCAACATTATGCAAATGCCATGAACATGAGTTAATGCGTCCAGGTTAGAATTCGCTGTTCGTCGGTGGTTGGTGTGGGACTGGGAGGCATTATATAAGCTTATGGTTGTTGTGTTGCCGTGTCTCAGTGTTAAGGTGCCTCCGGGCCTTTCTGGGCCAGAGCGGTGAAGACCACCACACATGGATTAAAAGTACAGACGAGCCCAGTGGACCTTGGTGGAGGCTCATCTGCTGTGGCACCGCCCAGGAAAAACCCATCAGAGAATGTGACTGAGAGAGACAGCGTTTAGCTTGTGTTAGTTTAGGTCTGTGTGTATCGGGCTACTTTACTGTGATGCAGGAGTGTGATGGGTCTTACAGTGTGATGGCTCCAGTACCGGGCATCATTGTGATGTCGTTCAGTGGTTTGTGTTGTGGTTTGTAATACCACAAACCTCTCAGCTCTTTCTAGGGCCGGAGAGGCCTGGTGGAGGTACACATGCCAGGAATGATTATCTTGGTATCTTTGGTATCTTTGATACCTTTCATTATTCCATTCCATGCGTTACATTAGCATTCCTAATTCCATTCTGTGTGTTACAATGAGACCTTCCACACATGTTTGATACCATTCCTCATCCCATTCCATGCATTACAGTGAGCCTGTCCTCCGATTTCTACCTCCACCAGCCTCCCTTGGTAGAGGGGCAACTTAATGTGAAGTATCACTGATTACAGCACACTGTGGCTCTGTTCAAATAGGAGGTCCTCAGTCAATTACAAGCCAAGCCAAAGTTGCATGATGGGAAGAGGGGGGACGGGGGACGGATGAATCTCTGTTGTTTGCGAAATTTGGACTTCATTCATTTGCGCTCCAGTACGAATTTGTATCTACCCAAGAACAATCCCTTATCCATCTGATCCTTTTGGCTTCTCTCCAAGCAGATATCCTCCTCTCCACATGCAGCACCCCTCTCCTCTTATGATTATTTTATCATTTTAAATTCTTTATGCTGGAGTGCTATAGCATTAACCTTGGTAGAGCAGAGCCCAGTTGGGCATACAGTACATACACACACACACACACACACACACACACACTACACACACACACACACACTACACACACACACACACACTACACACACACACACACACTACACACACTACACACACACACACACACACACTACAGTTATTTGGACGAGGCTCCAGCATGGCTCTGTCCCGGTCCCTCGGTTGGATTCCGCTCGTCCATTAGTGCCATCTGTGCCTTCCTGCGCCCGTCTGTGAGGGCCCCGCCGACGCCAACATGTCTCTGGAACAACCAGGGGGACGCTGCCCAGAGCCTTTAGCTGGCAGTGATGTGCACTTACTCTGACAAAACCAGGGGAGGAGAAGAGAGCGAGCGGGACGGCGGGCAGGAAACAGCTGCACCTGCAGTGGCGTGCTGCGGTGTGGTGTTGTGTGCTCACTGTGCAGGACTCAGGTGGCAGCAGGGGGCCTCAGGCCAGCAGACAGGGCTGGGCTGAGGACACTGTATTCTTGAAAACAGTTTTTTTTGGGGGGGGGGTGTTGTTAGTACCAAAACAAGGTTTGTCATCTGTCCCTGTAAGGACAACCCTTTGAAGAACCCCTTTGGGTTCCATGTTTAAACCCTTTTTTTTCTCACAGGCGGTTCTAAATGGAACCCATAACGGTCAACCCAAAAGGGTTCTTTTAATGGGACAAATTAAGAAGCGTTTTATTTTTTTCTAAGAGTGAAGGAAGGAACCAGCGTAACCGTGTGTCTATCAGTCTCCACCTGCTTGAGTACTTTCATGTTCATGTTTACGGTTTCTTAACAACACTGTTGTTATTGGAAAAGATTTCAACCCAAAAGTCTATTAATTAAACTGAATATATTTAGACAAATCCTACTTCCTTGTTATGTTTCACTAACAATGCTTACATCTTCTCTATCTATTCTTCAGTTAGGGACATTTGACTAATCAGGTTGATAGTCAGGTCAGCCTGAGTGAAGTATGCATCTTTCTTGCTGCTTCATAGTCAGAGAGAAGATGTGTAAACAACAAGCTGTGAAGATTGGCTGTGTGCTGCTGTAACCTCAAACTTGACTATGATTTCACATCTTAACAAATTGGTTAACACTAGAACAGCCATGGGTGGGGTCATTTGACCAAGTGATTAAAAAGAAATGTATACCTTTGCACTCGATCAAATTTCAGGACCCTCCTTTCATGACTTTTCCTAGACATGTGCGGTCTACCACCCAGTATCCTTACATTTTCAAACACACATCAGGATAAGCTAGTATAAAGCTATTTTGCAGTTTTTCTGTGGAGGTGCCAGGAGGCAGGCTAATTTACAAGAGGCGCCAACTAGTGGTCTTTGTGTCTAAAGGGCTCTGCACACAGCGTGCGATTTCTGTTGCGCGTCAACATTCCATTTTGAAGTTTGAATGGAAGTCTATGAGAACATCGCATTTCAACACACACGGCCCCGATTTTAATCGCACGGCGAAAATTCGATTCCATTCATTTTGAATGGGACAAAGCACACGGCGTGCGAGTTTTGTCGCACTGTCAAATTTGTGCTTTTTCCCATTCAAAATGAATGGAATCGAATTTTCGCCTTGCGATTAAAATCGGGGCCGTGTGTGTTGAAATGCGATGTTCTCATAGACTTCCATTCAAACTTCAAAATGGAATGTTGACGCGCAACAGAAATCGCACGCTGTGTGCAGAGCCCTTAAGAAGCACCGTCACATTCTAAAGACTATGGTCATTTGACCCCCGAGGCGGCACTAAGAGTAGATGAAATAGGCACGGCTGTGGGCCGTCGACGCTTAGCAAAACTGTCTAGGTTACCTTTACAAGCTTTTACAGATCAGCTTTTTGCATTGAAAACGAAGTGATTCCGATTTACGCAGAGCGCCTTTAATTTCACCACCCATGGTCATTCAAAGGATCATTGAAATCACAAGGGACAAGGTGAACATTTCCTTCAACTATCCTGCTTCCTGCCCAGTTCCCTGTAGTCCTTCCTCTTTTTTAGTGAACCACTGAGACACAGATAGTCACCTCGACCAGACCAAACACTGAGAGACAGACAGCATCACCACTGACCAGACCAAACACTGACACACAAACAGCATCACCACTGACCAGACCAAACACTGACACACAAACAGCATCACCACTGACCAGACCAAACAGACTCTCCAGGATCTGCCTCTGTGTCTGTGGCTTTGCTCCCGTTCTGCAGTGGACATTCGGGGAACCTCCCATTGACGTGAACTGTAAACGCTGCTGCTGTGGCTATGGACCGTCTCCCCCACCTGTGACAATATGTGACAGCAGCTGGTGAATCCAGGAACAAGTCGGCAGCCGATTTAATGTTCAGACTTTTATTCCGAAAAATTTACATAAATGTCAGCGTTGTTGAAAATCAATGACACACACGTTAGTTAACTAACACAGCCTGTTTTGTGAGCCTGCTAACAATGTAAAATAGTGTTATAGTTAACTAGGTAGCAGTGGGGATTACTCACAGAATCCATCGCATTGCAGTGTTTTGGCTTGACTAGCGAGAGTGTCATTGATTTTCAACAACTTTGAAATGTATTAAAGTTTTTCTGAATAAAAGTCAGAAGATGTTGATTGGTTGGCGACTTGTTGTTTTTTCCTGTCAAAACATCCCCTCGTCATAGAAAAAAAAAATCAAGCCAATGATGAACAATCTGTAAACAGTATGTCACCGCCTGCCAGCGAGTGTGAATGTTTTTTTACTGCTGGCTCTAGATTAAAAGGCATCCGCTCCATCCGTCGCTCTTTTTTCTCTTCCTCTCTTTCTCCCTCCGTCCCTCAGGTCAATCAGGGAGTCATCAATGCTTGATTGCTGATCATATGCCACTTTATTTACACAGAAGAACTCAATTGGAGCCAGCGTTGCTCTCTGAAAGACCTCAGCTGTAAATATGCTGCCATCATCGGTGGGATTTTATGCCCTTGTAAATTACGACAGCGAAGCTCTCATGAAAGGGCTGCTCATCGCGACAGGGGATCTGAATTACAGGCATCACCCCTGTGTCTAAATCATGTTAACACCCTAGCATTCCTTCAGTATACAGTATATGTTGATATCTTAGAGGGCTTAGTTAAACTGATACCTCACAGCTGCCTCTGAAGTCACTATGTTGATCAGACTAGATTCCATTTGGATTTTGGAGAGAAAAAAAGGTTGAGGAATTTCAACCTGATGGCCTCCGTGAGTGACTTTCCATCTCTCTCCAGATTACCCTGGAAAACTCCCCTATCTGTGGAGACGCTGGACACATACTGTATCTTCCATGTACCTTGCGCTTGTATAATTGTTATTTATGTATTATATGACAAGAAGAAACGCTCAAGTTGTCACTGAGCATCATGTTGTTGGCCAGGCCCCGGGCGGCTCTGATTTCCCAGCAGGCCAGATGGCAGTTCTATGTGGGCAGTGTGTGTGTGTGTGTGTGTGTGTGTGTGTGTGTGTGTGTGTGTGTGTGTGTGTGTGTGTGTGTGTGTGTGGACAAGGGGCTGAGCGATGAGGGCCTGCTTTGAGTATGGAGGATTGCTCATACTCTGGCACTCCTGCCGTCCCCTTGCAGCTGCGCTTCTCCCTCCATTTTGAACTTCTTAATGTGTTCAATATGTAGCAGAGGCGAGGATACGGGAGGAAGCACAACATTGAGTCACGTGTGAGAGATTCTGCAGTCAAGGGCCCAAATGCATCCTACGTGGAGATAGGTGTTTGGCTCAAGTTTTATTTTCCAAATAAATGCCATTGGTACCCCCAGAAAGAGGAACTGGGTTAGATTATGGAGAAGAGGAAGTTTGATTTGAGCATTTTCCGGTATTTTGATCTACCACTTTAAGACGTTTTTTTTATTCATTTATGTGAGCGGTGGCTCATTGCTTTTGGAATCTCTCATGTCTGTCCAAACAACTATTTAATTGTCCATAATTATTGTTTACGATGTATTATTTAAAATAAAAAATGTTCATATATGTTTTATTGAAGCGTTTTAGTCAAAGATAAGAACCACAAAATGGGGTTAGCCAGGGAACAAGCTCTACAGTAGGTGCCACCACTGTTCTTCTTCTTCTGGGTCTCACTCCTTCATGTACTGTAGGAACTGAAGAGTGCAAGACTGCTCCTTGGGGAGTTGTAGCGTTGGGGAAATCAAGCTGTTCAGAGCACGAAGTAGCAAGAGATGAGATGCAAAATCACACACGGATTGCACTTCTGGAAAGTTGCCCAAGTACAAGCCAGAAATCAGAGCGACAAACATGTTCTCTGAAACATGGCCGAGTGTGGACCTCCGCAGGGGCTAAGGCCGAACCACCACCAGTATGGTTGTAGCTCACCAGGCTAAAACTACGGTCAGATGAACCACCACCAGTATGGTTGTAGCTCACCAGGCTAAAACTACGGTCAGATGAACCACCACCAGTATGGTTGTAGCTCACCAGGCTAAAACTACGGTCAGATGAACCACCACCAGTATGGTTGTAGCTCACCAGGCTAAAGCTACGGTCAGATGAACCACCACCAGTATGGTTGTAGCTCACCAGGCTAAAGCTACGGTCAGATGAACCACCACCAGTATGGTTGTAGCTCACCAGGCTAAAACTACGGTCAGATGAACCACCACCAGTATGGTTGTAGCTCACCAGGCTAAAGCTACGGTCAGATGAACCACCACCAGTATGGTTGTAGCTCACCAGGCTAAAGCTACGGTCAGATGAACCACCACCAGTATGGTTGTAGCTCACCAGGCTAAAACTACGGTCAGATGAACCACCACCAGTATGGTTGTAGCTCACCAGGCTAAAGCTACGGTCAGATGAACCACCACCAGTATGGTTGTAGCTCACCAGGCTAAAGCTACGGTCAGATGAACCACCACCAGTATGGGTAGGGAGATATTTTGACAGAGAAGTCACCAAATAAACCGACTGTGTCATTTTTAAAATACTTAGCATGGCCGCTTGTTTCATAACAAATGTGGAATACTGCACATTGCATTTGGGCTATTGCATATACACACTATTAAAATAAATTATCGCCGCCTTCTCATGGACATTGCACAAGGAGAGGTTGCGAAATAAATGCTGGTGAAAGAACAGTGAGTAATTTTGGCAACGTCTCTACATTTTTGGGCTGTCTCACTTGGGGCCCTGTTGTCCGATTCAAGTGTGTTTGTTGAGTATAAGGAAGCATTGAGTTGTTGCTGGGTCTCTTATTATCCCCACTGATGAGTTTGGCATTTCCAAATAAGAGAGGAGGAGGTCCGTTTTCACCAAATCAAAGACCTTGTACTGTACCTGACATGTATGCATTACTGTACATGACATGTATGCATGACTGTACATGACTGTATGAACACTACATAATCAGTCCAAACAGCTCTCATTTGATGCCGAAAACTCCCAGGCTACACAATGCTATTAATAATAATAATAATAATAATAATAATAATAATAATAACTTTTATTTCTATAGCGCTTTTCCTGCTAACGTTGCAGTTCAAAGTGCTTTAACCTCCTATTAGAATGGTGTATCTTGTTTTTAACTGCCTTGAGTTATAAATAGACATCTGAATGTTGTTTTTGAAACCAGGTGTCTTTTGGACATTTGGATGAGCTGTTGCATTGCCTCACCATGGACCTTTTCAAAGAATCAGAGGTTTTCTTTGACACAATTCGAAACTTCACTACTCAATGTATTTCAATTTATTCTAATACAAACCTAATGGAGTGATTTTAATGGAGCCTATTAATCATAGCTTGCATGTTGGATCTGTGCTCCACTCCCAAGTATGAGAAGAACAAGGGGGGAAAAAAAACACCTCCCTCCCTCCCTCCTTGTCTCTTCTCTTATCCATCTAACCCACCTCAGTCATCCTCCATGCACCCATCCATCCATCCATCCAGTCATCCACCTGTCTGTCCGTCTGATGAGATTCCACTGACATTCCATGCTGACGTGTCGACTATTGTCCTCTCCCTCTGGTGGCCCAGGTGGGCAGCGCCAGTCCTGCCTTCCCCTCCGTCTCCGTGCAACATGGCCCAGTTACAACACACACACACTGCCAAGTCAGGGATCAGTCATCCGGGAACAGGGGAGCTGGAATGGGTTTGACCGTATTGTGCTGCACCTGCTTAGCCCTCTCTCACCAGAGCCCCACCACTTGCCTGCCATTCTGTGCCGGGGACCAGCTTTTTCACAAAGTCCCCCCCCCCCCAACCACCACCAACCCCCCCTCCCCCGCGCCTTAAACCCCTGAAAATCCACTGAACTTAGCCGCTCTGGTGGCCACGGCCAAAACAGCATCTGATGCGCCTTATTTGTTGACTGTGTGAGATTAGATGCAGAGGGTACACGTCGCGGGGCTTATGATGCAGAGACGGAGCAAAGCCTCCCTTGCTCTGCAGCGAAAGAATCGAAGAATACACTATTCTGTCCAAAGTCTAGAGCCGCCCAGTCCACGCACAACTAGCACAGCATAAGCTAATTGTGTAGCTGCACAACTAACTTCTATGAATGGCCGCTATGATGGAATCATGCTTCTCTTAATGCACTTCAACTACTGACTGCCACAGCTACCATGACTTGTTAAGTACTCGGTGGAACCAGGATTGTGCTTTTGTCTCTGGATGGAGAGAAAGAGAGAGAGAGAGAGAGAGAGAGAGAGAGAGAGAGAGAGAGAGAGAGAGAGAGACTGCAGGGGTTGTTGACTGGTGGATATTAGCTGTGCTAGAGCTCCCTCTTGGTGCCAGTGTGCCCACTGTTCCCCAGTGGAGGACCCAGCAGTGAGAGTGGCTCAGACAGCTGGCTTGTGTACAGGACCCCCAGTGTGTGATCAGACCACCACTGTACAGGGCACACATTGAACGTCTGTGGGGATATCCAGTAAGGGGACAAAAGCTGTGTGGGAGAGTTAGAGAGTACATTGTTTTTATCCACACGTCTCTGGGTAAAGCATTCCTTCGGAGGAGGATAGGATGTGTCAGAGACGTATTCATTGTAACGTGTTGTAAGAAGATTGTATATTGCTGACAGATATTCTGACATTATATTCGGATAATATAATAGTCTTATTTTGAGGTAAAATAAAAAAGGGTCTGATTTTCTATAGATTTATTTTGCATAACAATTTGATTAGTTTATTCATTCATTTATTTATCTTTTCAGTAATTGATTAAGCCATGTTTTTTCCAAAATCGTCTTACAAAAATACAGAAATTAGATTTTGAAAGATTCAGATTAGATTCAGCATATCAAATATTTCAACTCATGGTGATGACATTTTAATTAGATACATTTTGCATTAATTTTGTGGCGGAAATATTACAGTTCAAGCTTGAATGTGTTTCTTTGTTACAGCTATACAATTATGCATGAGTTGTTACTTTAGAAATAACTTTTTTCATTGGTTGAATATGAATGTAATTTTGAGGTGCCACTTTTTTTGTCTAATAGCTTATCTTTTTCTCTCATTCAGGGGCGGTGTATGAATTTCAACCGAGTGCAGAATCATTAGAAGAAAAAGATCTCCAACGTTGGAATACAAGAATTACTACTTTCTGTGGATAGCAACATCATTTCCAGGATCTGAACATCCTTTATCCATTTGACCCATGTCCAAAATCACTATCCATTTACTTCTATCCGTTTTGTGCACAAAAGGAACACTCCTTTCCATTACATTTTCTGCCTCTGAAACTGTGTCTTACTCATAAGTAACATTTTCACATTTCCTAATGGCCACAGTAGGGATATCATTTTGATTTTTCTACTTGTCTTTTTTATTTTACAAGACCCAAAGCGAATAAACAGTGCGGCACAAAATGTGCCGTTCGGATTCGGTTAGCTTTTTGTGCGCACCAAAGGCTTAACATATTCTGACCATATTGTGCCTTCTGTGGGAAACCTAATTTCATGGACACAGACGGAAGCTATCTTAAAAAAAGAAAAGAAAAGAAAAACACAGAGCGAAAGAGGCTGTTTGCTGTTGGCGTGGAAGTAGAAATAAATCCCAGCAGGCCTTGCAAGTGCAGAAGTCCATTGCCTTTTGGCAATGTCTCGTCACGAAACCTCTCCAACTCCACTATCGTTGAATGCCGGCGGGACCCCCTTTTGACTGGAGATCTTGTCATTTTAACACTGAGAAGTGCACACGCATGACAAATTGTAGACAAGACGCCCTAAGGTATTGGAAGCCCAAGACTTTGCCCTCTCGTTTTTTTTTCAAGACACCTTTCTTTCATTATGCACCCGGGACAAGAAAATTAATAGAGCGTTATTCCACCGCAGGACACCCCGTGACCGAAAAACATCTCCGGCTACGTTTGAGGGATGGACGCCTCCAGACCCTGACATGGTGCTTGGGTGTTTTTCCCCCCCTATTCTTTTGCAGTCTGCTGTATGCTCAGCTAGGCGTAGCACATCACAATCCATAAACATGTCTATCAGTTAAGAGTTTTAAGATATAGATACAGCTGTCTCCACACTGTGCTCCCACCGTCTCAACCCTCCCAGGGCCCTCTCGCGTCACAACCCAGTAGTTCTCTCATCGCCAGAATATCAAAGTTTAATTAAAATAATTAAAGGCAACAGCAAGCAGCAGCCTGTGAAAGAGTTGGTCATCTTTTTTTATGCCTTTTGACATTGAATGACCTATTACTGTACCGGCATTATGGGTAGATAAAGAGGGCACCATGCCTTGGCGACGGCGCACCACGTCCAAAACGTAAAGCCAAAGCAACGGATGCGACGGACGGATAAGTATTGCTCATCTCCAGAAAGCCATACACCCCGGCACCCCCCACCCCAAAAAAAGAGAGATATATATTTGTTGTAGATTTCTCAAGCGTGCTGTCATGACGCCAATCCCAAATGATGTTAGTGTGAGCGGAAACACTGTGGGGGAGGAGAGGGGGCAGCAGCTGAAGAAAAAGGCTCCAATGATCCAGTCACTTTGGATACGGTACTTCAGATGCAAAATGGATATTCGAGTCGAAACCTGACAAAGCGTGCCCACTTTGATGGGAACCGGTATAGACAATGACCAGTGGCTGGGTCAGTGGGATGTCTCTGTGCAAGCAGGGAAGCTTATCAAATGACACTAAAAATAAGTTCAACAACCATCAAGTTTGAGGGGGAATGGGCGAACATTTCACATTTGGTGGGCATGCAAGTGCACGAGACGGGTTGGGCGTGCACGTTGTCCCTAATTATTCCTTTGTTGTCTTGGCGAGGATTGTAAGGGACATCATTCTGATGGTCAACAACCAAACCCATGGGGTGCTGCGATATTTATTTCAAACTTAAACACATTTAGCCTCTTGCGTAATCGTCAGCATGCCATTTTAGGCTACTCAACTTCTTTTGAGATGGACAGAGAGGATATTTAGCAGTTATATATTTTCTTTTTTTATGTTACATCTGAGAGCACAGGACTGTTATTAACCCATACTAATGAGATATTTACATACCAGTCACCCTAGCTATCCATCCTAATAACACATCACAGTGAATTTAGAAGCCTTCCCCTTTCCTGTGCCATCTTCAAATTCTCAACGGAGAGGTTTTATTTTTTGCATTTTATAAGTATATTTTATTCGAAGATTTATAAGAATGTATATTTGTTAACACTTTTGGAAAATGTCACAAGCCAATGATGCCTTTCTAAAACATAATTGCTATGTAATTGTGCAGTTTTAATTTTGTTATGTGCATGGAATTTAGTGTGACATTGTAATGTGAGATGCCCAAAATGCCGAAGCTAAGAGTTGATTTGATGTCATGATGTTTTTGTTTTTTTGTTTTTTATTGTGTTTTGAAATGCATACATCTTTAAAGAACTTATTGCTGTTTTGTTTAATTTGTAAAGTTTGAATTATATATATGTTCATACCTTTTTAAAATGCACGCTACAACAAAATCAATCAGGTAATCACAAAAAGTGTTCAGCTATGCATAAAATATTATATATCATTTCATTCAAGAGGTTTATGGATTTCTCTTTCTCCTGCATGGTAATGACAGTTAATTGAAAGGTCCATGAAAGCATGTTCTTAATTCATTCATGCAATATATTTTTTCTGAAAATATCATATCATATAAAATCATTACCAAGGAATACAGCAAAATACAGTATTAAATTATGTTTTTTGTAAGTTGCCTTTTGATTGTACAATGTCTGTCTTCAAGTCTGCATTTTGAATATGAATAATGTAACACCTTTGATTCAAGGATCCAGGGTCATGTTATGCTAGATACCATGTATACAACATTTTTTATCGTTGCACTGTATGTTTTTGTGTGTGTGTGTTTTGTTTCCTAATTTCATTTTTATGTTATTGTTTCGCACTTATGTGTAATGTGTCAAATGTATTATTAAACCCTTAAATGGAAATTGGACATGCTCTGTTTTTACACTCTGTCCTCAGCTAGTGAGGACATGCTAAAGGCTATGTTTAATTGGACCCATACAGATTTATACGGCCCGACAGGGAATGTGATTATATGTTGTATGTGGACAGAGGAGTGGACAGTGGGCAGCATCTCCCCCTATGAAGTCTAACACTGGAGGCATGCCACACACATACAGTACACACACACACACACACACACACACACACACACACACACACACACACACACACACACACACACAAATCCCTCCGAGGTCCACAAAGCCCCTGAAAAAGAGGTCTTCATTTAGGAAAGAAAATATGCGCTTGTACACCTTCTGTTTCTCAACATTTACATGCTGTGATGAGATGTCTGCTGTGTGTGTGTGTGTGTGTGTGTGTGTGTGTGTGTGTGTGTGCTCGCATGCGTGCGTGTGTGTGTGTACGTGTGTGTGTGTGTGTGTGTGTGTGTGTGTAAAACCCAAGGAACAAAACCCATTCCCTCTTTGTTATGAAGGGGAGAGACAACGATGCTTCTCTAAAGAGGTAATGTGGAGAGGAGGAGTGTGAGGGCAGTCTGTGACTTAGCAGACAGATACAGAACACGCATGGCTATACTAACAGCATACACATCTTTGTTATACCTCAACTTCGTCTTTTCAATAACACTAACATTGATCAGCTCATTCTTCAGTCTCAAGATGTACAATGTATGATTATACTGTTTATATTATATAGCTGTGTAGCTGGTCTATGTGCTTTAATCATAATAATAATAATAATAATAATAATAATAATAATATATTGCTGCTGATTCCCTTTGTACAGTATGTGTCCTCTGACCATGCTCCCCCCAACCCCCAACACACAGACGGTATCACTAGACACTAACTAAATCATCACCATCACCACATAAGAAGATTACTTTGCTCAGCTGACCGTTTCACACAGCTTAGAATACAAAATATGGCTATTGTAGATATTACAAGCCATATTTTCATATGCTTTTAAAATCTGTGAGTTTGATAAACTGCTTTAGCAAAATATCTGCTTATCTGTCTATTTGCCTATTTGCTTATCCATAGCAGCAGTAACCGTGGATGGACTGAGCATCGCTGATAGTGTTATAATCCACTTTGAAATATCCATGCTGTGATAGAACATGGGCAGTATGGCCAATCCTTGTTCATAGCTAGTGTTCGTTTTTCATAAATAACCGTAACACTTGCATTATATACATGTAACAGAATGTTTGTGCTGTGGTGAAAACCGATGCTACAAGATAATAAAGGGTGCCTCATGCTGTAAGTGTAGTATACTGTTAGTGGGGGTGGGGTGGGAGGGTCTAAGTTGCTCACTATTCAGATCTCCTTGGTATGTCAAACTGTTTTTCCACATGGTAAATATCATGCCCTAAAAGTAAAGTTCCAGTCATTTCCGGTCGGAGGAGGATATGACCATAACTGCGTAGGAATTATACCACCTGTCGGACACAGAAAAATTCAACACATGTCCAAATGATTATGTGGCCATAGTGTCGGTGCCAGTGGACTGACTGAGTCATTGGACAGTTTAGAGCAACAAACATCTAAATAAATGCACAGTGAATTTATTGGTATTACGTACATGTATATATAGACACACACACGCACACACACGTGCATTTACACCACCTTGCTTGTTAACTATTTCCTCTATCCACAGTTAATCTACCACGCAGAACTCTCCCCTGTCCCTTCCACCATTGTTGCTAAACCATAAGAAAGTCCAGTGCATTTAAGTTTGACTAAGACTTAGTGAAGTGGGAAACACCTGGCCACTGGTAATAAAAGTTGATGTTTCGAAAGCATATTATATACTCTATAATCCCTGGATCACCACTTTGCAATGTGCATACCAAGATAACTATTTATTTTGTGTTTAAAGTTCTGCAAATGACATGCTTCATAATGACAATATTCTATGTGCTGTGGTTGTGTATTAAGCCGGAAATGGCTATTTCCATTTTACATCATTTATGTTGTGGTATAAACTAGAGTATTCATACTTTTTTCTCTTATAACTGATATTATAACTTACAACTTTGAGGTCTTAACAAATATTGTTTGTATATGGTTTGATGTCTGAAGAAATATTTTGACTTGACTTATTAAGACATTAATAGTTATTTTTTATCTTCATCTATCAGTTTTCATACACATTCCACATACACTTTACACAATCAAATTAACCATTCAAAATAGGAAGCACACCCTCCTTTAAGGCGAGACACAGCAGGCAAAAACTATATTTAGTACCCTGACAATCAATTAAAAACTCTACGCTCATATGTTCAAATCTTGCTACAGTACTATATCCAAAGGAAACTCATACATCATGGAACACAAGATCCTGTTTTCTCAATTTAATGGGGGGTCTTATCCATCATAAAATCAGACCCCTAACTTCCCTGAGAGTTTTTCGTGGCGAAGCAGTGGACGCCCTCAAGCAGCTGTTGCCCCCTTAAGCTGTCTGGCTTCATAGGTTATCCCCAATTTTCACAGTTGTCCCTGAAATTTGGGTAACTACAGGATCAAATGCTTCAGCTAGACTAACCTTTCACAGAAAGGGCCTACCGGATGCCCACAATGGACCATCCATCCTGAGAGCAGCTTGTTAGAGTTGACACTTGATTTTATGCATTGTATTTCAAAGAGCATTAAAGTAAATCCCCGCTCATGTTGTATAGAAGGCTGCTATTCAGATACGCATGTGGAGATTGGAGAATGCAGGTGGGGGGATTATAGTGCTGGATGGTTTAGGCTTTTCCATGCTTTATTCGGGATGTTCTTTTCCAGATTGTTCCCTGTGAGTCGGGATCCCTGCAACTCGAAAGGCCGCCCGCCAGCTTGAGTTGTGGAAGGTAAACATTGCATCTTAAACCGAAACACAAGGGCTGGCCTTGTTTTGGCCAAGGTGTGTCTTTGTGAAGATTCCACCCACACAAGCTTTCAATTCAAACCAAAACCCAAAAATGTTTCTCCTATATGTTACTGTATTCCCAGTGATTCTCATTCTGCTTTCTAAGCTGCAACAAAATAAATATGTGTAAAAACGTTGGTTACGTTGGTTACGTACAGTGCCTATTGGCACCTTCAATCCTGTCATCAATCATATCCATGTCACACAAATGTTTCTTTTGGAATTCAGTAATTGGGACAAACCTCACATTAGTTAGCCAGCTTAACAAATAATATAAATGATGTAATTATATCCTACTGCTTGCACACACACTTCCACAAACACGAAGCAGTGTAGTCAGTGCAACTACAAACTACTTGTTAGCTTCTAGCTAATATCTAAGGGATTATTGCTCTTCACAAAGATGGCCTTGGCTATAAGAAGATTGCCAACACCCTGAAAATGAGTTGCAGCACAGTGGCTAAGATCATACAGCGGTTTTCCAGGACAGGTTCCACTTGGAACAGGCCACGCCAGGGTCGACCAAAGAAGTTGAGTCCACGTGCTCAGTGTCATATCCAGAGGTTGGTTACCAAAAATAGACGTGCAAGTGCTTCCAGCATTGCTGCAGAGGTTGCAGAAGTGGGATGTCAGCCTGTCAGTGCCCAGACCATACGCCGCACACTGCATCAAATCGGTTTGTATGGCCGTCGCCCCAGACAGAAGCCTCTTCTGAAACCGATGCATAAGAAAGCCCGCAAACAGTTTGCTGAAGACAATGAATCCAAGAACATGAGTTACTGGAACCATGTCCTGTGGTCTGATGAGACCAAAATAAACCTGTTTGGGTCAGATGGTGTCCGGCGTGTGTGGCGGCACCCTGGTGAGGAGTACCAAGACAAATGTGTTTTGCCTACAGTCAAGCATGGGGGTGGCAGCATCATGGTCTGGGGCTGCATGAGTGCTGCCGGCACTGGGGAGCTGCATTTCATTGAGGGACACATGAATTCCAATATATACTGTGACATCCTGCAGCAGAGCATGATCCTCTCTCTTCGGAAACTGGGCCGTAGGGCAGTTTTCCAACATGATAATGACCCTAAACACACCTCCAAGATGACCACGGCCTTGCTGAAGAAGCTGAAGGTTAAGGTGATGGACTGGCCAAGTATGTCTCCAGACCTAAACCCAATTGAGCACATGTGGGGCATCCTCAAGAGGAAGGTGGAGGAGTGCAAGGTGTCCAACATCCGTGGGCTCCGTGATGTCGTCATGGAGGAGTGGAAGAAGATTCCAGAAGCAACCTGTGCAGCTCTGGTGAATTCCATGCCCAGAAGGGTTAAAGCAGTGCTAGATAACAATGGTGGTCACACAAAATATTGACACTTTGGGCACATTTTAGACATGTTCACTATGGGATGTACTCACTTTTGTTGCCAGCTGTTTAGACATTAACAGCTGTGTACTGAGTAATTTTCAATGGACAATACATCTATACTGTTATTCAAGCAGCACACTGACTACTTTAAGTTATATCAAAGTTTCATTAAGATAGTGTTATCCCCTGAAAGGATATGACAGAATATTTGCACAAATCTAAAGGGTGTACTCACTTTTGAGATACTGTATGTATCATCTATCACCTATCAGCCAGGTATATCATGTATCATCTATCAGCATATATACATGTATCAGGCAACCACAGATACTGGATAACAAATTATAGGGAATCACAGACGTGATTTTTTTATTTTTAATGATGTTCCAAACTGTTAATTTTGGCAAGCCTACGGTTTTGGTTATGTTTATTCACTTTTTAAATTCATTTGTCAGAGTAATAATAGCCTCCTTGACTTTCAATGACACCAAAGTCATGTCATGTCCTCATGTTGACAGACACCAATAGCAGACTCCAAAGGCAAACACAAAGACTATAATCAATACCATCAAATAAATGCTGAGAATCTATAATCTAATCTACTTTAAACCTCGTAATAATACCCTTACCCTAACCTCATGATAGTAATTGTTTGATTTCAAATCCAAACATTTGGCGTATAGAGCCAAAAGAAGGACAACATGCTTCACAGAACCATTACTTCCTCAGGGCTCTGTAGCCTATAGTACATTCTGGAAGTATTCTCCCCCTGGACTTCTTTTTTCACATTTTGTTGTTACAACCGGATTTTAAAATAGATTGAAATTAGTCTACACAAAATATCCCATAATGTCACATTGAACATTTAAAATTAATTAAAAATGAAAAGCCATAATATCCATAAGTATTCACATTAAAATTAGCTCAAATGGAAAAATCGATTCAACAAGCTAACTACTCAATAAGTTAAATCGAGTCCATCTGAGTGCAAGGATAAGTTTAATGTAGGATAGGATAATGTGATTTTGGAATTAATATCTTTGTTTTTATAGGGTCTCTAATTTGCATAGGAATCAAGTACACACTGTGTGTAATGACACTGTGAGGCCAAAGTCCAGGGGGTGTTATGTGGGAGCCAATGGAGGTCTGAGCTCCCATGAAAGCAGTAAAATCATACATCTGTGGGGGTCGCTAATAATACATTACCACAACCATTATTTGATCAAAAATGTCAATGTAATGAGTATTATTTATATTTATTTATATGATAAATATTCTAAAATAAACACGTTTTCCAAAAGAACTACGCGCACCAGCATTAATCTCCTGTGAATGACAGTATGCCTTTGACTGCCTGCACTTTACCACCAAGACACTATGGGGCGCAGTAGAATATTGTGCAACAGCAGAATATGATCGTTGAGAGCTTGCGAACGTGATTATTGAGAAGAAAACATTCAGTAGCTAGCTATCATGCCGCCCAAAAAAAGGCCACTGCTGCCGACCGAGTCGACAAGCCTGGAAAGTTTCGGGTTTTCAACCAAGAAACCAAACTTGAATTCAGCTGCACCTGTTATGAATGAATGAATGAATGAATGAATGAATGAATGAATGGTCTTTATTGTCATTGATATAGTACAGGTACCAAACAACGAAATTTGGGAGGGGGGGCTCCCCTGGTGCTAGGAAAATAAACTAAAAACAAGAAGGGAAAAGAGCTGGTTTACATAAATAAAGGCTATGTACACTGTCCACTATACTATACTATACAAATAAACACTGTGCTGTACTCTATGCTATGCTATACCTATTCTAACATTTCCTATCTCTGAACCTTATGTACCCGAGGGTTGTCATATTGCACATAGTGTTATTGCACATTCATTTAAAGTGTCGCAGTTTGCAGGTTTGAAATGTTCACAGTTGTGTTTCAGTATTGCACTTGATTTCAATCTAGTAGCTGCCATCAAATGTCTAGATTGTCCAGGGCCTAGAACCTAGGTCTTTGCTGTGTTCAGGGCCTGAATGGCCCTGGGGTAGAAGCTGAGCTTCAGTCTGTTTGTCCTTGCGAACATGGTCCTGAACCGCCTGTCCGAGGGCAGCCGAGCAAAGTGTTTGTTCCCAGGGTGGTATGGGTCTCTGGAGATCTTGGAGGCCTTCCTGAGGCAGCGTGTGTTGTACAGCTCTTCCAGAGAGGGGAGGGGGGCGCCGGTGATTTTTTGGGCCGATCTCACGACTCTCTGTAGCGCATTCCTCTCTGCGGCTGTGCAGCTGGAGAACCACACGCAGATGCAGTAGGTGAGGATGCTCTCCACTGCGCAGCGGTAGAAGGTCACAAGCATGTCCTGGCTGATGTGGTTTTTCCTGAGGACTCTCAGGAAGTAGAGCCGCTGTTGTGCCTTCTTGATGATGGCTGCTGTGTTGGTCTTCCAGGATGTATGCACCCCCAGTATGCAGTATGTGCACCCCCAGGAATCGGAGGGTTGAGACTCTCTCCACGCTCCCTCCATCGACGAGCAGGGGCTGGACCTCAGATTTTTTCCTCCTGAAGTCCACAATGATTTCCTGGGTCTTTGACTGGTTCAGCAGCAGGTTGTTAACCTTGCACAGCTTGCCCAGCTGCTCCACCTCATCCCTGTACGCCGCCTCGTCCCCCCCCCCGAGATGCAGCCCACCACGGTGGTGTCGTCTGCAAACTTTACGATGGAGTTGCTGGGGTGGACGGGGGTGAAGTCGTAGGTGTAGAGGTTGTAGAGGATGGGGCTTAGCACGCAGCCCTGGGGGGACCCAGTGCTGAGTCTGAGGGCTGTGGAGGTGTGGGAGCCCACCCGCACCCTCTGGGGGCGGTCAGACAGGAAGTCCTTGATCCATGCACATATAGAGTGTGATAGTCCCAGGTCTAGTAGTTTGGTCACTAGCCTGTCTGGAAGGATGGTGTTGAAGGCAGAGCTGAAGTCCACAAAGAGCAGTCTCGCGTAGCTGTTTCCCCTCTCCAGGTGGGATAGAGTGGAGTGGAGAGTCGTCGCGATGGCGTCCTCTGTGGACCTGTGGGCTCTGTAGGCGAACTGGTATGGATCCAGGTTGGGCGGGAGGCGTGTGACTATGTGGGCCCGGACTAGTTTCTCGAAGCACTTCATGATGATTGGTGTGAGTGCCACCGGGCGGTAGTCGTTTAGGCAGCTCACCGTGCTTTTCTTCGGGACTGGGATGATAGTTGAGGTTTTCAGGCAGGTTGGGATGGTGGCCTGGGACAGGGACTGGTTGAAGATGTTGGTGAAAACCCCGGCCAGCTGGTCGGCGCAGTCCCTCAGCACCCGTCCCAGGACGCCATCCGGCCCTGAGGCTTTCCTGGGGTCCACCGCCTTCAGCACGCGTCTCACTTCATGCTCTGTGAGGGTGAGGCTGCTGAGAGCTGGAGAGAGTGGTGTTTGTGTTGTGGTTACCTCCGTTCGCCCCTCGTCGAACCGGGCGTAGAAGGAGTTCAGCTTTTCCGCCAGCAGGGGGTCGTCCTCCGCGGCTGTGAGCCTGTTGGCTCTGAAGTTTGTCATGTGCTGAACCCCCTGCCACACCCGCCTGGAGTCGTTGCTCAGGAAGCATTCCTCAATCTTCTCTCTGTGGTCTGCCTTGGCCTCCCGGATGCCACGCTTTAGGTTAGCCCTGGTGGTGCTGTACAGCAGTGTGTCCTTCGCTGAGAAGGCGTTGTCCCTCTCCTTGAGCAGTTTTTGGACCTTCACAGTCATCCATGGCTTCGTGTTGGGGTAGACCCGGACACGTTTGTCCACGGTGGCTGAGTTGGTGCAGTTCACTATGTGGTTCAGAACCGACGACGTGAACTGTTCCAGGTCCTCATGCTCATATTCCTGCCATGAGGTGTCATTCAGGCAGATCTGCAGTGGAGCGGACCCTGCTGGCCAGGTTCTGACAGTCTTAGTGGTGATGGGAGCATTTTTCCTCATGGGAGTGTAGGCTGGGATCAGGAGGATTGACACGTGGTCAGACATGCCTAGATGAGCTAGCGGTCTAGCCTTGTAAGCAAGCTTGATGTTGGTGTATACCTTATCCAGTGTTTTTTCTCCTCTTGTTGCACATTTAACATGCTGATAGAACTTGGGTAGTACTCCCTTCAGGTCAGCATGATTGAAGTCCCCGGCGATTATATGAACTGCCTGTGGGTCTGCGCTCTGTCCACTACTGATGACGTCATGTAGCCGCGCCAATGCTAAGCTACCATCCGCGCTATGCGCTATGTAAACAGATGTTATGTACACCGCGTTGAATTCCCTCGGGAGGTATGTGGGTCGGCATTTAACAGTCAAGTATTCCAGGTCTGGGGAGCAGTGGCTACTTACAGTTTTTGTGTTTAAGCACCAGCTGTCCTTCGTAGATATATGAATGAATGAATGAATGAATGAATGAATGAATGAATGAATGAATGAATGGTCTTTATTGTCATTGCTATAGTACAGGTACCAAACAACGAAATTTGGGAGGGGTGGCTCCCCTGGTGCTAGGAAAGAAAAAAAAAACTAAAAAAACAAGAAGGGAAAGGAGCTGGTTTACATAAATAAAGGCTATGTACACTATCCACTATACTATACTGTACAGATAAGACGACTAGGGTTGTCATATTGCACATAGTGTTATTGCACATTCATTTAAAGTTATAATGAGGCCGCCTCCGCGCGTCTTCTCATTAAGCAATGTCCTGTCCGCACGGTGTAAAGTACGGCCTTCTAGCCCGACGGCCGAGTCCAAGATGGAGTCGTTGAGCCAGGTTTCTGTGAGAATAATCACACAGCTGTCCCCCACGTTGTTATTGGAAGCAACCTGCAGTCTCAGTTCGTCCATCTTGTTAGCCAGAGACCTTACGTTGGAGAGAAAGATACTCGGCAAAGCAGGCTTATCTGGGCTTCTCCTCAGCCTAGCTAGCAGGCCTCCCCTGCGGCCTCGGCGTTGCTTGCGATCTCGACGCCGCCGCTTGCGCCTTAGAGTTGGGATCGTATACCATTGTTCACCCGGTGTTCGAGCGATGTCGAGTGGGATGTTCTGCTGTTTCAAGAATTCCGTTGTTACAGTCCTCTCGTTTTGCGCACCAACTTCTAGTAAGTGAGTCTGCTGTAGGTACTATTTACACAACCGTTCCCTATAAGTACTGACATAAAAATGTACATCCAAATGTACTTAAAAACACTAAAAAGCACCGATGTTAGGAGCCCCTCCAGCCTCGCGTCTGATCGCGCCGCGCCGCAGCCTTGGTTATGACACCCAACGTTGAAACTGTTGAAATAGCAGAGCTCAAACAAAAGCAAGTGCTTCCGAAGAAAGTAGCAGAACTCACCTCCAGTATGTATAAGGAGACAGCTGGAGATGGAGGACAATGTGTCGTGCTAACAGGGAAAGTGAATGGACTGTATAGCAAAAACAACACAATTATTGGCCGAGATACCCGTAACTATCGCTTATAGCTGTCGTTTCATGTGGTGCTGTTGATGTGGTGAAATGAGTAGCCTATGGCTAATTAAAACTCGTAAGTCCCATCGCTGTGTGGGCATGATTCGCGCGCGTGCATGAGAATTTGGAGACCCCCACAAAGCTCAGCTTATAACTCGAACCCTGGCACATATAATCTAAAGAAACGTATGTGTTAGAATTGTTGTTTGTGATTATCCCAGCACGTTATCTGATGAACCGATAGACAACCAGACAGACCCAGAGAGTGTACGTCCAGTCCTGTTATCCTCAGGATGTTTTTCTCTTTTTCTTTATTTTATTTTATTTTTACAGTTTTTTATGTTGTTCATAACAGCTCAAAGACATTTTTTCACGGCAGTCTGGTTCACATATCACCTCACTCTGTGCAGGGCTCCAGCGCTGGAAAGTCCATCCTGATAGGTATGAAATAATGATAGCACAATATGTGCAGCCAAATACCATGGGGCCAAGTGTTGAGTCAGACCCGCTAACACACTCACCTTCCTGCTGGAGGCTCAACGGGCCGTCTGGACCCTGCTAATGATAAAGCTCAACATACGACTGTCGGTTCACGCAGGGCCCGTCCGCGAGAGATGAGATATCGTTGAGGCAGCCGGAGACTTCTGCTGGGTGTCTGAACCGATATCACCTGGCACCCCAAGCAGACTGACACGCCTCTGAGCCAATCAGATGCGGGCATCTCACTCCCGCTGGGAGGCCTTCCCATTGGAGGCGGGGCCACAGCCAAGGTAGGGTGGAGTCACCTTGCCGGCAGCAGTCTGCGTTCCCGCCTAATGAACGTGGAGGGTAACAATGTCTGGAGGTGTTTGTTATTGTGTCACAATTCCAAAGACTCGTAGGCGGGGAGCGTCATCCAATTGCTTCTGACTTCTCCAGCAGATGTTGGGAAATTGTGCTAATGTTGCAGAGTCTATCCACATCCGCTAAAATGTGTTGTTGTGTAGTCGTTGTTGTTTTTGGAACTGTGACCTTTTATGAAGAGAGCTTGGCATACGGTAGATGTACTGTAATGAACCTGGTTCAATGTGACAATACTTTACAGGGAGGTTTCTATTGATAAAACAGAGCATTAGAAACAAGCTAAGCACAGATGGAGCACACTATAGCAACGTACACCGATGAGCCAACACATTATGACCAGGGGAGGCTGGTTCATTAGGGGCAATTGGACAATGCCCCACCAAAGGGAGAAGAGAGAGATTTTTTTTCTATGACTTCTAGACAGTGTTGCTTCTGAATATCATAGTCCAATCAGCTAGTGTTCTGTGGAGTATATCATAGTCCAATCAGCTAGTGTTCTGTGGAGTATGTTCCAATCAGCTTCAAGTCCCGCCCCTTTCAGGGCAACTTCCACTCTACTCGAAATTGCACTAGGCTGTTCTCGTAGACTTGCATGTAAAATCTATTTTGGTAACTTCAGGCCATTCGGTCGTTTGTCTATGGGGTTTTGGGACATGCACAAAGAATCGTACGTGCTTACGTCATGTCATACGGCCGGCGTAGCGTCACCTGCTTCACCATTGCTATGGCGGCTAGTAATGTTCTGAACAACTCGGTTGAATCTTTAAAAGAAACACCGTTCAGCCGTCGTAGCAACCAGGAGAAATTAACAGTAAAGGAATTAGGACCACCCAGACCAAATTTAATTATAAAGCAAGTTTATACAAAGGCAGGGAAAATTGGAAAATCGTATAACCGAGGATTTACGAGGTGTTGGTATGAGAAGAAAACATGGCTAGCGGGATGTGAAGTAACACATGCGTTGTTCTGCTTTCCACTACCGGACTTTGTAAACAAATTGAACAAATGGATTAGAAGGAGGCATCTTTTGTTCCCAACTTGATGATATTGCAACTGGACCTATTACCGAAGTCAAACTTGTGTAAGTAAGTGAATCATCTGTCCTTCAGTCATGATAGGAAAACCAAATCGATGCTGGGAGAAGGAATGGCAGACTGTATTCTGATTGTATCTTCTATGCTCTTTGTATGTTTTTATGCTCTTTGTATGTTTCTATGCTCTTTGTATGTGTCTTGGTGTAGGAGAAACGTAGGACCACGTTGGAAACAAGTGTTTCGGTACACGTTGACGTGTAGAAACTGTAGAGAGAAAATTTTAGAAATTGTAGAGAAAACTGGGGGGGTAGAGGTGATGAAGAGGTCTGTACAAGGGGGGTAGAGGTGATGAAGAGGTCTGTACAGGGGGGTAGAGGTGATGAAGAGGTCTGTACAGGGGGGGTAGAGGGGATGGAGAGGTCTGTACAGGGGGGTAGAGGGGATGAAGAGGTCTGTACAGGGGGGTAGAGGGGATGGAGAGGTCTGTACAGGGGGGTAGAGGGGATGAAGAGGTCTGTACAGGGGGGGTAGAGGGGATGAAGAGGTCTGTACAGGGGGGTAGAGGTGATGAAGAGGTCTGTACAGGGGGGTAGAGGGGATGGAGAGGTCTGTACAGGGGGGTAGAGGGGATGAAGAGGTCTGTACAGGGGGGTAGAGGGGATGAAGAGGTCTGTACAGGGGGGTAGAGGGGATGAAGAGGTCTGTACAGGGGGTAGAGGGGATGAAGAGGTCTGTACAGGGGGGTAGAGGGGATGGAGAGGTCTGTACAGGGGGGTAGAGGGGATGAAGAGGTCTGTACAGGGGGGTAGAGGGGATGAAGAGGTCTGTACAGGGGGGTAGAGGGGATGAAGAGGTCTGTACAGGGGGGGTAGAGGGGATGAAGAGGTCTGTACAGGGGGGTAGAGGGGATGAAGAGGTCTGTACAGGGGATGAAGAGGTCTGTACAGAGGGGTAGAGGGGATGAAGAGGTCTGTACAGAGGGGTAGAGGGGATAAAGAGGTCTGTACAGGGGGGTAGAGGGGATGAAGAGGTCTGTAGAGGAGGGTAGAGGGGATGGAGAGGTCTGTAGAGGAGGGTAGAGGGGATGGAGAGGTCTGTACAGGGGGGGTAGAGGGGATGAAGAGGTCTGTAGAGGAGGGTAGAGGGGATGAAGAGGTCTGTAGAGGAGGGCAGAGGGATGAAGAGGTCTGTAGAGGAGGGTAGAGGGGATGAAGAGGTCTGTACAGGGGGTAGAGGGGATGGAGAGGTCTGTACAGGGGGTCGAGGGGATGGAGAGGTCTGTACAGGGGGGTAGAGGGGATGGAGAGGTCTGTAGAGGTGGGTAGAGGGGATGGAGAGGTCTGTAGAGGTGGGTAGAGGGGATGAAGAGGTCTTTAGAGGTGGGTAGAGGGGATGAAGAGGTCTGTACAGGGGGGTAGAGGGGATGAAGAGGTCTGTACAGGGGGGTAGAGGGGATGGCGAGGTCTGTACAGGGGGGTAGAGCTATTCTCATGCTAAAATTGACTGTAAATCCAGATTTTAAAGTTGATATTCTTCCCCGTGGAGCATGCCCCCATAACCTGTGCCCCACCCAAACATTTTAGCACCAGCCGCCACTGATTATGACCACTGACAGGTGAAGTGAATCACATTGATTATCTTGTTACAATGGCACCTGTCAAGGGGTGAGATACAGTATATGAGGCAGCAAGTGAACAGTCAGTTCTTGAAGTTGATGTGTTGGATGCAGGAGAAATGGGCAGGGGAGTAACGACCTGAGCGACTTTGACAAGGGCCCAATTATTATGGCCGGATGCCTTGGTCAGAGCATCTCTGAAACGGCAAGGCTTGTGGGGTGCTCCCGGTCAGCAGTGGTGAGTACCTACCGACAGTGGTCCGAGGAGGGACAAACCACAAACCATCGACATGGTGTTGGGCGCTCAAGCACTGATCATGGTTCACCTGAACAATCCTGTCTCTTTAGTTTTGCCATATAACACTGGCTCCATCCACTGGCTCTGGGTATGGCAACAACCCTCTCTTTCTTGCTCTCTTGTATTCACTCCTCCTCCCTTCTTTTCATTCTCCCTTGCCCCTATCTTCCTCTTTTCCCCTCCTTCCCCTTTCTCCCGGCCCTATCCATCTCTCTGTCTCCCTCTCCCTCCTCCACACCCCTCTCTCTCCCTGACTCTTACCTGACTTATCTCACTTTACCTCTTACTCTCTTCCTTCCCCTGTCTCTCTTCAACTCTCCTCTCTCTCCCACCCTCTCTCTCTCCCCCTACCTCCACCCCCCCCCCCCACCCCTCTCTTGTTCCATCTCTTCTTCTCCCAGATTGGTCTGGCTCAGACCATTCCCGCCAATCCCTAATCCAGCCCGGTCCACAGGAGAGCGGGGGGGTGGGGGGTGGGGGTCCAAAACGTCATTTACAACCTCAGCTGCGGCCACTCCGCCGAGCAAACAGAAGCCTCCCACACGCCCAGTGCCACTTCTCTCCGTGGCTGGCATCGTTTAACATTACGATATTCTTTTCCTGTTTGCCCACGGATGATGAGGTCCTCATTGCTATGCATGTGCCAGATGAATCATAAACCTATACCATATGCCATCGCAATTTGCTGATGGGCCCAAGCTGTTTTGGTGGATATAAAATCCAGGGATTATGGAGGTTTGATCCTCAGTGAATGGAGGGAGAGGGAGAGAGGAACAAGCTGGAATGGATGCCCCTCTCTCCTGTCTTCTATCCATATGTGAAAGACAGAAGTGAGAGTGGAAAGGCAGAGGTAGAGTAAAGACATGACAGGGGTGCTGGAATGCACCTCCCCAACGGTCTAATCTCCCAAGGGGTGAGGTGTTAGTCCACCCTGGTGGCTTCAAAAACAAACAAACAAATAGCAAAAACAGACAACATGTTTGTCCCCCTTTTCCAATGTCATACGGTGGTAATTGGAAGAGCTGTCAACACCAAGGCACAAAGGATTTGGGGAATTTCCCCCACAATTTTGAGTATTAAGTATTAATAACATTATATTTTCTGCTAATGCTAAGGCACTTGTTTTTAGAAAAACGTACAGACTTACGCACTGTTTATGACAGATAGGTAAGTCACTTATCAACCCATTGTGATAATTATGATTGTTGAATAACAGGAATTAAGAGTTTATTGATGGGTTTTGATGTTATTGTTGATGTTTTTTTGGGGGGGGGGAATCCTATGGTATGTAAATGATAAACAACTCAGATACAATAATGGTGGTAAGCTACCTTCTTTATAACATCTGTTACCTGTATATATATGAGTAGTGAATAGTTCAGTCTACATGTATCATCATTTCCAACTGTATATTAGTTGTATCTGGTCAAATGATTTTGTCACCTTGTTTGTCAATTGAGGATGTTTTGAAGTCAGACAGAAATGGAAATCACTAAATGACACCCAGTAATTCCCATAACTACTTCATATTTTTATTTTGTCTTATTATTGTAATTCTTGACTTTCAAAGGGTATGTTTCATATCTAAGTTGTCCCTGAAATAATGACACTTGAAGATCTTGAATTATTAATTATTATACTGAAAACATTTATCCCAAATTCCAAATAAAAATATTGTCCTTTAGAGCATTTATTTGCAGAAAATGACAACTGGTCAAAATAACAAAAAAGATGCAATGTTTTCAGACCTCGAATAATGCAAAGAAAGTTCATTTTCATTTTCATTTTCACAATACAAAACACATTACTAATGTTTTAACTTAGGAAGAGTTCAGAAATTTGGTGGAATAACCCTATAGCTTTCATGTGTCTTGGCATGCTCCCCACCAGTCTTTCACATTCGGTTCAGGTGATCACCTAATCAGTACCTCAAGTTAAATGAGGTATGCCTGTGTTGGAATTCAACAGACACTGGAATGGAATGGCTGCCATACATGTAGAGATGCTGATTTAAGAAACATTTGGAGTGGTCTCTTTTTTCCAGAGCCGTAATGGGTAGATAGTACTAGGTAGCAACCAGCTGAACCATTGACTTGCTAGATGGCCTGTCAGTCAAGCACCAAAGATACCTGCCTAGTCAGTCCCTCAGTCTGAGCAGAGGAACATCTATAAATGAATTAATGAACTTTACTTTGAAAGTGAACTTCGAAATATGACTTTGTGCTGCAGTACATAGCCCTAGTAGTTACTCTGGGTTAGACATAACAACAGCATAACAAATGATCATTTCAGTCACTTTATTGTCCACACCTTTTGTAAATCTAATATCCTATATCTTCTAGACTATAAATCTAGAGTATATGGTCAAGAAGTGGGTTTATTTCAGTTTCAGATGTAGAAGAGGCATACATAGCTAACCCTGTCACCAATAACCAGGTAGGCCTACTAAAGGTGCCCATTCTTAAAAATGCTGTTTGTAAATTCCCATTGTGTGCAAAAGGTCAGAAAAACAACAGATAAACAACTAAAGAGGCTTTACCTAAACTAATTTCAGGTTTTGATTAATACCTTTGGCTTAGGAGACCAAGAATTAAAGTCAAGTCACCTACGGTGACATAGGCTCAAAGATTATGAAAATGTTTTTGCGACAATATCTTAGCTTTGATTTTCAGATTTATTCTTCAAAAATTCAGTAAACATGGTCATAATTGAGATTGTGATAATTGTGTGATTACCACAGGGCACTAGACTAATTCTATACCATTAAATGCATTCTAAACAACAACCTGCTAAATCTATCCAAAACAGTGTAGAAGCTTCTAGAGGAATCTGCGGCACACCCAACACACAGCGAAGGTCCAGGAAGATAAGCGACTGAGAGTCTCTGCACACTTAGGATCAGTGAATCAGATCTTTTCTGTCCAAAAAAAGTGTCAGGGCATAGAAATAAGGGTTGCAATTGGCCTTTATTACACCCCGATGACACATACTTTCTGTTATTGTTAGTAATGTATGCGTATCAACTATGAGGATGTTATCTTTTTTTTAAACCAGCCAACGCTAGCTACATTAGCCCAGCACTTACACAAGTCACATAGCAAAAGCATTTAACTGTTTTAATTACTTTGGTTGTCAACTAATGTTTTGTTGTCTCCAACTAAACACAACTAAACATACATAAACATAGCTTAATCACATGTTGTACTGACTCCTAAATAAGTCCATTGGTGCAGGCTACAGGTATCACCGAAGAGCCAAGTTAGCCGCCATAACTCATGCTAACAGAGCTAGTGGGGAAGACCTTATTCTGTACTTTTAATTGAGTGGGTTCGTATTGGAGCCCTAACTTCTACTTTTACGAGTGGAAGGTCTTTTAATGGCTCTGCCACAGTCATTTGATAATCATTTTCATTGGGTAGAATGCTTGCGATCAATTTGATGGATGACTTCATCAATCGTGATAATATAGTTATATAGACTGCAGACCCTGAATATAAGTGGAAGGGCCATGAATTGTCTCATTATGTATCACATTTCAACTAAAACTTCATTAGCAAGCCAGCTCAGAGGTGAAATACAGCTACACTTGATATTTATTAAGATTAGGTGTAGCAGCCCAACATTACATGGTTTGTGACAATAAATTTCCCATTTACATGAGAATGGACTTGGAAACTTAATGAAAAACCTTGTCGACTATAGCTTTGCCAGTGGTCAGTGACATTATACCTCAATTTGATGTGACTCAGATATGATCATCTTAGTCTTTTGTATAATAATCACGCTCCCCTGATACTTGATTTTATGAGCGAACCCTCCATAAGGCTCCTGTGTTCTACAACCAATTAGCCTACAACATTGTTGGTATGAAGGCTGAGAGGGAGAAATGTCATCGACATCTTTGTTTTGCTACAGTAGTGTTCATCATGAATCAATGGTCACACAATCATACAGGGCTTTCCTGTGCATAAATGAGATTACCCCCTCCATATGATGATCCTACTGTATGTTTTTCTAGCATACATTAGCGTCTAAACAATCAGATTAGGATGAACGAGTTCGAGGACTTACAGTTGGAAGTAAACATACAGTAGATGGGAATCAACAAGACATTTCCCAGAGTAGTATAATCCTATTAAAATACAATATTCTTTATAATTGAAACATTTCTGTTTTTAACATGATGTTTCCCTGGCTTGACGTTTATCTGGTTGTCTAGGTCTAGAGTTGAGGACTAAAGCTAGGGCTGGAGGTAGAGCTTTGGTTAGGGCTAGTGATAGGCCTATGGCTAGTACTACATTTAGGGCTAGGATTATGGCTAGGCAGTTGTGTAAAGGAGGGGAACCCACAGGAAGTGGTCTTTGGGTGTAAACAATATATTGTAATTTCAGCATTCAGTTTGCCCTTGGACCCACCAGGATTCCCCTACTGAATTAATTCCGTTTCCATTACTGCCAGTTGATATCACTTCAACTACCATAACTACCCTTAAGCAGCAAACCTTCATGTTTTGCAGCAGTTATGATTCAACGCTAACACTCTATCTATGCCTTTTATCCATTAACTATTATCTTATTAAACGTTTTATCTTTTTACTTCTTATATCTGCAGCAGTTATGAGTTTTATGATCCATAATCCAAACTCTATAAATTCACTGTAAATATAGGCTAAATGTGTTTGCAAATGTGTAATTTTACACTGCTATCTCACACGCCG
Organism: Nansenia antarctica; assembly: GCF_963989245.1. NCBI lineage: Eukaryota > Metazoa > Chordata > Actinopteri > Argentiniformes > Microstomatidae > Nansenia > Nansenia antarctica. Next base: position 27,726,659 of record NC_137690.1, read on the forward strand.
AATCACGCAAGATAGCGCCTAAACACAGACGCAGTACCTGCAATCTCACACGCCATATCGGGAAGGACAGCGGTTGAATACAGTTGCAGTAATAACACTTTTATCTACTGTATATCTTTTTATTCATTGTCTTATTATGTTGTTAAATGTTTATCTATTTATTTTCTATAAATATATGTATCTAAGACCTAGGTTCTAGGCCCTGGACAATCTAGACAATTTGATGGCAGCTACTAGATTGTAATCAAGTGCAATACTGAAACACAACTGTGAACATGTCAAACCTGCAAACTGCGACACTTTAAATGAATGTGCAATAACACTATGTGCAATATGACAACCCTCGGGTACATAAGGTTCAGAGATAGGAAATGTTAGCATAGCATAGAGTACAGCACAGTGTTTTATTTGTATAGTATAGTATAGTGGATAGTGTACATAGCCTTTATTTATGTAAACCAGCTCTTTTCCCTTCTTGTTTTTAGTTTTTTTCCCTAGCACCAGGGGAGCCCCCCCTCCCAAATTTCGTTGTATGGTACCTGTACTATATCAATGACAATAAAGACCATTCATTCCTTCATTCATTCATTCATTCATTCATCTATTCTTGTCATTTTTATTTTCTTACTATCCTCCTTTTTCTGTATTTTTTAATGCTATATGTAAAGCACTTTGAATTTCCACTGTTGTATGAAATGTGCTATACAAATAAACTTGCCTTGCCTTGCCAGTACTGCTTATTTCAAATTATTACCACTACCAAACAACAAGAAAATCAGCATGGCAACATCACTAGAAATGTTATTGCATGGGTCACTATCAAAGCTCAACAATGAATCGTCCCCAAGTGACATAGTATCATTTATACCCTTCCTTCCCCCCCCCACGTCCCTGTTCAACACACTTGTTTATTCTCTTGAACATCAAACGGTGTCCGGGCGATCCACAGGGACAGCCTCTAACATGTCCTGGTGTGCTGGCGGAGGGAGAGGAGGGAGAGGAGGGAGAGGAGGGAGAGGAGGGAGAGGGTGACCTTCAGATAATGAGAGTGTCCCCCGGGGCCCTGCTGCCTGCCAGTGGAGCCCTCCACAGCTGTTGGTCGGAGTCTCTCTCTCACCTGGGATTGCCCCAGGGCAAGCACCAGACCCCTCACTGTACAGTACACCCCAACCCCCCCCTCCCCCACACCTCAGCGCTCAACAACCCCCCCATTCACGCCCTCACCCTCCTCCTACAGTGACTTCGGAAAGTATTCAGACCCATTCGCTTTTTCCACGTTTTGTTGTGCTATAGACTCGATTTAAAATGGATGACATTTATGTATTTATTTATATTTAAATCCATCTTAATGCAAGGAGTTCATGTGATTTTGGAGTTAATAACTTTGATTATGTAGGATCTCTGTTGTCATGTGACTTGTTGAAGACATTTTTGCATTTGAGCACGAGTGTCATAGCAAAGGCTCTGAAAGGATATTTCTATATTTACATTTTAATACATTTGCAAATATTTCTAAAAACATGTTTTCACCTTACTTGTCATTATGGGGCATTGTGATTGTAGTGATGGTAACATTGTTTACATTTAATCCATTTGAAAGATTCTATAACAGAACAAAATGTGGAAAAAGTGAAGGGGTCTGAATACTTTCCGAAGTCACTGTACTGTACTGTACGAACAAGACAAAGCCTTCACAAGAGTGAAACACTCTCCAGGAACTGAGGGATATGTAAGCAATTTCTCTATTGTGTAAACGTCTTGAAGTGGTGAGTGTCAATTCTGTACATCAAACTGAAAATATGTAGAACTATAGATGTTTTAACTTTTATAATTAGTGGCTTTGTAAGTTGTGCACCCCATTTTGGAGAGGCACCCCTTCGGCTTACATTGGGGGGAAAATCTGAATGTCAGTCAAAAATGACCACCCCAAGGTGTTTAGATTAATTACTCAATTTTAGAATGTTATAGAATGATGTTTCAATTAAAGAGTGAAACACATGTCACTAAGATCATGTCGCACACAAATTACATGAAAATCGCCTTCATACAGTCATTGCAATCTGTCATTTGTTATGTTATTTACATTTATGCGTTGTTACGTATTTTCTGATGATGGTTGTGAAACTGAATACATCATGTTTTTTAATCTAAGAGATTTTTTTTAAAATATGATATATCTTTTCTCTAATTGTTCGAGCACAAAACCCTCTTCTACTACTCATTCATGTCAGAACATTGTGGCAATATTCTTACTAACACTTACCCAAAGGACAGAGAACAGATCATGGCTCATGGGTTCTTCAACATAAATGCTGGCCTTACTTAACCAGAGAATATTATGTAGTCTTCGATACTCATAGTACATTACTAATTGAGGGCAAGTCATAAATGCAGTATTTATTTTCATCCAAGGTCTCTACCCTTCAACAGTCCCTTCTCAGGATACAGCCATGTAGCAATTAGCTTATAATTGATGCACTTTGAAATTCATTAACTTGCCTTCCATAGCCTTCGTTTTAATTACCTGTCTGCTTAGCGTCCTGTATTTAGAACTAAGATCCTGTCAGTAATTGTGGTGCGGTGCTTCATGGCTGACGTTTGTCGTCTCTTGCTCACCTACTGCCACCTCTGTCAAGACAATAATAACTGGTAATTTGCATAACTGCATTTGACACTGTAGATCACATGATTCTACTAGCTCGACTTGAGCATTATGTAGGCATCAGGGGCGTCGCCTTGGACTGGTTCCGGTCTTACCTAAATAAGCGGACTTTTTCTGTCCAACTCGGTGACCTCTCCTCCTCAGTAGCCCCCCTCACCTGTGGAGTGCCCCAAGGATCAATCATGGGCCCCGCCCTCTTCCTATTGTACATCCTGCCCCTAGGTCAGATCCTGGCGAAATTCAGCATTTCCTTCCACTGCTTCGCCGATGACGTGCAGGTTTACCTTCCCTTAAAATTAACCCAAGGGAAAACCACATTACAGCCCCTGCTTGACTGCCTGACCAAAATAAAGTGCTGGATGTCAGAAAACGTTTTAACCCTCAATGAAAAAAAAACTGAGGTTATTGTTTTTAATTGTGCCCCCCCGGCCCCCCTCGTCGACGCCCTTGGTCCCCTGAGTTCCAACCTCTCCACCTCAGTTAGGAACCTTGGAGTAATTTTTGATAGTGCTTTTAAATTTAATTTTTAAAAAAGCAAGTCAGCTCCGTTGTAAAAAATAGTTTTTATCATCTTAGACTCCTGGCCAAGACAAAGGCCTACCTCTCCCAGAAGAACCTGGAGAGTGTGATACATGCCTTTGTCACTACTCCCCCTTTTAGGCGTGGGCCGAAGCTGTCTATCTGCTTTCGTTTGTGAAATGATCGATCTACAACTACAGACTAGTTGATTTTTTCATATAAGCTAAATAGTTGTTTTTTTTAACATGTTTCCGTCTGTTGGCAGACGATTTTCGATCGGCGTTTTATGAAAAGTAAACTTACGATCCATAAGTTAATAAGGAGAATGCTTGGGGCTACTATGCCGCTAACCAATCAAAACCCGTTAAAGCGTCACCTGACTTGACGTCTGCCAATGATATTCCTTCAAAATACGGAACTAGACGTAAACAACGTATTATCTGGAAAGACGAGAAGACTGAGTTGTTTCGGATAACTTTACTGTCAAGTAATGTTTCAGGTAAGATGTGCATGTCATACTAATTCATATCACATATTAATGAACAAGTCCATGTCATGTTGTGTCAATACAAACATGTTCTAATATGCTATTTTAGTGAAAAATCCGACCTATCGTCACCCGCGATTGTGAAGCTAATTAATTAACAAGCTAGTTATCTAACTTTAAAGGGTACAATAGCTAAGTTACCAATGTCAACTATGTCTATTCTCAATTATGTCAATAATAATTGTGCCAAATTGGGACCAGTAACATTAACTTGTGTGTGAGTATGTTATATGTGTGTGCAAGCATGTTTTTGATATTGTCAATCGTCTCACTTTTACGAGGTGAGCTGGTAAGACAAAACCCAAGACTAAGGGCCGGTTTCACAGACAAGGCTTAAGCCTAGTCCTGGACTAAATCACACTTTCAATGTAAAATCTCCATTGAAGATGCTTTTTAGTCCAGGATTAGGCCTTGTCTGTGAAACTGGCCCTAAGTGTATCTTCACTTGCCTTGCCTATAATTGACGAGACTAGACAAAGATTCAAGTGTTAGAGAACATTTATAACACTAGTGTGTTTTCGCAGTGCAAACACAGACACATGTCTGTACATGGTAGGTTGTTAGATTTGCATGTGCATCTCCCTTTCTGCATCTCCCTTTCTGCATCTCCCTCCCTGACTGCTCTGTTGGCAGTTGAAAAGCTGTTCCCAACTTTTGGAAAGTAGCACAATGCTCTTTGTTGGACAGGAGTGTTTTTACGGCCTTCACTTTTCCATTGCCGTGCAGTGCACTCACTGTATCACAGCCGGTGAAACAGTGAAATCCAATGAGCGCATCAGAGACTTCATCACCAAGATGGCTGTGTATTCTCTGTACGTGTATGGTGTTTGTTTGTCCCTTTCCCTGTGTGGAAGTACAGGTTTGCTCCTATTTCCTTACAGAAAGCGATAGCCAGTACAAACACATCTGTGTCAGGACTGCTGATCACAACATGTAAGCTATACTGTGAGGCATGTTCACAGTGAAGCAACAGCAGGGTGTCTGCCTCCTCCTGTATTGAGAACAGTGTGAGCAGTGGTAAAACCTCAAGTTCTGTGCCACTGCTGTTGATCACATGACACTCAGACCCATGTCCAACAATCAAAGTGATGTCTTGAATTTGTTTTTTCCTGGACTTGGACCATGTCTCAAAAAGAAACTGTTGTAGGTTTTCTTTGTTTTGGCCACAAGCCAAGAACTTGGACCAAAGTCTTCTGGTCAGCTGAATATATTGTTGTCAACTGCGCAATGTGCAATATTCGAAAACACCACTTGAAGGGTTATGTGCAATATATATTTATACCAAATGATGCCATGTCCAGGTGGAAACTGCTGCCAATGTCACTCAATGTTTGTTGCTGTCCTGTTGTTTACTTTGCCCACTGTATGTTGTATGTATCGTCTCTGTTGCACTTGAAGCATGAAAGTACCATGCCCAAGACAAGTTTCCCCTCGGGGACAATAAAGTATAATCAATCAATCAATCAATCAATCAACTGACATCCTTTTGTTGCTCGTCGACCTCGTTCTGCATTCTTTATACTCAGTGTTTTGTAGGTGTCAGGGACAAAATGCACCACTTTAGATTTACTCACTTTGGCTGCATTGATCAGGTACATTAGTGCACTGTTGGCAAATCTTCCAAATGTATCTTGGGGTTTCATAGCCTGTACTAGTGCCATTGCATCCCACACCCAGGTTGAGCCATCAGGGATTTCTACGGTGGCTGGTGGATTTACTGATCCTTCTAGAAAGTGCATTAATTTGGCTTTGTTTTCACAAGAGAGCCATCTATGTTCGCAATTGCTGCAGGAAAGGGTCCCAGACTATAGACCAGCATTTCCCCTATGTCTATCTTCCTCACTGTTCCCACAACAATAGTAAAAGTAGTAAAGCTTCCAAAGTTATAGCCTAGTTTATTTAAAACTCTCCTAATCTGTTTACCAAGGTAACCCCAGATGCTCAGCCCTGGACTGCACTGCACATCTTCTGGACCTGACCTGGCAGGGCTGACCCTGACCCATTGATGCCTTGTTCATATCTTGTTCATGTCATATCTTAGCTTGTTTATATCATATTGTTAATAATGTCCATGTCATATCTTAGCTTGTTTATATCATCTTGTTCTTATAAATAACTTATATTGCTATAAAAAACCTGCAGCCTCCTGTAGGCCTACTGATTTTTCCCTTCTCTTGTGGGCTCTTTCAATGTTTCGTATGTTGGCATACTGCATATACATTAGGGATGCAACCTCAGCAAATATGTTCAAGTCAAGACTAAAAACCAATCTTTTTAATATTGCCTTTAAATGACTAAATAATTAAATTAAGATTATAAAAACCCATGCTTTTAATATTGCATTTAAGTTACAAAATAATTAAATTAAGATTATATAATGATTAAAGCACTTTGAGCTGCAACGTTTGCAGTAAAAGCGCTATACAAATAAAGTTATTATTATTATTATTATTATATAGCATTGTCTATGGTAGCCAATATTACCATAGCTGGCACATCTGGAATGTAACTGTCTACTAGGTTATATTTTTTTACAGCCCTTTCTGCAATTTGGCTTTCTGCAGTGTGAAGATTCACCCACTGTAGAGAACAATGTACAAATTTGGTCCAACTTGCATCTGAAAATGCAATAATATTGTCCGTTCGGTTTGTTAAATGCATACAACACTCCATAATTCATCACATCTCGTTATTTTCCCGTGGTTGCTAGGGTTAACATCCAGTCAGTTGCTAGGGTTAACAGCCAGTGTTTACATTTCGGGGTCCTAATGAAGCCGTACTCGAATTCTGATTGGTTTATCAACTAGAGCGACCAACGATGTCCCTGAGCAGACAGACGATTAAAAAACTAGTTTGTGAAAATCTCAGACATAAATACAGCTGCCAACAAATTGTTATAGACTAAAGATAATTACTTAATATCGTATGTAAGAGATCGTTTACTCTGTAGATGGAAAAAGATAAACTTCGCGATAAACGCGTTCGGCCCACCACCTATTTACCTCTCTGAGCTCTTCCACCGCCACACCCCCTCCAGATCCCTCAGATCAGCAGACCAGCTGCTGCTGGTGGTGCCCAGAACCAGGCTGAAAACCAGGGGGAACAGAGCCTTTTCGGCTGCTGCACCTAAACTCTGGAACAGCCTCCCCCTTCACGTACGGGCCGCTCAGACCCTGGAGATTTTTAAATCTCTCCTTAAAACACACCTGTTTTCCCTAGCCTTCCCCCCCACCTAGCTATTGGTCCCTGGCTTTTATTATTTTGTGGTTTTTGTTGTAGGTCCCTGGCTCTTATTGTCTTATTGTCTTATTGTTTTATTGTCTTGGTCCTTTTTGTCTTCTCTTTTGATTTTGCCATGTTTTGTGTTGCATTGTGTTGTGTGCATTGTGCTTGCTTGTTTCCTGCATTTTATTTATTTTTACTGTGAAGCACTTTGGCTCAGCATTGCTGTATGTAAAGTGCTATACAAATAAAGTTGACTTGACTTGACTTGGTAAATGTGACACGGTCTGGTGAAAAGTTCCACATATCGGCAATTCTCAAGTGGCGCAAAGTAAATGTTTTCAGTTTTTTGCATATTACGCATATTTCAGATTAAACGAAAGTTTAAGTGTTGAACTTCAGTCAATATAACAAACAACAGTTTTAGGATCACTAAGTACTTGATACACTACTGGATTCACTGTATCATCTGCCGTAGGCTACTGGGTTAGTGATACATGGCTTGTAAACAAACTTACGTTTTAGGATGTGTTCAAAAGCAAGGACTGTGTGATCATCTACGGTAATTATGAGTAGTTATGTGTTTTTAGCACGTTGATGTTCTATTTTGATTGATTGATTGATTGAAAACTTTATTAGAAGATTTGCAGAAGTAGGTACATGAAAGTACATATTACATACAAGGTCAACTAACAGGATAAAAACCCAAGAAAGCCACTGGCTTATTTCAATTGGGGTCCTTGATTCTCAATTCATCGTTACATGTAAGACAGACAAAAAAGCTAGTACTATCTACAAGATAATACAGACAAATAACTATTACTATCTACAAGATAAACACACATCCATCATGGGAAGAACAATACAACAAAACATAAGGTATGTACAGCGGGTAGGACAGGTGGGGACATACACCACAGGTGGGGGCGGGGGACAAAACACAAAGTATGTACAGTGGGTAGTTCGGGTCTTTTAATCTGATTTTTGATTTAGAGGGTCCAGTTACGGATTGCAGCCTCCTGTAAATGTTTTTTGAGAGTGGTTTTGAAGGTGGTCTATCAGCATGTTGTGATGACATAGCGATGTTCCTTCTTAGATGCTAGCTACTAGCAGCTGTTTTGCATGTGTTTTGATTCAGAGCGAGTTTCTCCGGTATTTGGTTTGAGATGTACCAACATTCAAATAAGCATAATATCTTTTTCAACTATTTGACACCAGACCCTGTCACAAATGGTACACGCCTCTTCACTTGTTATGGTTGCTACTGTATGGTTATTTTTCTCTTACTTGATAGCCTTAGACTGAACAACAACATTTCAGATGAATCTGTCCCTCTTTTGGTATTTCAGATTATTTATATCCTTATCGTCCTTATCCAGATAGGACGTCCTAAGAAATCATAACCTCGGATCCAATTACTCAGCAAAAAGTACACGTTTGCCAAATATCTCTGAAAGTGCTGACCTAAGCACCCATATTAGCAACAATAATTACAGCCTTTGATATTGAGGTAATGGATGATTACCACTAACTGGATATAGTCATTAATCTGACTAAGATGTCAGACTGGACTTCATTAAGGGACTTGTCTGATGGGGGCCACTGCCACTGCCACAGCTTGCTAGTCGATTAAGTTATTGATTTTCTTGCACCATGGTGACTTCCTGTCATTCTCTATCTTGAGGAGAGTAGATGATAAATGATGAACTGCGTAGAGTTCATTACCTGTAAAACATGCTTTACTATGATTGTTGTTGTATAAAACAGCATGGTACTGTTACTATTGTAGCTTAGAAAGTTTTTTGTGTGTTTGCGTTGTGTTTTATGTTTGATGTTTGAGTCCTATTATGGTAGTCTGGTAGTCTTCTAGCACTTCTGAATTAAGCTTCTTCTGGATACTAAAGGCCAATGCACACAGCGTGCGATTTCTGTTGCGCGTCAACATTCCATTTTGAAGTTTGAATGGAAGTCTATGAGAACATCGCATCGCAATGCACACAGCCCCGATTTTAATCGCACGGCGAAAATTCGATTCCATTCATGACAACAATGGAAATTATGGAATGTTGACGCGCAACAGAAATCGCACGCTGTGTGCATTGGCCTTTAGGTGTGGTTTTCTTTGTCTTTTTCTTTTGTATTACATTGTGGATACTGATGTTTGTTATTTATTTAATTTGTGTTGGTTCAGTATTAAGAAATGGAAAATTATGTTTATTTATTTATTTTGTGTTGTTTCAATATTAAGAATGACAAATTATTAGTACTGTTGATAGTGAAAGTTAAGAATTAATTAACTGGATTATATAATTTAAGTATTATTGTTCTCACTTGAGAGTGACAGATAGGGGTAGGACAGGATAAGCTTAGGCTTCATCCTACTCCCTTTCGAAACATTGATAGGCCTGTACTCTTCATATTAGTGATTTGTTCTGTTATTATTTTAAATCATGTTCGAAATAAAAAGATTCATTCATTCATTCATTCATTCATTCATTCATTCAGCTTAGGCACATAACAACACACTATGTTCCTTCTTTTACGCAAATGCTCATAAATCTAGATTAGTTGTTTGAACCCCTTCGCCCCAGTGGGATAATACCGTTAACGTCTTTATCATAGTAGATTTAGAATAGGTTTCGATCTTGTTTGAGACATATCTGTTTTAAAGCCTGTTTGTTAAGCCACGGTGGTGAGGGGGCTCAAGGACACGACAACGGAGGCAGAATACTGTGAAGCCCCGTAGGGTATTTATTTACAGTGGAAAAACTGAAAGGATGAGTCCGGGGGTTTCAACCTGGCAGGCTGGCGGTAGTGGTTGGCGTGGGCTGTGGAGGAACAGAAAAACAGGGTAAGTCTCCACGGTAGGCCAGTACATAAGATATAAACGAATCACAAAGTTAGGCACGAGAGCAAAGTTCACGACTAGTCACAGAGGATACTTGCCAGGTCATTCTTAGGGAAGAACTGACGATGAGTGAGTAGAAATCCAGGGTAGATGTAGACAGAGGGTTGATTGGGAGTGGAGACAGGTGTGCAGGTTTGGCTGAAGATCTAATTAGGGGGACAAGCCTCAGCTGCGGCGGAGAGCACGCTGTGCTCGAGTTGTGGGGGCGGGTGCTCGAGCTGTGGGGGCGGGGGAGGGCGTGTGTGAAGGCCCAGCCGTAACACTGTTTGAGAAGTATTTCAAAACACCAGACGTGGAGGACTATTGCAGGTAAGCTACAACAATATCTGGTTATGCAAACAATATTATGTTGTATTGAGCTGTTGAATTTCAGTCTCGAGAGTTTTGGTGGCTTTAGCAATGCCCAAAGGATCTGATTGCAGCTCTGATCATCTGATTTGAAAACAAGCATTTGTAGGTATGTACAGTATATGTATAAACAACACATATGCATTTTCAAACTTTTATCTACAGCTCAAATTATTTCAGGAATAAGTTTGAATGCTTGCTCGTTTTCATTCAAACCATTGGCCTGCCCAACATTGGTTGATGTATAATATTACACAATAATATTATTTGAACCTGAACTGCTTTCAAATCCTGAATACTGTATCCCTGAAAGACCTTCAATCTCTCCATCAATTCTCCATCAATTCAATCCTCAGTCACCATCCGCCCTGTTAAGGCAACATCAATTACCCAAATCGTTCAGTGGTCACATAACACACATAGATTAATAACACAGCATGTCATTAATATGGCGCTAGAGTGGCGTGTGAGGGAGTCACATTGGGAGTAATTGAAAAGGCATCACTCATTCTAAGCTGTTGTGGTTGCCTCAGCACCAGCCATGGGAGAGGTCACACATGAAACATGAGCAAGACAAATGATTCTAGATGAAATAACACAATTTGGTACTATGAGGAAGAACAGAGTTTTCACATAGTCTAAACTCTAACCCCTAAACCTAAAAACACTAAACATACACCAAAAGACTCATGCCTGGCTATCATGTTTTGGATAGAGCCTTTGTGATTCTCATTAGTTCATCTAATTATTTGATTAAAAATGTAGCCTTTATCACATACATTTTCTGATTTAAAACGACATCATGGTTTTCCATTACCATAGCTTTACACCACATGCATTAAAATATTCTCACTCCACCAAGGCACGCTCCCTCTCTCTCTCTGTCTCTCTCCTCTCCTCTCCTCTCCCTCTCTCTCTGTCTCTCTCCTCTCTCTCTCTCCTCTCTCTCTGTCTCTCTCCTCTCCTCTGCCTCTCTCTCTGTCTCTCTCCTCTCCTCTCCCTCTCTCTCTGTCTCTCTCCTCTCCCTCTCTCTCTGTCTCTCTCCTCTCCTCTCCCTCTCTCTCTCTCTCTCCTCTTCCTCTCTCTCTGTCTCTCTCCTCTCCCTCTCTCTGTCTCTCTCCTCTCCTCTCCCTCTCTCTGTCTCTCTCCTCCTCTCCCTCTCTCTATCTCTCTCTCCTCTTCCTCTCTCTCTCTGTCTCTCTCCTCTCCCTCTCTCTGTCTCTCTCCTCTCCTCTCCCTCTCTCTGTCTCTCTCCTCTCCTCTCCCTCTCTCTCTGTTTCTCTCCTCTCCCTCTCTCTCTCCCCTCATCTCTCCTCTCTCTCTCCCCTCCTCTCCTCTCCCTATCTTCCTCTCTCTCTGTCTCTCTCCCCTCATCTCTCCTCTCCTCTCCCTCTCTCCCTCTCTCTCTGTCTCTCTCCTCTCCTCTCCAGAGGTTGCCTGTCTCTTCTCGGGTTCCTCACATCAGAAAACAGGTTGATCGTCCACAGCTCACAGCTGGATTGGGCTTTTATTTCTTTTTATAAAAAGCAACATATATATTTCATCCCTGAGTCTTACGGGCCAGGGCTAGGTTCGCCAGTCTCACGACCGAGCAGTGCTCCATCGAGGCCCGGGAAAACAGATGCTCAGAATGGCAGATGAAGCAACTTAGGCACCACATATGCTGCACAATGACAACTTCAAGTGACTTATTCATACTTGTGAATAATGTAAACACACTTTTGGCGAGGAGGGCCTGATTTGGATGTGTTTGACTCGGCGGAAGCCTCGCGATCGTCTTGAAGTTCCAGTCACAGAAGATCAATTTCCTTGTCTCTTAGTCATGCAGTGGGTTTATTATGGATGACTCCTGGATCTATAGGACGCTTCTGGTTTCAACTCAGTGGAGGGGAAGATTGTTGGGCGTGGGTTAGTGTTCCGTCTTTGACTGCGAATGAATGGAAAGATCCTTTTAGTGTCCAGGTTTGAGTTGATTTGGTCTACATATCATTGTCTTTGTTACGTAATCATTTTCACCCATACGACTTCATAGCTGATGTGTAATCGTGAAGCAGGTTCAATATATTCACCTTCAAATAACCAATTTGGTTTAATACGAGTCCATCAACGAAGGGCCAGTGGTTATTTGGTCGCTATCAGCACTGAATGGGTTAATTGTCCTTGCCCTGAACAGAGAGGAGATCTGATGTTAAATGGCGGATTAGATATTTAAAAAGGGCCGGTGTGATTGTAATGACCATTTCATCTGCGCATATTACTCTGAAATTAATGAATAATGATGGCACGTCCTTCACATCTCTTCTCTTTCCCCGTTCCTTCCGAGATATATTGATCTGCTGACATTTATTTAGGTTTGGGCTAATGTATTAATTCCAAAGATAATTATTCCAATATACTTTTGTCACTGTTGATATACCTCACTGCCACCAAGGGGGGACCGCAATGAATAAGCGTCTATTTGACATTGGCAGACAGGAAACTGGCACCGGATGAAATCTCTCTCCTTGAAGATGGCCATATGTGGGATGTAACGGGGATAGATTCCGACGTGAGACAAATTGTTCTCTGAGCGGACCGCTCGTTTGGCCTTCTCAGGCGGAAAACAGAGGAGATTGGTGAAATTGGGAGGGTAATTTATGCATGACGGACAACTTTTCCCAGCTTATGGGACCCATTGTTTCCAGGATTCGTCTGTTAGAAACAACATGTTTGATACTGCCTACAACGAGAAACAGCCTCCATGGCTGGGATTTACTGGGGAATAGTACAATTGCCACAGAAATGGATCTGAGAAAGTTCAACTTACAAATGCATCACTTACAATGGTGACAGCCAAAACAGTTTTGGTGTGATCCATTATGCTGGTGGTGAGATACTCATCGTGGTGGCCATGAAAGGTGCATTGCATCCCCCAAGGAGTCCAAGGTATGAGAATAACTTGGCAGGAAGCTCCCTGCTGCTTCAAAGAGTGTTAAGCTGTTATTATGAAAACTGAAAGACTCTGAGAACCCAAAGCTCCCACTGAGAGTCAAACTGTTAATGAGACAAAAAAAGGAAATCTTGAGTCCATTCAACGGAAATATACGTTTATATCTAATAGTTAGGACATCAGTGAGTTGTGCCACAACAATGAATTAGCCTACAGTCCAACACTATAGCTAGAGTGGGTCACATCCTATACATATCTAGGAATCTGGATTGATGACAAATTGTCTTTTAAAAAGCATGTACAGTAGTAGACACCTGAAAATGAAAGTTGGATTCCTGTACAGGAAAAGCTCCTGCTTCACTATAGAAGATAGGAATCGTTTTTTTCAAGCTGCTTGTTCTTGAGTATGGAGATATACTTTATATGCATGCAGCATATACATCCATGTTACCTCACATCCCTTCTCCACTTGCAGTTCTCAGAGAACCAAACCAGGTCCCAAGATTGGCTAACTTTAAAAGTTCCACGTGTTCCATCTGAACTAGGTATATCAGCCTTTACTTTCTGTGCCTAGTGCCTGAAACGCTACCTTTCCAATTAGATGATCTTGTGTCATTTGGTCAGTTTAAGACCTTGATAAAGGATCTGTTATCCGAGGAGTTTAGATGTTAATAATGTATTATATAGGTTCATGAATTATAGTAGTTTTAGTCATTTAATATTAGGTTTGTAATTCAAATGAACATGATGATCTGTTTAATGTTTGTAAAAATGTTTAAATGTTGAAAAAGAGAGTCCCAGTAGGACCTCCCGTGCCTAAATAAAGGTTGAATAATCAAATGAAATACAGTACGATAACATCTCTTTTAATCGGACACCTCTGTGGGCCGGCAGTACCATACAGTACACATGGGCTCACGTTTCATCACTGTCATCCAGCTTCTTTGTGTACGGGAGTAAGCTGTCCAGCTGTCGAGCTGTTGACCAGCTACGGGGAAAAACAGTGGACTCAGCATTATGTCTTACCCACAGCCACGTCCACACGGCGTCACCGTGTGCTGGTGACGAGGGCTTTGTGTCCGGGGCCATCTTGCAGACGTCTTTGTTCCAGCTTCTCCTCTGTGACTCTACAGGCTGGGATGGCCACTGTGTTCTCTGTGATAGATAGCATGAGACACTGGGGGCATGTAGGATATTTCAGCAGCTGTTTTCTTTATGTAGCTGCACCGCCATGGACAGGACACTTCAAATCATACTCCAGACCAGTGTGTGTTTGTTTGTATGTGTGTTTGTGTGTGTGTGTGTGTGTGTGTGTGTGTGTGTGTGTGTGTGTGTGTGTGTGTAGGCAGGGATTGTGCCTAACCTCCATCGAAAGATTCAAAACAGATACTCAGAAACAGATAAAGGCGGTACTGCTATTGTACTGTACATGTTCATGTTCATACACACGTTCAGACAGAACATACACATATACATTTAGACACCAATATATGCTAGGGTATACATCAGGTCAACACAAGGTCATAGAGGGCTGAACGCACGTCAACAACCTTCATATTCTGATTCTGATGGCACTTACACAGACAACACACACACGCACACACACACACACACATACACACACACACACACATACACACACACACACACACACGCAAACACGCACACTCTCCCGTTCACCCACAGTCGAAAGGGAAAGAGATCCAATGAGACAGAGGGACAGATCGCCGAAGAGGAGAGGGCAACAAACCAACAACAACAAAAAGAGAAGGATTCCAGCAGTGTCCTCTGAACCAGTGTCACCAGGAAGCCCTGGTTTGACACTCAGACCATGTGACAGGGCCGACCCAGGGTGGGCGGCCCCCCTGCAATATTAACTCTCATTTGGAGAGCAGCTGTGGCTGAGAGCATGAAACATTGAACAAAACAGCTGCCGTGCATCCAGGGCCATCGCGCCGCGGCCCTGACTATCTATTAATGCTGCCTCCCTTACCGCTGCCTCCCCTCAGCCTACTGTACATACACAACGCTGACCTTTCTACCATTCATTCCATACTACTTAGAGTAGGGGCCCTATAGACCCTGAATGTCCCTGGATGACTTTGGAGATGTCTCCCACATCTGTCTCTGACTCGGGATTGTTTTGAAGGCTCCTCATTCAGAGCTGTGTGTGTGCGTGTGTATGTGTGTGTGTGTGTGTGTGTGCGTGTGTGTGTGTGTGTGTGTTTGCGTGTGTGTGTGTGTGTGTGTGTTTGCGTGCGTCTGTGTGTTTGTGTGTGTGTGCGTGCGTGCTTGTGTGTGTCCATGTCTGTGTGTGTCTGTGTGTTTGTCTGTGTGTGTCTATAGTGTGTCTGTGTGTGTGTTCGTGTGTCCGTGTGTGTGTGTGTCCGTGTCCGTGTGTGTGTCCGTGTCCATGTCCATGTCTATGTGTGTGTACATCAGACCTTCATTGAACTAACACTGGTAGTAGTGTCATGCCAGGGCTCTGATGAAGCTGTGTAGAGGCAACCAGAGACGGAGAGTGGACAGTGACGTGGTTGTTTGAGAGGATGTGAATTGAGGAGACTACTGTATGCTGCAGTGTATGAACGGGAGAGGCGCAAAAAAGAATAGTAAACGTGTTGTCTTCTCTCAGCCCCGTCTCTTCTGGCAGGGAAAATCACGTTGATGATAGCTGCAATTGTACCGCAATCCCTCATTCAACAACATCTGTGCAGAAATGCTTTTATAGCATCTGAAAATGGAACAATAAATACAAATCTCAGCTGTAGCGCCGAGTTACTTCAATATGTACATTCAGTCTTCCTTCGCGTTCAGTAACAATTGCCACTGTGGGCCGTACCCACCACCATCACCATCCCCATCCCCATCCCCATCCACCCTGAAACCCTGTACTCCCTGAGCCATTCTGAATGCTATAGTGCATCTCCTTCCATTTTACAATCTCGCAAAACCAAGACACGCTGTACCTTAAAAGACCTAAGGGCTGTTAACCAGCTCCTCTGAGACTTACGCTAATTTATTTCAGCCTCTAGAAAGAAAAAAGACATAAATCAGTGCAATCAAGGTTCTCTCTGATTCCTACTGACAAGCGGAGAGTAAATGTACATGTACACGCGGCTGAACCTGGTTCCCTGGGAGCTGGTCTCCTCCGGGGTTGGACCCCTGGTGCTTTCCTAGTGGCAATACAAGCTCATGTTCACCGACCGGAGTGTCAGTGACTGATTCAAAGGCAAATGGCCTTGAATAATTGATCGGCGAGGCTAGAGTCACTCTGGATTATAAATGGCGGAGGCCTCATCGGGTTGAGCAGGGAACAATTAGCAACAGGGGTAATTACACTTAGACCCGCTTTATAATCTCACCTCTCCAGCACACTCTGTTAGACTTTATCCTCACCAACACAGGGAACACAACGGGGGTTGTTAGGGTGTTAAACTCACATTTATATTCACCTCCTATGTAAAATAATCAATTGTGTTTACTCACCAAATGTCATGTTATTATATTTATTTATGCCCCCATAATTTTGGTCAAATCAAGATTCTAAAAAAAGTAATTTGAGTTGAAAAGGGAGAGCAACTTACTTCACATGAAACAGATTTCCAGATTTCTCACATTCTTAGAAAGAAAGGTGCTACCGAGAACCATAAAGGGTTCTTCAGCTGTCCCTTTGAAGAACCTTTTTTTGTTCCATGTAGAACGAGTTCCGTGCACAGTAGAACCCACTCCACAGAGGGTTCTAAGTGGAATGACAAAAATTATTCTTCTAAGGGTTCTCTCACAGGGACAGTTGAAGACCTTTTTTTCTAAGAGTGGACCATCATAGAGAACCTAGAAGAGGGAATCAAGGTTTCTCTTTTCACATTCGTATTGGCTCAGCAATCAAGCCAGTCATTTGCCTCTATCATTTACAATCAGGGGGAGGCCCGTCAGCACTGTTGTTCTCCTCAGACACTGGTCACTAAAAAGCTCTGGATATTAGCAACGAGCACGTCCCTTCACCTCTGCATAAAGAGAAGGCTGACTGGTTAATTGATCCAGACATATCATCCATTCAATGAATTAGACCTGGCACCTCCTGATTTGGGTTAATTTGAAAAGAGTGTGGTTTAGGAAAAAGGAGGCACAGCCTCACAACAGCGTTTTCAAGGAGGTTAGAATCTTGCATAATCCTAACGGTAGAATTCCCTCCTCCTCCATACTCATGTATTGGTCACATCTTTCATACAATATGCTTCGAATGTGCACTTTTATTTCTACTGAGAGTGAAACATATCTGTGGGCTGACATTAATCAGTAATCCATTGAAGTAACCCTTCGCACACAGAACAAGCTTGTCTCCCATCCTAGTCCCTTCCAGCCTAGTGTAAACCAGACTAATATGGGTACTGTAGCTAGCTAGAAAGTGCAGACTGTCCTCTCTCCTTTGTTCTAGAACTAACTGTTTCTCTGGAGGCACCAGGACCATCATGTGTCTGTGTGTCTGTGTTTGTGTCTGAGCCCAATGACCCAGGCACTAATACCTGGCAGGACCACCCCCAGCTCCCTCTCCCTCTCTCTCTCTTTCTCTCTCCCTCTCTCTCTCTCTCTCTCTCTCTCTCTCTCTCTCTCTCTCTCTCTCTCTCTCTCTCTCTCTCTCTCTCTCTCTCTCTCTCTGGTGATTCATTCCCAATGTGCCCTTTGTAATTAAACCTCCAGGTTTCTCAGTGAAAACAGACAGGCCGAGGGATGCAGCCGTCAGCCAGGGCGGTCAGTCATGCGTGGATGGGGGCGTGGCTTCTGCTGCCACACGCAGAACCAGCAACAAGGCAAACATACAGTACTGTCCTCAGCCCTCGCTTTCCCTCCCTCTCTCTCTCTCGCTCTCTCTCTCCTCTCTGTACCCCCCTCCCTCTCTCCAACCTCTGTCTCCTCTCTCTCTTTCTTTTTCTCTTCCCGTTTGTCTCTCTCTCTCTCTCTCTCCCTCTCTCTCTCTCCTCCCTCACCCATTGCAGTTTTAGCACATTAATTGTCTCATTATTCCAATTCGTATTCAGGAGGGGACATTGATTAAGGGAGGCAGATGCCCAGTCTCTGCAGAGGATCTCTGGATCGCTGTTGTTTGTCCCATACGTTTACATGACTTATTACAACACTTAGGGACTGTTGCCCCCAGCCCTGATAATACAAGGCAGAGGAAAACACACAAAGAAAAGACATTTAAAAAGAAAGAAAGAAAGAAAGAACGAGATAGATTGTGGGTTTATTTGCGGAAGGACAATTAGCTTGTGACAGTGAGTGCCAATTTGCAGTTTCTGCCAACTTCATGCCGACAGTAAATAGTGGTGTAGTAAAATGAAAATCAAT
Source organism: Nansenia antarctica (assembly GCF_963989245.1). Lineage (NCBI taxonomy): Eukaryota > Metazoa > Chordata > Actinopteri > Argentiniformes > Microstomatidae > Nansenia > Nansenia antarctica. Next base: position 27,745,143 of record NC_137690.1, read on the forward strand.
GAGAGTTCTCTTTCTCAACTACTATAGTATATATATTGTATAACACATGTAATAGGAAGCAGTGTGAAACAGACTATTGACATCATTTACACATTATGTTCTCAGAGGTGTGAAAATGTGTAGGATATGCGACTTCTCAGCATGTGTGCCTCAAACACAGCTATGTGTACGGTATCATAAACATCCTACAGGAAAACACAGCCAGAGATCTCATGATAAAGCACTTTTTTCTCTTGTGACTGAGAGTCCGTGCACCGTACAACATTATCACATTGGTGGTACTTTGTTTAGATGGCCTTTGCCATGCGCTTCAAACTCTTCTCCACCAAACCATGCCAGAGCCCCCCCACCCCACCCCTCTCTCTCTCTCTCTCTCTCTCTCTTTCTCTCTCTCTCTGTCTGCCGCAACATAAGATTTCTAGGCCATATCTTTAACCCCATTGTTCCGCCTTGACAACTCAACACTTAACCAGCCTGACATGTCCAGTTAGCTACAAGCCCAAAGTTTACCTGACACAGGGTGGCCTACTTAATCATTCTCCACCCCCCCACCCCCACCCCCGCCTCCCATCTTGATACATCCTTATTTGAGAGAATTAGGGGGGAATCAATCATTTGTGGAGGCTGTGTATGTTGTTACAGGCCTTCCCCTAGCCCGGGCGTCTTATCTCCGGGCAAACAATGGAACGACTGGGGCCCGATCATGTGGTGTGTGCACCAATCAAAACTGACGCAGGTTGGGGCTCTGGTGGCCATTGAGTTTTTCTGACAAACTGACTAGAACACCCTGGGGGGCTTTCTCCTTCTCTCTCTCTCTCTCTCTCTCTCTCTCCATTCAGGGCCACTGACTACACGCAGCGTTGGATGTAGGAGAGGCAATATTCGCCCAGCGCGACCCGGGGGCCTTGGCAGCAGAGCTGCTGCTGTTGCTGTGTAAGCACTATCAGTCCGGATCAGGACTTTTAAAAGGGAAGCCAATTACTATAAAAGTTGAGGCGAGACGAGGAGCGAGCGGCGCATACGCTGGGGTTATGAGTTCTCTGAGAGTAATGGGCTTTTACAGGGGCTGGGGAACTGACTGAGTGATCCACTCTGAATGGAATCATTGTGATGGAGCCGTCGTCGAGGTTAATCTGTACCGAGAGTGTAATGGGAGGGACCGCAGTGACGGTTAAACAGCATGTCATGCGATGCTTCAGTTGCCGCAACCACTGACTGTGAAAGAAAAGTGGAACAGTGGAACAGAACCGGTTGAGGTTGAGGCCCCCCGAGGTGTTCTGGTGCTGTTGGGGAACGTTGAGAATGGAGGAGTCATCGTGTCAGATTGACTGTTTTTTTTTTTTTTTTTGCTACAACATGAGAACAGTAGTGGTAAATAAAGGCATTCAGTGTGTGTGTGTGTGTGTGTGTGTGTCTGTGTGTGTGTGTGTGCATGTCAAGTGTGTGAGTAGGTTTCTTACCTTTACTTACCCTACCTAACGTACTCTTCAGTGCCTCCTCCATAATAAAAGCCTTCCACCTACCCTCTGTTATGGGGGGGTGATATTCAATCTTTAGACCCTTCCTCTCCAGGTCCAGTCAAAAAGAAGCCCATTTATTCCAGTTTAGCTCTGTGACCCTGTCTCTTCTGATGTAGTGAATACAGTCCTGATCCATTAGTGCATTGTCAACAGCTCTTTTCAGCGGTGTCAATATGTGACACGTTCTAGTGTTTTGGCCCGCATGTCGGCATCCGATTTAATGTTCAAACTTTTCTTTCAAAAAATGTGAATACATTTCCGTTGTTGAAAATCAATGACACATCGCTAGCCAACTAACACAGCTTGTTTTGTGAGCCTGCTAACAATGTAAAGTAGTGTTCTAGTTAACTAGGTAGCAGTGGGGATTACTCACCGAATCCATTGCGTTGTAGTATTTTGGCTTGACTAGCGAGTTTGTGTTGTGATTCTCAACAATGTTGAAAAGTATTTCCGTGTTTCAATGAAAGTCAAATGAAAGTCGGAACATTTTGATTGGTTACCGACATGCTGACCAAAACACTAGAACGTGTCACATATGTCCTGTTGTGTGACTCTCTGTTCACTCTGCATAAAGGATCTCCCTCATGACATGGGGGAATATCTCATTTTTCTTAAATATGCATGAGTGGGATGTAGCAGACTGGAGAGCAGCTCTATCATTGCTACAAGCTGTTCCAATGCCTCTCACTAAGCAGCCGCTTAAACCCATTTGGTCTGTGTTTGGAATATTCAGTGTGATGATGATGTTTGAGTGAAGAGATATTACACATGTATTTAATGTACAATAAAGCAATATATTATCAAATATATGTATATATATTATATATATACGCATACAATTTAATTACTTGAGTAATGACCTGGCCTGAACTATTCTAATCATGCCACTCCTACTACACTTCTCATTTTCTAAGTCCCATTTTCTATTAGCACATTAATTGTAAAAAAAACTTTTTTTTAGAAGTGCTCTCCATAAATACATATATACATTTATGGTAGAACATAACCCCCAACATACATAACATAATATACATGTATGGTCAAATAGGCAACACTTTATATTAAGTTGCCCTTAAATCTATGTAACTACATATAACTACATATACGGTAACTGTGTTATTGTACTTAATAATAACTAACTAACACATACATGTAAGAACAAATACAACAAACAAAGTACTTAGTTCCTTCAATGAGTGAGGTGGTGGATGTCTGTGTCCATTTCATATGTTTTGGCAGTTTTTTTATGGACAAAAAAAGGAGTTGTATTCACAGTCCATTTGTCTGGATAATGATTTCATACGTATCCATTTTGACTTCAGCCGGGGTCTAAATCGGTGGTTATCATGATGTCATGTGCTCTCTGCTATTTAAATAGTTGATTAAAGCCCTTGCAGCTTGCATATTGACCCCTGACACCCTTAACATCTGTTTTGTTTGTGTGGGCAGAAAATCTGTTGCTTCACACTGTGCAATACCCGTTTCAAAGCAAGGTGACATTAGCTCAACAGAACGTACACTCTCGTAAGCCCCTACGAGGTCTTCAAGGGCACGCACACTTGTTTTAGCAAGTTGTCACTGATGCTAACCTGTCTGTGAACACATTAGCATATGTGTTTTGTTTATTTGTTTGCGGGTTGGGTGGGTGAGGGGGGGGTAATCCTCCTCATTGTCCCCTCCTTGCCATATCTAGCCTTACAGATGGCGATCTGCACTAATAATAGTCACTTAAATAGGACATTACTTTCTGACACTCACATATGTTTGGGTCCTGTGTTGCTCTCTGTTTGTGTGTGTGTGTGTGTGTGTGTGTGTGTGTGTGTGTGTGTGTGTGTGTGTGTGTGTGCATGTGTGTGTGTGTGTGTGTGTGTGTGCGTGTGCGTGTGCATGTATGTGAGGCACTCATGAGATAGGGTCCTCACTACGCTTGATGTACGACTCGCCCATGCAGAGCGCTCATCACACAGGCATGAGCTATGAAATGCTCTCTTTATCAACTTCGCATGTCGGCTGAGGAGGGGGAGAGAGAGAGAGAGAGAGGGAGAGAGAGAGAGAGAGAGAGAGAGAGAGAGAGAGAGAGAGAGAGAGAGAGAGAGAGAGAGAGAGAGAGGGAGAGAGGTAAGGGGGAGAGGTCGACACACATGCACACATGCAGATCTCTATTCATGAGACCCATGGGGGGGAAATCACCTCATCATCACACAAGCGGGGTGCTTCAAATCCATGATTCCTTCAGCCCATCTCCACATGACGCTGACATCCACAATCAAAAGCTCAACCAGCTCATTTCTCCCCATATGGAATGGTCTAAGGAGAGCCTGGCGCTGTCATGTAAACATATACTCATAACATTTGTCATAAAGCTGACATATCCCGGTCCAGAGGTAGGCTGGTGGAGGCAGAAATGGGAGGACTTGGGCTCTATATAATGCAATGGAATGGAATGAGGAATGGGAACACAGGCCCTCTGATTTCTACCTCCACCAGCCTCCCCTGGTCGTCCCAGAGGGGATCCCAGGCCCCTCCACAAGCAGAGCTTCAAGAAAATTCGAACGAATAAACCGGTGGTTCCTCCACCAACACCAAAACATCAGGGGAGGTTAGCATTAGGCTATGCGCTAACTTGCAAACACAGGGGGACCTCCTGGAAAAGACTTTAGCCGGATGGGATCCAGAACAGTTTGCCTCTATACAGACAGTGACTGTGCAGTCAGCACATGGGGCAGTGACACACAGTCATTACCTCCTGACCTCAATATAGTAATTGCTCCATTTTCATTCAGCTACTGCAGTATGAAAGCAGCTTAAAAGAGGGAAGGTTCAAATTCATCCTCTTTAGGTTTTTAGCTTATAGAAAAAATGACTTGGAGCCTGCATATGTTGCAGATTACATATATTGTACTGTATGATGCTCCAACTGAGCAGAATATTTCCCCAACAAGCCATGGCTCTACTGATTTCATGCTATTTGTTCTCTGTAGGATGGTGGTAGTGGAGGGGGGGGGGGGGCTGCAGTACTGACTCCAACCAGAAGAGGGCTCCCTCACACTCTGGAGTCATTTGAGACTCAAACTGGTGGAAGTCAATGGGGACAGTGTGTGGTTGAGAGAGTGACTCCTCAGTTTGAGATGTGGAAGGGAGAGAAGGAGGAGGGGGTGAGGGAGAGAGAGAGATAAAGAGTGAGAGAGAGAGAGAGAGAGAGAGAGAGAGAGAGAGAGAGAGATTTGTAAGAAATAGGGGTGTAGGCTATATCCTTTTTGGGGTGTTGTAAAGTGTTTAGGCAGTTAACTATTAATTTATTGGTCTTTGACTCAGTTAAAAAAAACTGTTCGAACCTATTCATCAAAAGAGTGTTATCAGGTTTAGAGGACTATACTGACGCATAACTCAAAAGAACGTTCCAACATTAAACAGGGAAGAGCGCCTGAAGTAAAGCGTGAAATCAAAATATGGGTGGGAACATGAAGAAAATGAAAATCCCACCAAACGATCACTTAGTACAAGCCAGCTGATCATCCAATGGAGTACATCACGGAAGTAATGGCCGTTACGGTACAGCACGCTGGGGGTTTTATGGCTCCTTTGTGGGCGACCGATACCTAACATACCTCACATACCGCCCCATGTCAGTGTGGGGGAGGTGACACGGAGATGGCTTCATACCAACCAAAGTTCCCCCCCCCCCCCCGACGAAGCCTGTCTCTGCCCTGCATTGTCTGGGCTGGTCTAGGGAGAGCAAGGGCTTTATAATTGTAACCACATCCAATTACATTTCCAATTCAACCCCTATTAATCAGACCAGTGATCAGAGGGGGGCAAGAAGACAATATCGCTCACTCTCTGGACCACGACATGTACTGTAGGTGTAGCGCCTCTCACAGACAAGTGTCAAACTAGGACGTTGTTATGTGATCTTATCCCCAAAAGAGCTTGATTTGAGGAGTGACTTTTGCTGGTTACGTTTTTGGGGGGATCTGAAGATGTCAGTCTCACAGAAACACCAGACAATGGAGATTGATCAAGTTTATTTTTAGGCTGATTGTTTGCTGAAAGGATCACTTTTATTGTTATATGAATGAATGAATGAATGAATGGTCTTTATTGTCATTGCTATAGTACAGGTACCAAACAACGATAGTACAGGTACCATAGTACAGGTACCATAGTACAGGTACCAAACAACTAAAAAAACAAGAAGGGAAAGGAGCTGGTTTACATAAATAAAGGCTATGTACACTCTCCACTATACTATACTGTACAGATAAAACGACTAGGGTTGTCATATTGCACATAGTGTTATTGCACATTCATTTAAAGTGTCGCAGTTTGCAGGCTTGAAATGTACACATTTGTGCCTCAGCACTACACCTGATTTTTTCAATCCAGCAGCTGCCATCAATCCGTCCAGACTGTCCAGGGCCCAGAACCTAGTTCTTTGCTGTGTTCAGGGCCTGGATGGCCCTGGGGTAGAAGCTGAGCTTCAGTCTGTTTGTCCTTGCGGCCATGGTCCTGTACCGCCTTTTCAAGGGCAGCCGGGCAAAGTGTTCGTACCCAGGGTGGGATGGGTCTCTGGAGATCTTGGAGGCCTTCCTGAGGCAGCGTGTGTTGTACAGCTCTTCCAGAGAGGGGAGGGGGGCGCCGGTGATCTTCTGGGCTGTTCTCACGACTCTCTGTAGCGCATTTCTCTCTGCGGTTGTGCAGCTGGTTGTGCTCTCCACTGCCCCGCGGTAGAAGGCCACCAGTATCTCCTGCTTGTTGTGTTCCTTCCTGAGGACTCTCTGTATAGGTGACGCATGTTAAAGGTGTCACATGTAGTTGTGTGCGTTGCTGCCCTTTTTGGTGACACTGAAGGGGAACATGTGTGCATATCCATGTAGTCAAAGAAAACGTACACATGTTACTTAAAGGCCAGTGCTCGACCACGACACCAGATTTTAGAAAGCGGTTTGTTTGAACTAAAACAGCACTCACTGAACATTTTTATCATGGCCATGAAGTAGTATTTTAAAGCGCAAATCCACATGCTGGACCTTAGGGTTAGGGTTAGTAATCTGATGCTATGTGTCCATATTTCTACCATTAAATGGTATGTGACATAATTGTTAATGTCACAATGTAAGAAATGTACAGCATTATAAGACAATGCAACAGTTGGATGAAAATGAGCTAAACTTAATCAAATTCGAATTCATCAACTGTTGCATTGTCTTAGAATGCTGTTCAAATATGTTTTATTTTCTTACATTGTGACATACTGTGTGTGTTGTGCTGTGTGAGGATCAGTACATAATGGGCCGCACTATATCAATGACAAGATGCAGCTACAGATACCCCAGTTACCCCAGAAACCACATGACCCAATGCATGGGACTGGGACAAATAATATTGGGAAATGGTAATAATCCATCGAATGGATAACCCAGTTTTAATCCTCTGCTACAGCTGGGAGCCGTTAAGTAGAGTCACAGATAAAACAATAATATAAATGAAAGCAGTGGTAAGCTACCTTTGTAATCTCTGTAATGGTTAGGGGTGTAAGTGTCTGCTTCTGTTGGTAGACTGGGGATATGGATGGATAAAGGTGGGGGTGGAGGTGTGTGTGTGTGTGTGTGTGTGTGTGTGTGTGTTTAACATGCTATGAGCTCCCAGGGGGCAGAATCTGGGGTCAGGGCAGAGTGGGGTGTGTAGAGTGGGGTCTGTAGAGTGGGGTGTGTAGAGTGGGGTCTGTAGAGTGGGTTTGTAGAGTGGGTGTGTAGAGTGGGGTCTGTAGAGTGGGTGTGTAGAGTGGGTCTGTAGAGTGGGTGTGTAGAGTGGGTCTGTAGAGTGGGTGTGTAGAGTGGGGTGTGTAGAGTGGGTTTGTAGAGTGGGTGTGTAGAGTGGGGTGTGTAGAGTGGGGTTTGTAGAGTGGGTGTGTAGAGTGGGTCTGTAGAGTGGGTGTGTAGAGTGGGGTCTGTAGAGTGGGTCTGTAGAGTGGGTGTGTAGAGTGGGTCTGTAGAGTGGGTGTGTAGAGTGGGTGTGTAGAGTGGGGTCTGTAGAGTGGGTCTGTAGAGTGGGTGTGTAGAGTGGGTCTGTAGAGTGGGTCTGTAGAGTGGGGTCTGTAGAGTGGGTCTGTAGAGTGGGTGTGTAGAGTGGGTGTGTAGAGTGGGTCTGTAGAGTGGGTCTGTAGAGTGGGTGTGTAGAGTGGGGTGTGTAGAGTGGGGTTTGTAGAGTGGGTGTGTAGAGTGGGTCTGTAGAGTGGGTGTGTAGAGTGGGGTCTGTAGAGTGGGTGTGTAGAGTGGGGTCTGTAGAGTGGGGTCTGTAGAGTGGGTCTGTAGAGTGGGTGTGTAGAGTGGGGTCTGCAGAGTGGGGGTCCTTTAGAGTGGGTCTGTAGAGTGGGTGTGTAGAGTGGGTCTGTAGAGTGGGGTCTGTAGAGTGGGGTCTGCAGAGTGGGTCTGTAGAGTGGGGTCTGCAGAGTGGGGGTCTGTAGAGGAAGCGGATCTGATTTGACTGAGGTTGATATGAGACCAGTGACAATCTGTGGTTCCAAAGCTGCAGAGGCGGATAGCCAGACGTATAAGTCCATTGTCACTCAGCATGCTAAACATGGATAAGCCCTGGTGTGGAACAATGGAGGGGGCCCCTGTATGGGCATTTTACATGCTTCAGCCCAGATTACTCTGAAAATATAGGTTATCCCATGATTTAGGTGACAAACGGGCATCATAGAGTGGTGGTGCATAGCCATTTAGCTAAGTACCATTGTTTCAGACGGTTCCCATACTTATATCATGGGAAATCGTTTTCATAATTCCATGTGTTTGTTTGGTGGTGAATATGCAAATGATGTTGTTGCGTGATTTGCGATGGATGAATGGGCTGTTGCACTTGACCACCTGGAAGAATAGATGATTAACAACTGTTATTGACAATATTTCATGCATTATGTTGTGTGGTATAGATTCTTAATCCGACAATTACTCTCACTGCAAATACAGCTGTTGTTGCCTCTATCTATTCTATCCACTCTGCTATCAAAAACCCAATGAATGTCCCTTATACGGAAAGCTACATGCAATATTAGACCAAAGCATTAGCAAAAATGTTTATTCCCCATCGCTCTTAAATTCCCAAATTTGCATTTTTGATAGGGGTAATTAAGATGTATTTATTATTCACACAATCCCTCATAAATAGCTAATGAGCATTTGTTTTGATGACAGTAAAAATGCAAGAGAAAGCCATTTATATTTGTTAGTACTCACGGATCATTATGCTATAGCCATTTGTCAGTGCGTCCCATTCCATTTTTGATCTCCAGGGAGAGAGAGGGAGAGCTCCGTCACTCTCTCACAAGGTGGATTGATGTGTCCCACAATGTGTCATCACAACAGGGGTCCATCCATAATGCTTAGGGGCCACCTCTAGTGTCTGTTTTTACAAGCATAGTTAGCATTCATATGCACAGTTTAGTCCAGTTGATGATAACATCATGTGTCTAATGAAAGACAGCTTTTGGTATGTTCAGTTCGACGTCCAACTTTTTATTGGAACATGCCAGAAGAGTGCCTAAATAGTGAAGATACGTGCTGATAAATGTGCACAGGCTATAAACAGCTCAGGGTTCAGCAGGTTAGCGGGTTAGCAAACTAGCATGTCGAGTCTCTCCTGGCGGTCTTTGGACCGTCACCTGTTTCCTGTCTCCCTCCTCCACCTTTACTACCTGTGAGTTTTCTCCCTGCAACAGACGTCTTATCAAACGTGACTGATTGCTGTAATCTGGACTCTGGGCAGCCATTAAGCAAATTACCTGAATCATTGCAAGGATTAGTCTCATTAACACATGATTAGCATCAAATTAAAATAATGAGTGTTTAACTTGTGATGTCTTCCAGTTGTTGGAACAGCTTGATCAGCCACACCAGGCTGGCTGAGTGGTGCCCCCATGTCAGGAAGCAGGGGTGGGAGAGGCCACGGGAGGTGAGAGGAGGGGAGGGCGGGCCGGGGGGTAGAGCAAGGTGGGCCAGGAGTCACTCAAGGTGATTCTCACCTAGAGGGTTTCTGCAGGGACGGTCAGGTAAGCCTAACACATTAGGTGTAGAATTTGTTTTAGAGGAGGGTAATATGCTGTCGTTTTGCAGGAATGCTATGTGACAGCAGCTGGTGAAATGTTGCCAACCAATCAAAATGTTCTGACTTTTATTCTTAAAAATGTAAATCAATTTCAACGTTGTTGAAAATCAATGACACGCTCACTAGTCAAGCCAAAACATTGCAATGCAATGGATTCAGTGAGTAATCCCCACTAACGCTGAAATGTATTTACATTTTTCTGAATAAAAGTCTTACCGGTCCGTCGGTTTGGCGACTTATTCCCGGTTTCAGCAGCTGCTGTCACATATAAAAGAGCTAGGATGCTAGAGAGATGTTAACTAATCCAATTTGAAGATGATTCATATTCAAAAGGAACATGGAATAAGCCTACAGTATTGTCAGTATTGGCAACACAATCAAAAAGTTGCCAATATTCAACCCTGGTTTGCGCCATTCTTCAAAATGAGCTTGTTTGGAGACTTATGCAACCTATAATAAGGATGAATAACACAGAACATGTGCTTAGTCTCCAGCAGCACATGTAAAACACATGTCTGTCATCTACATGGGTCATTCTAAGTGATTCTTATGCCAATGTTTCTATATTCTCATATCATCAAATTCAGACTGAACATCTGTCAAGTCAAAATTAATGAACTACATTTGCAGATGTTATTGTAACCTGTTGAAAGCACTCACATATATATATATATTTTTTTTTTTTAAACTTCAATAAAAAGATTTGCACTTAAATCAAATAAATAATTAAATGTTATGCTATTATCATACTCTAATTTTACTTTCCTGTTATTCCAAGTGAATGCAGCCCAAATGGGCCCAACCAGCAATAAAGAATAATGCACCTTCTGCTTTTATCTTAATAGAAGATTTATTTTAATGCTGCAAATGCATATTTTGTTACCGTTAAGTGTAGTTAAAAACTATAATGCTAACCTGCTGTTAGGGAGCTTACGGCTTGAATGAAATTATGTTCCATCAAGAAGCTATAGATGACAACAGGCTCAAGGCTTGTTTTAATATCATGTGCACTGAGTACAATTCCTTTTGCACTAATGAAAACAATAGCAGCGCTAAATACTCCAGCCTACATTTAATTTAATCTTCAAGGGATTATCTTTCACTGCTAATGTCAGTGTGGAAGACAAGCTCTGAATATTAAATACCATCTCCTCTGCAGATGCTCCCACAACATCAGCAGGATAATGTCAACAGATTTTTTCGTGAGTTTCTTCATATGGGCAGAATTACTTCATGAAACATTTACAGAAGCGTTTGCCTTGCTAAGTTTTCCATTAAACCAAATGTCATGTCACAAGGATAGGGCTTTAGGGTTGAATTTGTGTTAATGTCCTTGTGTTCATTTGGCTCCTGCAATATTAAGGCCTGGGCTAATCCATCTTCACCCATGACTGTAGGCAGGGTGTCAGTATGAAGGGTAGAGGGTAGACTCTGCTGCAATGAACATTTCAAATCAGTAGGATCTTCATATTAACATTATTTGATGCATTGCATACTTGTAATAGTTTTAATATACTGTATATAATAGAATCGAATGTAAGTTGAATATATGTACATTTTCTTACACCATTCACGGCTCTGCAAATATACTATGACAATTCCTATTCCTTGTCAGGCACAGTGAAAGCACTGGAATAGTATCAGAAGTACAAAACGCTGCAGGCAAGGTAAGCTAAATCTACGTTAGGCCTCAGGTATTCAAATATATATTTTGCCCAGGTCTGCGATGAAAAGTTAGACATAACGTCTGCCATGTACAGCATGTATAAAGGTTTCTATAAAGAATTATCCTCAACAAAGTCCAATGTGGTCCATTTTGACCTAGCTACCAGTATTTATTTCTCCAGATACATTGTGGTTGAATAAATCTTACTTCTAAAAGTGAACGAAAAGTCATTCTAAGGACATAGCTGCAGCTGATTAATAAAATACCAGCAGTGAGAGAGGGAGCGCAGCCCATTAGCAGGTTGCTCAAACAGATTAATTGTGTTCAACAATATGAGGCTGCCACACGCGATATTGACTCTTTAATACTGTCATCAAGATTGAGCATGGCTCTTATTAGTCATTTTAAATAGCTCACTTGATGATCCAGTTTTGCCATCGTACCATTTCATCACAGGGCAGAGAGATGTGTCATTATAGGTGCGTTCTATTTAAATTGTTATAATGAAAATCAACATATTTTGAAGGGATACAGGTTCAACTTTGTAATACTTTTCAAATAATTCCGTTGGTTGACACATACAGTATAGAATGCCTATTAAGTTAGCTTGACTGATCAACTTTATCAATGATTGACCAACAAGATCAGAAGAGGTCTGCAAAGTATGAATGTATATGACAAGTCTACTGTTAACCTACAATACTGTTCATGCCCAAATCCCAAGCGATGAACTTCTTCTTCAAATTCAAATTGTTTGGGTTGGACGAGTTAATGAACTTTAGCTGAGGGGGAAAAGGGGGTCCCCTCCTCACAGCACCAAATAGCCAAGGGCAATAGCCGATAACTAATGTGTGGAATATTGCAATTAGCATAGCAAAGTACTTACAGGGATCAAATTAAAAAATTCATTAACGCACGCACTTAATTAAGAAACACTTTTCGGTTTACATGATAAATTATGACACCTATTAAATCTTCCACTACAAGCTGTAATGGCTTCTTTGCTCCTGGGCATAGACGAGTGTTTCCTTTCAGGTTCAAGGAACTCTCCAAGGACCTCAGGTATTTGTAAGACTTTTATTAGGAGTAATGTCTCCTGCAAGGAATACATGGCCAGTCATTTTGGGGAGGAAGAGCAGGAGCTTTTGCCTCAGTACTTCTGCATTCTTACACGTATTCTTAATTGAAACATGAATCAGGAAAGACCCATCAGTTCGATTAAGGGTTTTTAGGGAACTTTAAACCTTTATGGGAGATTTTCTTACCTGAGGCGGTTCAATGCATGAAAAAGAAGCTTAATATATGTACCTGTCAGACGCTATCCGACACTGTTGACCAGACGACTCATAAAAACAGACAGTTTTATGATATCCACATATTCCTTTAATTGATGTTACATGAGCAACATGAAGTTAGTAAAAGGGATCTTTACTTATTTTACTCTAGAGCATTTGCATAATTTCAGATGCCCCCAAACGCACTATTATGTCCACAGCCAGAGGCCCGACGTTATAAATGACCATGTGTCTATGCAGACACACAGATATGGCTTTGAGAAGCTGAGAAGCTGGAAGTTCATTAGTAGGCTACGTGATGTGCTTCGAAGTTTGGCCCCCATGATACAGGCACCGCTGTGCTTGTGGAGCGCTTATCACTCTCTGAGCAGGGAAACCCAACAGCCTAATCATCTCATTGATATACCATAGGTGACTCCACGCACCAGTAAACATTAGCGTTGTTAAACTGATCATCTTAAACACGCAAGTAAACCAATCACATTTGTAAGACGTTCCCGCAAGATGAATCTGCTCATACATTACAGGATGTGGGGAAATGACATCCTGTTGTGTCCTTAACACACTGCCATGTCCTCGTAACTGTGGAGAACCTCTCAGTGTGAGGCCTCTTGAACTTGAATGGGTGAAGTGGCCATCTTGCAAATCCTCTTCATTTGGGCCCTTCATAATTCCCCCCAAATGTAAAATGGCCTCCTGAGTTGGTACACGTAACATTTCTATTCGAGACTTGGCATATAATAGGTACCCTTAATTAATTCAGTATTCGTGAAATAGCAACAGAATATGCAACTGTTTGATTTAGTTTGTTTTGAATCAATGCATCTTCATCAAATTAAGTCAATGGCTGGCTATGCACTTGGCTCGGGGGACAACTTAATTAAGAGGGCTAAGCCTTGGCATTGAAAACGGTTCAAGTTCCTTCTGCTCTGCTGCTGTCACTTGGTTAGTCTCATATCATGCGATGTCTTATTCTACCATCACACGGGTCTGCCACAACTCTCTCCACCAATCTTTAAAGTAAATATTGGCAGAGCCTGTGATGAAAATGGCCAGTGGATCAGCTTTGAGCAGGAAAAGCTCTGGTGAATGCCTGAAAGCAAGGCCCGCCACATCATCTTCTGTTTAGATTATTTAAACAAGTGTCCAGAGTCGGGTGCCATGACTAAATTATTAACTGTGTATTTCATAATGTTAGTGACAATATGTTAACGTGTTTTTTTGTGTCCCCCTGCCGTGAACAGATGGGTCCTTTTACTTTATTTTCCACATCAAGTATGATTATTTCTTTGTGCCAAAAGCCACCTGCCGTTCCTTGGTCTCTGTTCTAATTATTTATGTTGGTAACACACAGCAGGACTTGTTATCAGTTGGATGGTGTCTTAATAAAGGAAGGCACATCAACATATTGACATCATGTTCAAGGGGAAAATGTATCATCGCGAAAGCGGTGGAGGGGGTAGTGGGGCGAAGCCGGCCGCGTGCCAACACCTCCAAATTTGACCTCCTTTTGTTCCCTCTCCAGAGTTCCCTCTCTCCTGTGCTGATCTTCAGAACCATGTGATGATAATTAGGTGAAAGCCTATTAAAAAGTCAAATAAGAGAGAATACATTAACATTGAGATGCTGCAAACCTGACAATTTTCGGAGAGTGTGACAGTGAAGGACAAAGAGTCCAACTGCTCCTTGGAAACATTTTCTCAGATGGAGAAGTCGCTACCGTTGGCCTGCTATGGTGTTACACCAGACCTCTGATTCATACTGTAGAACAACAGGGCGAAAAATCACTAATAAAAGTACCAATTAAGTTAAGTATTCATGGAATTTCAAAGCAGCACGTCCTGGGGATAGGTCAGTTATAATCAGAGCTCCAGTGTTCTAAAATGTAGACCACTTACAATTACATATACTCAATACTTTAATCCTCTGGGGTTAAACAATGAATACACTGTAATTACAGTTCCACATAGCCCCATAGCTATTCTAATGTGACTGAAATGGGTTCAGAAATATGTCATTTATGATGGGTGATGCATAATAATTACAGTCTACAGTGTTAGGAGATAAGCTTTTTTTTCTATCCATTCTAGACCAAATACAAAACCCTAGGATTACCCCATGAGTGCAGTAAGCCAACGTAGCACTCCCATTACGAGCCAGATTTTAAAACCTTTATCTACCCATTTAAGAACATATATGGGCTGTGGTACCCACAAGAGTGCAGTCAGAAAGAAAGCTATTGTGGGGCTCAGACAATGCACTGACCATAAATCTATAATAGCCTTTAGGATTAAAAAATATGCTCCCTGAGTTTAATTACATATTGCTTCTGAGAGGTTTACCCTCCTGAGCTGGTGCACATATACTGTATGGGACAGACGGCCAGGAAATTAACAGAAGGATTTATTTAATCTCAACTAGTGAAAGTTTGTGTTTAATGTACCCATATCCCCTACGTCTGCATATGTGTCTTGTGACTCTTGTCGGTAGCTGACTTTAAAGGGGTTAACATGGGTTAACGCTTTGCTGGTTTGTAACGCTTTGCTGGTTTGTAACGCTTTGCTGGTTTGCATCCCCTCTCTGTGGCGAAAGGGTGAGTGTGCTGTGTTGTAAAGGCTCAAGACATACAATGACAACCATTTGAGTCACAGTAGCTTAGCTTTCCTGGTCACACTTTACATTTAGTTGCCCCTATTCTTGTGTAATTACTAACAACATTGTGTAATACGCTGTAACATGGTACCTTAGTAATTGCGGGGCAATGGAGTTGATCTGTTTGTGTAATATAAGTGAATAAAGACAGTTGCTTATTTCACTTGTGTAATAACAGGAACCACACACACATATTAAGTGGAGTGTACTGCTTATGAGTCCCATTCTAATATAGAAGGTGGCTTGTTCAATGATGAATGATTGAATATTTAATCAATGTATGTTACTTGATTACTGGAGACCTATACCTCTACTGAATGCAGGTTACAAGCAAATATTCAATGTCATAGGGAGGAATTCATTAAAAAGCTGTGTAAGTATTCCCCTGATTTATTGCAGGTCTAGCACCACTAGCGTTGAATTATAAAGTCACATAATTAACAGATTGAATGGCCATTTGATGGAGTTTAAAGATGCTGAGAATGTCAATGAATGTCTTTGAACAGAAAATAGAATTGGAAGTATTTACTCACTTCAAGTTCTCTTCAGTACTGATGGAAGGTAGGATGTTAATTCAATAAATTATGACAATGACTGTCCTATTGCATTGGTTTAAAGAATATTGCCAAGATTATGACACAGTTTTAATTAGTATGCAAATGTGTCCCTTTATGATCACTTTTCCATTTTCTTCATTATATTTAATCTCTCTATTTATCCTTCAAGTAAGAGTTAGATCGAAGTCACGCTGTCTGTGTAAAAGTGTTATAATTTATTACTCTGTAAATTAATTTCAAATGCATTAGTCATTAATCAAACAGATCTGCACAATTACGTTCATAACAGAGTTATTCTCTCAGCAATACCCTACAAGTGTACATGCTGTCATCGTTATAATTCACTTCTAAAGACATCTCACCAAACACTTTGAAGAAGGACTGAACCGATTCTTCCCTCATCTACTGTTTGTTTGAACTCCATTTATTATTTATTAAAGTAACTGTCATAACATACTTCAAGTTAGAAATAAAACCAGTAAGGTCATTAGAAGTGAATGCAGGTCAAAAGTAAAAAGTGCCAATCAACTCTACCTGAATAGACCAGGCTCAGTTTGAGTACCGAGACAGCTGATCAAACTAAACCTGGGTCCACTGCATGCTCTTCTATTGAACATCATGGCAAAAACCGAAACTTTTTAAGTCACTTCAAACAGATACTATCTTGACACCCCCAAGCCTTTTCTTTTGCCAATTAGTGTGTTCTCTTTTGACTTTGCTATTATTGAGTTCTATTGAGTTAAACAGTAGCTGAGCAAGTCTCATGTCTCATGTTGGTCAAAGTGCTGCCCACCATCCTTCACCATTTGCAGTTCACCATGAGAGCCATGACTGTTGGTACTGTACAACTGTACACTATTAAAAAACGGTTCTAGCTAGTACCAACAAAGTGTTCTTCATGTGTCCCTTTCATGTAGAACCCTTTTGGGTTCCACGTTGAACCCTTTCCACAGAGGGTTCTAAATGGAACCCAAAAGGCATCTTAAAAGGAATAGCTTAAAAGCAGACCAGTAGCAGACCAGTGAGAGTTTACCAGACACTCCCCTCCCTCTCCTCTCCTCTCCTCTCCTCTCCTCTCCTCTCCTCTCCTCTCCTCTCCTATCCTCTCCTCTCCTCCCCTCCCTCTCCTCTCCTCTCCTCTCCTCACCTCTCCTCTCCTCTCCTCTCCTCTCCCCTCCTCTCCTCTCCTCTCCTCTCCTCTCCTCTCCTCTCCTCCT
This sequence comes from Nansenia antarctica, assembly GCF_963989245.1. Taxonomy (NCBI): domain Eukaryota; kingdom Metazoa; phylum Chordata; class Actinopteri; order Argentiniformes; family Microstomatidae; genus Nansenia; species Nansenia antarctica. The sequence goes on from NC_137690.1 coordinate 27,762,159, forward strand.
CTCCACTCCCCTCCTCTCCTCTCCTCTCCTCTCCTCTCCTCCTCTCCACTCCCCTCCTCTCCTCTCCTCTCCTCTCCTCTCCTCTCCCCTCCCTCTCCTCTCCTCTCCTCTCCTCTCCTCTCCTCTCCTCCCCTCCTCTCCACTCCCCTCCTCTCCTCTCCTCTCCTCTCCCCTCCCTCTCCTCTCCTCTCCTCTCCTCTCCTCTCCCCTCAACTCCCCTCCCCTCCCCTCCCCTCCCCTCCCCTCCCCTCCCCTCTCCTCTCCTCTCCTCTCCCATCCAAGCCTCCTACTGTGACACCTGTTCACCAGAGGGTGTCCCTCACATCAGAGGAGCATAAAGCCTTCACAGGGGGCTCAGTTGGTTCCTAATCCCAGACTAGCTGTCTGTCCATGGCTTTCCTCCGCCTCTATTATCATTTTGATACTGTATTATACCCATATAATCCATGGCCCAAGCCATGGACTGAATGAATATACTGTAAGAACCTTACACTCTCCTCAGTATGGGACTAAATGAAAAAGGGCTCCGGTGATATCAACGGAATATGCATACAGTATATGATACTGGATATGATATGGAAAATAACATTAATACATTTACCCGGGGGGCCCTTGTTTCTTTTTCAGAGTCTGATATCAAAGCTTTGTTTTTAATCATGCCCGACTAATAAGACCCAAGGGAGTAATCTCGGTGCAATTTCCTCCTCTAAACAAGATCATACCGTAGCGGGTCACCTGCTATAACCTTCTGTCGAATTATAGGGACCGTGATCCACAGTGATTGCTTCAATCAAAGCAGCAGATTTGAATATCCACGAGACTTTCCAGTAAAACCCTCACCGCGAGATTTATGCCCACATTGAGGAAATTACATTCACTCCCTGTCCTCGCTGTTTGGCATCCATTACACTTCATTATTATCTTCTCAAGCCATACAGCTCCATAATAAAACACACACCGGAAAAAAAAGAAAAACAGAAGTTTGTGCCTAGATTGAGGCATAAATTGTCTCTTCCCTGCTGTTGCAAAACATTGGCCCGTATATGATTATTTTCTCTCTCTCTCCTTCTCTCTCTCTCTCCTTCTCTCTCTCTCTCACTCTCTCTCTTTTTTCTCCCTTCTCTCTTTCTACCTTTCTTAATGCAGCTGTCTCTGTGCATTGTGGGATAAGTCAATCGTCCAAGCTCCATGAGTTGAGCTCTTTACTTAACATTACGACAGCTAAATGTACATGAATTGATGGATAACAATTGAGATACTATGCATTTTGTCATCAATGAGCTTGAGGGTTCACACTGCATGTACTTGGTACTGGAGTAAAACCAGGGCTGAAGTGTTGTTGAAGATGTTTCTGAAAGTAAGCTACTGTTGAATACTGATAGGCTTTTCACACAGGAGGGCATATCTCTTGTTATAAGCAGAGACAGAAAGCCTAAAGAGAAGATGGACACACACACACACACACACACACACACACCTCAGAGAGCTTTTCTTGTCTGTTAACGCCTCCAGCATCTAAGGCTAGGTACTCTTGCATCCCACGTCCAAGGTGCAACCCACCACCACCACCTTCGGCACTCGTCAACATCTGTCAGAGATTTCTCTGAACCTCTGAACTCCTTTCCTAGGTAAGCAGGTGTTCCTGCATGCTCTGACTGCGGATCAAACAGAAAAGGATGGGGGGGGATAGTGATATTACTTTCTGTTTTCCTATTTTTGTCCCTCTCTGTATTAAAACCTTAAGCTCTATGTTATGCCGGAATTGGAGTGCAGGTAGATTTGTCGTGTTGTAGAGTGTTGTCTTTTGTGTCAAAGCGGTTGGTTGGTGTCTAGGGAAAGGAACATTAAACAAATGTTTGGAGTCACCGATAGCAGGCTAACAGCTGTGGCCAGGGAGCAGGTGACATTCGGGGGCATGAAGGAGGGCTGATACACCCCCCCTGACATCCACCATGAGGAGTCTTCATAAATAATCGTCCAACAATCTGCCTCTCCCTCCACTCTCTTATTAATTACTCTTACGGCCAAAATCAAACATCTGTCACGTTAGAATATACAAATTAATTATGCAGCTTCTCCCCATCAAGAACCATATAACAATGTTCCTCTGAGCCTCCAGGCTTCAGAGGCAGAGACGGAGAGAGAGGAGAACAGAGGACCAGAGAGGGTTTTGATATTATCTTTTAATTTCTTTAAAACATGAATCATCACTTACCCAGAGAATACAAAAAGAAAGGAGATTGATCATCTTCATTTAGTATCATTTCACCAGGCCTTTCATATACCAGTGTTCAGACAGCTTTTTAAAAAAAGATTACTCGGGAGCTATGTGCAGGCTCAGGCCACTGAAGGCTATTATTACATTATAAACCAATGGCCCTCATTATATACAAATATAATGAAGCTTCTTTGTGTGTGTGTGTGGGTCAGGTTTCTGCACCTTGTTCCGTCCCCCTCCATTTCATCATAACTTCATTAACGACGAGAAGTTTGAATCTCACTCTTTTTCTAGTTAAAGCCGAAACTTCAGGAGCGTTTGACATCGGTCAAGGACCCGTTTCTGAATGTCCCAGCAAGTTGTCTCCTGGACAAGGTGTTCGTGGGGGTTTTGTGTGATCTTCCAAGGCTGCACCGGAGGTCCACACTGACAGAAGACAGCTGTCTGCCTGTCCTCCATCCCCACCATGAGGTGCCCTGGGACGCTGCCCGTTCACGGGTCAGGACTCCAGAGTGGAGGCACCATTTGGTACCAGTTACTGAGCCACAGGGGGGCGCCGGTGCCGGTGCCCTCCTCCCCTCCCCTCCCTCCCTCGCTCCCTCCCTCCCTCCCTCCCTCCCTCGCTCCCTCCCTCCCTCCCTCCCTCCCTCCCTCCCTCCCTCCCTCCCTCCCTTCCTTCCTCCTTGAGTCAGTCAAGGTAGGGCTGCCCAGGCCGAACCCTGACTGGCTGGCTGTTTGGCTGGCAGAGTCCTGGGCTACCCATCATCCCACAGCGGTGAAGGGCCTGATGACCTTGACATGGTGGTGGGCTCCTCCCCCATGCTGCGCTGCAGACTGCTTACTGCAGGATGGATAGAGCACCGACCAGAACGGGACTGGATGGAGCCGGACGAATGAATGAGGGAGGCGGTGGTACCACTGGAGAGATGGAGGAGCGCTGAGTTGAATGACTGAGAGGGACAACACTGCACAGGCTGTTCACTGCAGGATGGATAGGAACAGGAGACATCTTTGCTTCTTCTGTGCCGCTCTCTGTTATTTCAGGGCTGAGTAGTGTGCCTTAGTGACTGATCAGGAGAGATGCAGATTGTGTTAACGTTTAAAGGGCATAGAGACACTGTTTGGGTTAGTATTAGGATGAACATGGTACATGCCACATGGTATAGAGTCCTTTAAAACACAACCCCCGGTCATGTGATGCAATGTAAAGTGTCATGCTGCTGGCAGCCATGATGACATGAGACAAAGATGTCATTGTTGTAACTATTATTCGTCACAGTTATACAGCCTTTTGTAAAAAAAACTCTTTGAACAAAACAAAACTTCCACAATGTAAACAATTAATGACTGCTAAGCATGGCAGCATATATTATGACAAACAACACATGCTCCATTATGCCAGCTGGTGTAATGATGTGATAATGTCGGACTCATTAACTTCGGCACACAGTTTATGGTGGTCTTTTATGACAGAATTAATTGATTCACACATACATTAAAGCAAAAAATAACTGGAATGAAAATGCAGTTTGACGCTGGCTTCTAATCTGTCATAAACACTTCTGGTGGTGAAGCGAGGTGACATTATTCATGTAAATGGCTGCTGGATGCACAATAAACAACTCACAACAAGCATGCAGTTTCACCACTAGCCTCACATTTCCCCTTCATTAGCAAATGAGGCTTCACTGATAAATGAACATTGTCTATCTTCTATGTTTTTATGACTGTTTAATTAAAGTAGTTTTCGATGGCACTATTTTATTTTTTATTTTGGGATCTGCTCAAATGTATTTTATGTTCTCAAGTTAGAGTGTTCCAAGTAAACGGAACAACCTAAAATGCTTGACAGCTCCTTTGTGAATTGATGCTAAGTCATTTGTAGTGTAACCATGCATATCAATTGAATCTTCACTCATTATTTGCTCAAACGAGGTATAAACATTGGGTTTAATTGTAAATTATAGTAATTTGGTGTACTTTGCAGTCAATAGGAGTTTGTTGTTCGTGTAATGTTGACTCAAATACAGACCCCATAATCCATCAGCCAGATTTCAGAGAAATTATTATAAAGTATCAATGAAGATACTGTATACTGTATAATCAGATATAGTTTCCTGAAAGAGTTATGTCTAAGGACCTGGGAAATTCTTGACCACCTGACCTGTCACATTATCAATATGGAATTCAAAGCTTATCCTCCACACTCAAAACACTTGGCAACATAACTTTACACTTTTTACTTTAAATCTGCTTATTTGATTGGAATACTTGTATGAACTCTTTTAAAAGGGAGGTTTATATGCATTTTGGTTAAAGTATAGTGAGTACTCATCGACACATGGTTTGATAAGGTGCTACAGCAAGTCTCGGGGACTGAACGACAAGAGAAAAAACACCTCAAGAATTGTCTGTATTTGTTGCGTGGCAGAGCTTAACATTTGATGGCGTGATTATGTCTTTGATGTTTTCAACATGGGCAGAGCACCATTTACATCTTTTCTTTAAAACCTCATAATAAGAAATCTCTGAGGAGCAAGGGATTGTCTCCCAGCATATGTGGTAGTGAAAGTCTGACATTTAATCATAGATTGAGAGCTTGCGTCCGCGAAAACCCCCAGAAAGGATTCAAGCTGATGATGTGTAGTCCTGAGATGACTTATGCTATCCAGTCATTACCAGCAATTTCAGGCCATATGTTTAAGAACTTTCTTTTGAATCTCTGAGATGAAATGAAGAAAGGATTTAGGTTGGAGATAATTTTCTGAGCCCTCTGCAATATGAGGGTGAAATCAAAGCATTTCTCTGTTCCATATTGAGGAAATGATTTGTATCTCTTAGCTGGACTTAAAGGTAATTGTATACAAGCTGTGCACCGCTAAAAACCTTGATGAATTCTTTAATCCTCATCTCACTGTTATGAACTATGCAATTACTTCCTGAAGTCAATAATCCATCTGATGAAGCTGGAGAGATATTGGTTTTAGTAAAGGACACTCAATTTCAATCACTGGATTATGTGTAAATTGCTTTCTCTGTCATGAATCATTCTTACTTGTCTGTCACTCACTGTAGTTGGATCTGAAAACGTCAAGTATGAGTTTCAAACACAGCCAGTGTTGGCCTCCAACCTCTCCATATAACATTTTAGTTGCTCACCTTATTGTTAGCATCAGTGTGCAAATTAAATCACGGTGTGCGGGGGAGCCGCACATCATGCGAGGGCGACGCAACGCCACATACCAAGCCTAAACACTGCCCTACACAACACAACCATGCACATAGCCCTTCTCATTATAACACAGCAATCCATAGGCCTACAACACAGCAGAAGCCAAGTCTATAAAAGCGGGTCTTACCTTAACTCAGAAGCCTTTCCTTGGCTACCATATAGGCGGATCTGAACGCGATTGATGTTTCCTCGAATAACTTTGCGTTGATACAGAGAATCCTGTTTGGCATTATTATTTATTTTTGTCTTGTTTCTGCCAGTTCAACTGCCCTTTTGTGCGCCACACTATCCCGGTGCTTGTAGATTTTCTTACGCAAGTTGTTCTGTCTGTTACTGGTTACGTCCCCGTTCATCCACTCTTCTGACAAGTGCGTTCCAACTTTATCAGTGAGGAGAAGGCTTTTGGCATCCCTGCATAGAGTACAGCCTAAGCAACTATTCTTTGAGAACAGCCACGGGAGACGTCTGGTCCAGTCACTCCACTGTTCGCTGGTCCAGCCAGCCAGAGGGACCCCAGCATCTTCGCACCCCCCATCACCAGCAACAGGCGGGTGGTCATCAGCATCAGGCATCAGCATCATCCTCCTCTTCCTCATCTCCTCCGACCTCTTTTGTTGTTGTCTTCCTAACATTAGTTTCCACGTTAGCTTCTTTTCTTGGCTTGTCTTGTTGTGTCTCTTCAGCCCCCACAGTAACGTTAACGTTAGCTGTCAAGTTAGCATTAGCACTAACGTTAGCTGCCTCTTCTCTCGGCTCTGTTGTAGCAGCATCAGTTGTGCTACCACCACCAGCTACAGATGGATTTTCCTCTTCATCATTTTGTTTAGACTTCTTTGGATAGAAATCGCCCAAGGTGAGTTGCTTTCTTCTTTTCAACATCTTTTCTTCTTCTTTTCACTGTCATCAACAATGGCGCGCAGGTGACAGTTTTTTAACGCACGTAGTAAACAAGCTCGTGAGTGGGTAGTGGATGCCTGCAGACAGTGCCCCCACGCTCCGAGCGGCTCTAGGCTAGCGCGGTAAAAAAAAAAAAAAACTTATTTTACACCTTTGAGAAAAACCATGACCAAAATAGCATTTACTTGGCTATCATATCAATATTTTAGAGCTCCCCCAAAATTTCACAAACCATGTTTCCAGGGGAGCTCATGTCACCACGAGCTCCCCCTTATTTCGCACTATGGTTAGCATTGCATACGGCAGGGGTCGGCAACTACATTAAGCTGCAAGCCAGACCTCAATGATGATCATTTTTACATGGCAAATTGACCTACATTTTTTTACAAAAATGAAGTAGGTTGATTTCACGGTTTTTGTCGTATTCTGAATAATGTTTTACTCAACTTCACTGTACGTTGATTGGTGAAAAACAACCAACAAGATTATGTTGTAGCCTAGCCTAAACTCACCAAAAAATCAATCTAAGGAGTCAAAGTTGCCTTTCCAACGCAATCAGAGGGAAGGGCGGACGCAGAAAATGGTAAGCTTAAACAGCTGCCTGTGAGCACAGCATCAGGTGCTTGTCCGTGGCTTGACCCCCCAGGAAAAAGTTTTAACTGCCTCCCGAAACGATGCTTGGATACTCACCAGACACAACAAGCCATTCAGAGTCAGAGGTATTCAAAGAGTTCATGGAGGCAATATTGGAGGAATTAGCTCCAGATACCGTGTGGTCTGTACAGCGCCTTGCGTAAGTAAGGGGACAATTTCTTGTTTTGGCTCTATCCTCCAAAAGATTGCATTTGAAATCAAACAATTACTATGAGGTTAAACTATAGATTGTCAGCTTTTATTTAAGGGTGTTTGTACTGGTTAGATTCACTATTCAGAAATTAAATCTCTTTTTATACATAGTCCCCCTATTTCAGGGCACCACAAGTAATAGGACAGATTCACATAATGTCCAAATTAGGCACTCGTGTTAAATATTTAGTTGACAATCCTTTGCATGCAAACTGCCTGAAGGCTGCAACCCCCTCTGACCCTAGTCTGAACCCACCAGATGCTGAGGATCTTCTCTGGTGATGCTCAGGCCTTTACTGCACTAGTACAAGTACAACATGCTCTATTTAAATGAAGTTAGATGTATTGATTATTGAGCATTATTCAGTCACCCAGAAGTCTTCCCTGGCCTATACCAGCCTGCCTGTAATTTATGATTATTTTTAATGATGTTCCAAACTGTTGATTTTGGCAAGCCTAAGGTTTTGGCTATGTTTTTGATTTGGTCCTCATATTGACAGACACCAGTAGCACACCTGAAAGACAAACTCAACAGCTAGCATCAATACTAGACATTGACAGCTCTCTTATGCCTGATGTGATGGAACAGGAACCTCTGCCAAGCCAACTGTCCCATTACATTTGGTGCCCTGAAGTTTTGCCATTTCTAAATGGTGAAACCAATATGTACACAAGTTTTGGATACACATTTTCATAGCCTACTTAACCGCAGGTTTGATAGCCATTTAATTTAATGTAAAACTTTGGATGACAGAAAATGATCTTCTTGTAGAATTGCCCCAACCAAATTGAAGCTCACAATCTATTGCCTTTATGAAAGGACTGTTGAGCCCAAACCTACGGGTCTCAACCTACCATGATGCTGCCTTTCATGGTGATATGCCCCTATAGCCCATACAGTGTATTTGTATCTGTCCATACGTCCCTGCAACAGTTACTGGACTGTATATGTGATGGTTCTTTATCCCTTTATTCTCTTTGTTTTAATTGTGAAGTGCATTGTTTGTGCAAAACATTCTATTTAAATAAAGTATGATTTATTGATAAAATTATTGATTGATTTACTGTATACTGGGTGCAAGACAGAAAGTATTATTGTGACTTTGCCTCCACTAGAGGAGCCCATTGTATATATCCTGGACCCAGAGATGAGTGTCTGAGACAAGTGCTTCTCTGAGCAGATGGAGAGGACCCTGACAACCTCCATGCCCAAGGTAAATCAAATACAGGAAAGCTTGGCCACTATGGCTCCAAATACAAGGAGCCTTTACCATTATGGCTCAAAATCTGCTCAAGATTTCATGTCTGGGGCGATCCATGTCACAGCTTGTCTCACCTCGCCGACAGATGTCAGGGAAATCAGCGACAGCCGATCATGCTGATCCCCTCGTAATCATGTGCGATGATCCCGCAGTGACACAGAGCTATGGGAAATATGTCAGTCAATACCTCCGCCGCAGGCAGATGCACCGGCAGACCCCTTGGAGCCCAACCCCCCACTTCCCATCCGCCACCTGCACCCCCTCCTCTCCTTTCTCCTCCCTCCTTTCTCTTCCCTCCTCCCTGTCCTGTCTCCATGCCTCCATCCTAAGCCTCTTCATAGACTCAGGGTTTAAAACATTGTAGAGTGAGGACTTAAAACAGCTGATGTCTATTATCTATAAGATGATAATACGGGGATGTCAAGAACATTAACCATCATTTCTTTGCATATTTTATATTTTTTGCATGTCTTTTTTTGACAAGGACAAAAAACATCACATAATGTGTGACCTTTTTGGTCAAGCATGTGTGTATGTATGTGTGTGTGTGTGTGTGTGTGTGTGTGTATGTGTGTGTGTGTGTGTGTGTGTGTGTGTGTGTGTGTGTGTGTGTGTGTGTGTGTGTGTGTGTGCGTGCGTGCGTGTGTGCGTGCGTGCGTGTGTGTGTGTTGTCTGAACTGAAGAGGATGTGCAGCTGCTGTCCCTGATTGCACCATGGCCTGAGTTGCCGTTTTGTGAAAAGGCCACCAAACAAACATCACCCCTCCAAAACAGAATCTGGCATATGCTAAACTAAGATAGCGCCGTCAAACATTCTTGCAGACCTCAGCTCTGTGTGGCTGTGCTTCCTGAAGGCCCTGGGAGGCAAAATATTTCCAAACCATTTCATTTTTTTCCTTAGTTGAAACCTCGCAGAAAAAAAAAATCCAGCTTTGCATATTCACACCCTGCTGCAGGCTGTTGTATTACAGTTGCTGGCTGCTAAGGCCCGTCCCTCTCTCCAGTAAGCCCTTGACAAAGGTCAAAAACAATTTGCCCGATCCTGTTATTAAAAGAAAAGTAGAAAGGAATGATGATCACTGTGCCCAGCAGCTAGCTCCATCATCTGTAGCCGTTCCAACATATGCTTGAGAGATAATAAAAAATGTGGCATTAAATATGGTGGCAGATTGAATTTTGTTCCAGGCTACATATAGCAAGTCAATTTTTCCCTCTGTTCCAGAGAACCTGTTTAATATTGGGTAGTTAATGCCATCACTGATGATGATGTTACTTGCATAATATAATTTATTGCGGGGTAGAGGTCCATAAATGGGAGGCATTGTAAAATATTTCCATTATGTGGGGAATGTCACTAGGTAATAAAGGCTTTACACCACTTTTATGGCTCTCAATCTGTTGTTGTTCTGGGCAATTTTTTAAATCAGTTAAAATTCTCTGAATATATGAATGCACTTCTCAACGCAACGGAATATCAGCGAGTGTTTCCCAAAGCGGGGCTCTCACTGCGGCGCACCTTTTGACTGGGCATTAAAAAGACTGCAAGTCCACTAAAGTGAAAGTGCATCAGCTGGACTCCTTTATTACCCCGACTCTCTTTTTTTATATAGAAATTATACATCTTTCTTTAACAGGGCTGTAAAGGTTACACAGTCATTTAAGCAGCAGTTCAGACAGATTGATGTTTATGTCATTACAGTTCCAAATGAAATGTGCCACACTCTCTGGCCCCGGCATAAAGCAGGAATGGGCTTCATCCATCGTTGACATTGGAGATAAAGTCAAAGTTTGCCTTAGTTGAGAGGAGAAGACAACTGTTGTTATTGTGTAACAGGAAGTGGGATAACAACCCGTTTTGGCAAAGCTTACGAGAAAAAAGTGAGCCATTCATCATGGAAATCTCTGGGGTTTTTGTACTAATGTACTGTACTGTAAATTGATATGTGAATTGTTTTGGAATAGAATACATTTAGCAATGGAATGAATTTTAAGTGCCAAAGCACCACAGATTGACTCTGTCAATGCCAGTTACCCGCCTCTGCATACGCGACATGCTGTTGACATCAAATGTAATCCTTTATTGATATAGATATGTGTGTTTAACGTTTCAAGATTAGACAGAATGCAGGCACTGTGCTGCCTTCTCTCTGCAAACAGACAAGTCATCTCCGGACTATTTTAGAGTTTACGGTAATCCATGCTTAAGGTGTTACACAAGCAACTATCTCTAACAGAAATCCATTATTACAGTCCAGGGTACATGGGGTTAAAATGTGTATTGATATATACACTAGTCAATCCATTTGGCTTTACTGTCATGTCATGTGAATGATCTAAATACAAGTCATAATTATATCCTATATCCTTCTGTGATTAAAGCCTGATTCACATAGATTAGACAAAGGCAACCTCAATACAGTATACAGTGTAGGGGGGGGGTCATACACACAACCCCACTAAAAGCTTACAATAGGACAATCTGAATGAACTAATGCACATTGTTTCTATACAGTACATAATGCCGAACATCGAGCTAAAACATCCCAACAGCTCTCGTCACCATATGCTGCCATGATAACGCTGCCCCCCAGATACACCTTATCTGATGATGCTTAAGCTATCATCTGAATAGACATGTGCATTAGAGAGTTGCATATTATTCCTGCCGTTGATTAATATACACATAAACTTAGTCTAGTAGAACCTCCCCACTCCTGTTCCCTGTCCTGCTCTGCATGGTGTAGTGCTGTAGTAATCTGCTTTTCAGAGATAGCTGGAGGCCCTTCAGGAAAAACCCCTCCATTACCCCCCGGCCATGTGTTGGTCTGTTTATTTATATTTCAGAATATCACAGGCCCCACTAACATCTGTCTACCCCAAGTGTAATCTCTGAGATGAAAATGTTCGTGTTTTCTTGAGCTCTTTTTCAATATGTCTCCCTGTTATGAGCTTAGCCGGTAAGAAGGTAAGACTTGACCCTAAAGAACAATGTTACCCTCCTCCCTCCCTCCCTCCCTCCGTCCCTCCTACTGTGTCTAATGTTGGTCTCTCCTCATATGCATCTCTCTCTAAGCCGTCATGTTCAGGATGAACATGCATGGGCGATTCTGCATTCAGCATTTTGAAATCACCTCGACTAAAGTGTGTCAATATGTTCTGTTTAGGCTTTGGTGTTGTAAGCAAGGGAGGAACATGTGATTAGCTCAAATGAAGAAATGCTGAACAGATTTCTCATCATCATGGAATAGGGAATGGATGCATGCTTGTTGGAGCAGCCATTCGACCCAGAAGACAGACTGTATGTACTGTAAATGAGTGCATACACATAATTGATATACACAAATGAATATGCATTGACAATTGAAGTTATGAAAAAAAACGTAAAACAGAACTGCATATGACTCCATATAACATGTGTAGATCTGGCCAAGAGGCACAAAAATCGCAACATAAAATAGGAAAACAAACAATGAAAACATAAAAAGTAAAATATAAAACACTATTTACATAAGAAAGGCAAACTAACTGATTGTTGCTGCTGACTTTGAGGCTGTTGTGTAACATATTATGTACATGGATGTGTCAAGTTTGAGGGTCTTTTGCAGCTCATAAATAGGCTATAGGCGAATAGATTAGCCTTCAGCTAAAACTACCACTTTTTGTAGCTTTTTTTTCTCAAACCGAACTAGTGCACACAGAGCCTGGAGAAGTATGGGCGTGTGAGTATAGCCTGGCACGCTGAGAGAGCAACAGTGTGAAGAGAGACAACACAGGGAGCTCAGGGACATCAGCAGCACGCTCTGCAACAGTCGTCACAGCAGATGGACATATCACAGGGCCCAGCGAGAAGTTGCTATAACACATAATGTTATCTGTGCCTCCACGTCTGCAGTTCTGAGCGCTGGGCACCGAGCAGGCAAGTCTGGATCCTGAACTGAAGCAGCTTGACTCAGGGTAATGGAACTGCCTGGACCCTGGAAGATAGATTTTTTTTTATTGCTGTAGCATTTATTTGTTTGTGTGTGTGGTGGTGGTGGTGCTGGGAGAACAATGGTGTTAGTGCCTCACAGATAGGCCTTTTACAGAGAGAGAAGGCAGCCATGTTGTTACTGATTCCCACTTGGCTGTCTTTTTGGTGGATTTAATGGTGTGAGACTCCTCACACAACCATAATGCAATGCAATGTAAAAAATGAGATGGGCCATTACCATTGGAAAGTTTTGCTTGCAATTATATTTCTCTGCTGCTTTTTCTGTGTTATGTGAAAATACTCCAATATAGGGCTGACATACTGTATGCAGATGGGGGTTTAGAGGGTTGGGGATTGATATGTACTCTTGCCCCCCTTCCCTCCCAAAACCTTGTTCCAAATTCCCCCTCCTTTCCACCTGCTCAGCATGTGGGCCTGTTAGGCTGATCCACCCTATTGTCTAGTCACAGTTGAAATCCCCTAAACCTAGTCTCAGTTACCACTAGATGAAAAAGATTATGAGCTTAAACATCCTTTTATTATGGGTCAACTGGCTGAGTTTTAATCTATGAATGACCAAAATGCATGATGCAGGGACAATGGGAGATGCAGAGATCTTGCCTTGGATAATCTTAATGGTGCAACACGGTTGGAGTGGAAAGTTTACATACACTTAGGTTGAAGTGTTGATTATTCATTAAAACTCATTTAACTACTGTTGTCATTTTTAACCACTTCACAGATTTCATTTGAACAAACTATAGTTTTGGCAAGTCGGTTAGGAGGTTAGTAGGTTATCTACTTCATGCATGACACGTAATTTTTCCAACAATTAATTAGTTAACAGATCGATTATTTCACTTATAATTCACTAGATCACAGTGGGTCAGAAGTTTACATACACTAAGTTGACTGTGCCTTTAAATAGCTAGGAACATTCCAGAAAATGATGTCATGGCTTTAGAAGCTTCTGATAGGCTAATTGACATAGAAAAAGAACTGTAGACCTCATTGTGGACCTGGTTCATCCTTGGGAGCAAGTATAAACACTATGGGACCACGCAGCATACTGCTCAGGAAGGAGGCACATTCTGTCTCCTAGAGATGAACGTACTTTGGTGTGAAGAGTTCAAATCAATCCAGGAACAATAGAAAAGGACCTTGTGAAGATGCTGGAGGAAACAGGTACAAAAGTATTTACACTCACCGGCCACTTTATTAGGTACACCTTTTCAACTGCACGTTAACGCAAATATCTAATCAGCCAATCATGTGGCAGCAACTCAATGCGTTTAGGCATGTAGACATGGTCAAGAGGATCTGCTGAAGTTCAAACAAAGCATCAGAATGGGAAAGAAAGGTGATTTAAGTGACTTTGAACGTGGCAGGGGTGTTGGTGCCAGACGGGCTGTTTTGAGTATTTCCGAAAGTGCTGATCTACTGGGAAAACATCCAAGCAGTAGCAGAATCTAGAGGATGTAGCTCACATTCTGGGACATTCTGGGACATTCAGGGCATCAGGTCGGCTAAGGACTCATTGTACATAAATCCGTGGTATTACTGTAAATCTCAGTCTGTTCCCTTGTGTCATCTCCAGAATGCCATTATGCCATGTTGCCCGAAAATATGGCCAGTGTGATTACACCATCCGAAATATGGAGAGCTTTCCAAAAATAGAATCTTGAAAAAGATATTGTTCGTGATTGGATGCATGGTGCACTATTTTAATCCAATCCAAACAGCACGTTGGACGGGATTATACAGATTTGGGACAACATAAATGAGAAGCTCCAAGAAGGTCAAGAGTCAATGAAGATAATGCTGAAATATTGAGATTAAATATGGAGTGAGTGATATCTGTGAGTAGATGAGAAGGATGTTGGGTTCCGAATGGAAACGCTTCCAACAGGAAGGAGTACAAATCAAAAAATATCATCTAGTCTTGGTTGTATGGTCAACATGTTTTTCAAAAAGTAAGATGAGTTCTTTCATACAATGGGTATAATAATGAACAATGGCACTCGGATGCACTCTTAAGCCCAATGCACACAGCGTGCGATTTCTGTTGCACGTCAACATTCCATTTTGAAGTTTGAATGGACGTCTATGAGAAAATCGCATCCCAATGCACACGGCCCCGATTTTAATCGCATGGCGAAAATTCGATTCCATTCATGACAACAATGGAATGTTGTCGTGCAACAGAAATCGCACGCTGTGTGCATTGGGCTTTAGAAAAAGAACCAAGTTTTGGTTCCATGTTGAACTCAGAACACAGACAGTTTTAAATGGAACCCAAAGGTGTTCTACTCTACATGGACACCAAAAGGGTTCTTCAAAGGGTTTTGAAGAACTAGGGACAAATGAGGGACAAATGAATAACCCTTCGTTCTAAGAGTGTTCTGTGTGTCCAATAAAGCAGAACCTTCACCATGATCCTGTCTGAACCTCGTGCAGCCTTGAGTGCTTCTGTGTGCTTTCTGAATTGAGCTCTCAAACTCTCATCTTAACCTCTGTTCTTTGAATAAAAGACAGTACTATACTTTCAAAGGAACGGATACGATACAGATAACCAATCATACACAAAATACACTCTATTCTAATGTTAGGGACTGTTGCTTGGTTGATTCATCTGGATGAGCCCATGGGATTGTTGTTTCTTGTTCACATCCACAGGAAGTGATGCAGTCAAGAGTAGCCCCATAGCAACTGACTCACAAACACACTACATTTTTATGAATATAATGCTATTATTCCGTACCAGTATGCTGAAACAACACACACACACACACACACACACACACACACACACACACACACACACACACACACACACACACACACACTACAAAGCTTTAGTTGCTATCTTGGCATAAAAGTCTTCAAGTATCTAGTAGATCCACAGGGGTGCCATTGTGTAAATTCCTATGACTCTCCACTGTCCTTTTTCACTTTGCTCTGAGCACTGACCTCCACAGCTTCCTCCAGTTGGAAGGCTGTTCTTGCCAGGTTATTTTCAGACTTGCTCCGTAGCCTCTGGTTGTCAAAACAGCATGGAGCTTTTATATATCTTTGACACAGTTACAGAGGCCTAAACGTTGTAGGGTTGTATGAATTCTGAGATCATATTCTTGAACTTGGATTCATAATTGTATGTCTATCTTGGCTTTGAAAATGAAATGGGATTTAGCCAAACCATAAACAAAAGTGCTTTGCCGCTGTATTGTATGTGGCATAATGTCAAGGATATGGTGGGGTTTGAGACAGGTAATAATGCACTATAGCAATGTAGCAATGGCACTTTCTCTCCTCCACCAAAGTAAGTAGCCTTGTGTACCGGAAAACACAAGCCAGAATGGCCCATATTTATTCTTCTATTCTATTCTCCTGCAGGGCTTCACCCTCAATCCATTTCTTTAATGCTAGGTGCTAAGCAGAGTGTCATTGAGTGCCTTTTTGAGAGACTTTGTGGACACACTAACCACAAGGCCACTGAATCCCCCATGTACAGTAATATTAGAGCAATGACATGAATGTAACCGCCACATGAACTGTAGGTTAGGAATTCTCAAAGACTCAATCGTGAGAGTACTGTAAGTCCAAGATGTTTCTGCAAGCGAGAGGAGCATTGCTCAAGAGGCCCATGACTCTATAATCCTACTGATATAATTATCTTTTGCATCATGGTGTATACTGTAGTATACTATCACAAAGGTCATATATACCAGTCGTCATTGACCTCTGCATGTCACACATGGATAGTCATTTCAAACGCGATCTGCAATACGTTTTGTACTCCACCGATCCAGAGGTGTCCATAAAACAGCTGCTACCCTAAATGTCGAGGTAATGTCAAAAAAGGTAATGTCAAAAAAGGTAATGTCAAAAAAGGTTAATGTGAAAAAAGGGCTTCACCCTTAATAACCTGAGCAGAGAACCTGAGAGAAAATTTAAAACACCAGATTTGAGTTCTACCAGACAGGAGTTCTACCAGACAGGAGTTTTACCAGACAGGAGTTCTACCAGACAGGAGTGAAGGTCTGGACCCAAAGTATCTAAGAGTGCTGTCGGAGAAGAGAGAGTGATTCTTTGCGTGACGATTCAAGTTTGAGGTAAGGCCACAATAGCTTTTCTTTGGATGATTTAAGACCCAGTTCCCTTGACTGTGGCCTGTAAAAGTGTGTGATTTACCACTTGTTATTCATCTATGTTCCCCAACAAACATTTTGTCAGTTTCATTAGTAGTTAGAGGTTGACTAAAAAGCTACCTGAACTGAGGTGAAGTTTAGATGTCAACAGAGACTCTCAGGGATGTCCAAGGTGTAGGCTACTATTCGTTTAGCCTGACAATTGTGTGTGCATGATTGGTAGCATACAGTAAAACACAAGGCAACCCCAGACCATGTTGAAGGCTTACTGCTTCTAAATCACCCACTTGATTGTCGCTAAACTATTACCACTCTCACGAAAGAGGTTCAACCATCCAACTGATATTTTCCGGTAGTTGACAATGATACATTGCATTAGCGCAACTTTGATATTCATTAACGCTAAAAACAAAAGACATTTTCAGCTGCTCACTTTGACAGCGTGGGTCATGAAAAGTGAAGTCTGTGTCTGTACGGACTACTTCAGCCTAGCCAGCCGTAATTCAGCTCAGGGATACTTGTCAGACATGTCACTGGTACAGTATCCAGCAAGGCAAGCAGCAGACATTAATTCCATCATTAACATCCCCTTGTAGTGTGTTGCTACTCGCACAGAAGGCTTCTCTAATTAAATCAGCCGAGAAGCGAGAGCTACAGTAGCCATAAGGCGTTTATTTCTCTATATGTTTCCCTTGCAGTCATATCCGGCCAGGCACGCAGTCATGGGGTTGCGGGGCGTATTTCTGCATTAGGCTGGAGGAGAGGAGCAGCTCCTCCTCATCAGAACCAATCTGAGCCTTCTTGTTTGTTTACTTGTGTGATTCGCTTTGAGGGGGCAAGGCGAGGCAAGGCAGCCCTTACTGGGCTTCATTTTGAGGGGGCCGTTGGGGCTTTAGCATGGGTGTGTGTGTGTGTGTATGTGTGTGTGAGACAGAGCCTGTGTGGGGCACAGAAGGATTTCCCCAGCGTCCCAGGTGTGTGTGTTCAGTGAAGAGAGAGGACCATCTGCCAGGGTTGGGGTAAGTCAGTGCAACATGCAGGTGCTGAGGTATTTACCACAGCACGCGAGGTAAAGGAAGGAGGGGGGAGGGGGTGAATGGGAGGAGGAGGTGGGGAAGAGGAGGGAGGTAACCCCACGGAGGGCAAGGTGTTTTTGGATCCACTGTTTATGGTAGGCCTAGAGAATGTACATTTCAATCAAGGGAAGATACTACTATGTCAAATATGTATATGGAAATATTTTATCGAATTGCCTCAACATATTAAAGAATTAAGCAAGATTACAGACTATGTTGTAAATGCATTAATCCTTCCCTTAATTCTTTTAACCTTTGTTAATTCTCAAAATGAACTCAAAGTTCTACAGTATGCACAAGTTTCTTAGAGTCTAGTGGACTTACAAAGGACTGTACATGTGCATATTTTAAGTAATTACATGTGTTCACATTTGTTGAATTAACATGCTTAGAACGACTCATTCAAAAACCATAGCCAGTTCTATACCAACCAACCCTATTTCATACCTCATGGCACATGCTCACATCATAAACCAATTTAATTCCTCATATTTATTATTCATCTCAGTCATTTAGGACACATGGACACTGAAATATATAGCTGAGAACCCCCACACACTGCCATACATACATAATTCTGTCTGATAAATTGTTGTACAGATGTTTGCATGTATCTTCTCTGGTCGGCAGGACAACCGTTGTGCTGAACAACCAACTGTTTCACTGTAATCCTGCATTCAGGACAGGGGAATAAAATTAAACAGATATGCTTATCTAACCTATTTATTAAAGAAGCATATCTGAGATATAATCCTAATATGTTATCAAGCGGTGGGGACTTTGGACGTACGTGCAGCAGGATCCAGGTATACAGGGCCTAACGTCAAGGGATTAGGGAAAAGGTTATTGTAATTTTTTAAATAACACAAAAGCAGATTTCATTATTAAAAGAGTGAACAGACCATCTGGGAGGAAATGCTTTTCTATTTTTTGTATTTATTTTTTCATTGCACTATATCCCCCATATTACAATTATTGTTTTTCATCAACTCCACCAGGGTCATTCTGAATGAAAAGCATTTACAAAGTATGTCTGATAATGTACTTGACTTCTACTCTGAGGACAACCGACTGCATAAATAGATGAACAGACTGCACAACTGGTCACCTGACCTGGTCACCTGACATGTACCAAATAAACACTGTTCTGTGTAGATAGGGGGAATAGGATTCCCAGAAACAATTCCAGTTACACCAAAAAACCTGTTGTACTCTTTGTACATTCTGTAATTGTTTCTCTTTACATGAAACAGAAATCTGTCATAAGCAGTGTGTATATATGATTCATTGTACATAGGCAAAATGTAAATATTCCTATTCCTAAGGACAGTAAGGATGTTGCATACCCTGCAGATCTACTATGTGTGTATGGGCCATATGTTTCTTTTACATTAATAATCGTGTATGAAGGTGTTACATAGGTGTTACGTAATATACATGCAGGCCTTATAGCATCCTTGATAGAAACATGTATCAACGCATCGCTGATTTTTACACAGTAGGCCTATAGAGCCACATTTCAGGATTGCGTTAAATGCTACTTCTTAGGTTTACGTCACTCATTATCATCTGAGAACTAGCATTCCTTTTTGCTTGTGATGCACAACACAACACAACACAACACAACACAACACAACACAACACAACACAACACAACAAAGCGTTGTCTTTTCTGTCTCTCTGCTGCACAACACAAACCATGAAAAAAAAAATAGCCTATATATATGTATATATTATATATATATATATATATATTCAGTCAGAAAGTCAGAAAAAGAAACTGCTGACAGAGACAGACAAGCCTGTGCGTGGCCCGTGGCCCACTGCGTCCGCTCCTGCTCGTCACCCAGTCCCACGGCAGGCTCATGTGGCACCAGACGCCTCGTTTTTGAACCGTGCTTGCAGCTTTCTGTGACAGGTACGCCAGCTAGCATCAACACAGCAGACAGAACAGCGTCGTCTCAGGGCCCCCAGGTTCATCCATCCTGACGGACATTTTATGTTTGTTGCCTGAGGGGATTATGGGCTGGAT
>NC_137690.1:27789339-27794339 GCF_963989245.1 Nansenia antarctica
GCGACTCCTGTGTCAGAGGGCCCATTAATATGCATGGCTCTGCTAAAAGCTCCAGAGTGACCTACATGACAAGGTTCAGTATACACTCCTACTGTGTGCTACACTTGTGGGACTCGGCCCGCCCTGTGTTACCTTAATTAGTGTCTTCAAATCCGAGGGCTGGGCTTTTTTTGAAGAGGGCTTGTTGAACTTACCCGCGTACTTGTGCGGTCGCGGGTGGTTGTCAGGTCACCGCGGTCACTCCAAATGCCTGGCCCTTAACAGCTCGGGCACCACTCCAGCGCTGACAAAATGGCGGCATTAGGCGGCTGAAGACGGGCTGTTGAGTAGCCCGATTAGAAGCACTTTAAACTCCCGCGGTGCTTTCTGGCGCCCGCCAATGACACTCGAGCTCCTCCAGGTATTCCCGAGGGGCCCTCCACCGACAGGATGTATCAATTAACAGATTTGTTTTCTTTCGCTCTTCTCCCTTGCCTCATTTGCATAGCAGCCGGGCTAACACAATGCTGAAGTTCAAGAGGGATGTTGACACTGGGGATTCGCTAGCCTAGGCTACAACTGGAGACTGGAGGGGAAAAAAACATGAATTATTACCATACATATTATGATTCTGCTGTTCTGTTGATCTAAAGTATCCACTTGGAGTGGTTTGGAGCGCCGAAAGTTACAAGATGTTAGCGACCGCTCTGGGGGGCGAAGCATTGTTGACACTCTGTGTTCCTGTTCGGTCTTCGTCAAATAGGAAGTTAGCATACCCGATGCTAAAGGACAGCTGTTGCTGGCAGGCCTCCCTCACTGGCGGAGCCACTGTTTAGGGCGGTAATCTGTCAAGGCTGAGGCCCAGCCAAGGCTCTGCACCCCTGGGGTAAGAACCAGAGAAATGTGGCTAAGGGGTCTATGCATAGCAATGAGGCCAAACAGATGTACAAATCCACAGTGGATTCACATAGTGAGCTCAGTGTTTGGCCTTGCCTGGATCCCCACATCCATTTGAATACATTAGGACTCCATGTCTCTGGTATGATGTTGATGTAGGGGGCACATTATGTTCAAGTCGATTATGAAAGGAGGGTTTCCCCCCGTATTGTATAGATAATCAGTCAACATGTCAAGCTAACCTTCGTCGAAGTATTCGATCAAAACTGCTTCTGCCTGCGACTCAGAGAACATTATTTCGTTTACAAGACCATGTAGTCTTAGCACGGAATGTGAACTGTCAGACTAGGATGGGTAATATGGTCCATTGTGGTAGGATTGCAGACTGTAGGAGAGCCGTTGTGTTCTCCACCGCTTGGTTGACTGTATTAATCACATGACGGTCGATCCATCACACGCATCAGGACTCTTTCTCCTCAGGTTGACAGTCACTAAGCTCTGCATAAGGTAGCCATCCAGCTCATTTTTTATGTTTGTCCTTCCTGGGGCAGCCCCAACAGTGATTGGATGCTGACAGTACCATGGAAACAAAGGGGAGAGTAGAATGGGTGAAAAATCGAAATGACCTCGTCACATAGTGTCATTTTTCAACCTCTGTGTATCAAGCTGTTTTGATTTATAGTAACAGTTGGGTTCACTGTTCTCGGAGGCACACTAGGGACTGTGTCTGAGCTGTAGACTCATCTCGACAGGATTAATGGAGGGTTCTGACTAGGATCTCTGGTGGTCACACCTGACATTACAATGCCCCTAACTCTGTAACTACTCTCTTAACAAGCATTATTGACTTGTAATAACAACCACGTTGTACATGCGATGTACATGACCAGTGGGAGGTTCAGGGAGATTTTACACGAACAGGAATTCCACTAGGACTCATATGAGCATACTGTCCCCCTTTTCTTCCTAGTCTAGATTGCTCCTTCTCCATGCATTGTGTAGTTATGCTAGACACATCCTGATACAGATTTTGATTGAACATCACCCCTGGTCTTATTCCCCTTTATTGCCACAGACACTTGTCACTGCCCCAAAGCATATAATGTTATTATGATTATCTGTCAACATACAGTAACCAATTATGAGTATAACTACATGGATTGCCTCAGTGCATCATTTGCTATTACATTACCCTCAGTACGTAGATTATATTTTTGAATGCCAATCAGTACAGGCATGATTTAAATATTGAAGACAGTCAGAGAGGGGAATTATGTTGATGCCACACATTAACTCAGAAGGAGCAAATAACTCGAAAATACAACTGTCAATATTGAGCCTATTTCAGTGCTCGATTGAGTCCAATATGCTATGGTATTCATAATTATGACCGCAGCAATTTGCATTTCTCGTTGTTTCGATTTTCGCAGTCACATGGCACAGATCACTAAATTGCACAACTAGGCATTTTTGTTTTGCTAGCCGACAACTATACTGATTGTGATGATATAATTAACATGTACTGTATGTTGCATTAATCAGCCAAAACTCCGCTTACGAATGAAGATCTGGGATGAAGACTTGAGATGCCTCACAGCTATACTGACGGAAATCTGCAAAAGCGCAGCGTTTTTTCCTTGCACACCATGATGAGGGAGAAACTGCTTATTTCATCATACTCAAGGTCAGACATAATGCCCACCTCTTCAAAACATCCATTGTTATAAACTAGACTGGACAGAGAGAATTAATTTAATTGCATGCTGTGTTTGATAGGCCTATCTGGTATCTTGTCAGCTTGAACTATGTCTGCCACAAATAATTCCATGGAGTTTTGTTAACACAAAACACAACATTATTCCACAAAATACATACTGTACACACTTTGCTCATCCCTGCGACTGGATGTAATCCCGTCGCTAATGTAATCATGTTTTGTTATTTGTTTTATTCTCTCTCTAACAACAGTTTAGATTAATAACATCATACTGTACATATCCTGGATGACCTGCTCTTGACCCCAATTCAATCAAACCTGATGACACACAAATCCAGATCCATGGAGCCATGTCCTCATGGACTCAACTTAATTGTTTTTTTGTTTTACTGTGAATAAAAAATACACATCGCTGCATATTTAGTCAAGCATGCTTGCTCAATGTTTGTATGTTATGAAAATAGTTCCAATAGCACCTTTAAATTGAAACAGCCAAAATTTTATTTTCTATGATGAGTCAGTAACATATCAGTGCCGTGTCAGGGCAGCCGTAGATGACAACCCTACAGTATGCTCCTGCATGCCTCTCTGTACGCAGCATCTCCACTGCTACGGTGGGGGACTTCTGCTCTGCACAAGATGATAAGCAACTGGCTTTCCTTTCGCCAAAGCAATCAGCTATGTGCAGCCTACGCTCGATTCGCTGAACTTAAAGATGCTCTCTCCATCTGTTAGGAGTGTGACCGTGTCCAAAGAACCATGTTGCTGAGTATCCTAACAGGCCGAGAGCTAAAATGTGTGAACCGCAAGCCTGTTAGCTGAAGTGTTGATAAGAGGCTTGAAAACATACCACATGTGTCATATTTACAAGTGGAGAAACAGGCTCTTGGATACCAAGCTATTCCCATTATTCAAGTCCCGAGACCCACACACACGCATGGTAAAACATTACCTCCTATGGAGTTGAGCTGTTGTACACGACGGTTTTACTTTTTTATTTTGTATTTCTTTTTTAAAAACTCTTAACAGCAAGTTGATTGTAAATGACAAGTGCACATGAGAGGAGTCACAAGCTAGCTAGCGTTGCCGTGTGCATCATTTATAATTCACGTTAGTCTGAGAGGGTGTTCGATGCCCACATGGCTTAGCCTAGCTACGTTGTCACTTAAAGTGGATACGTTTCATTGAATACTGTGGACCTTTAATGGTTTCCACTCAGAGTGTTGGTCATGGATAGTGTCTTGTTCTTGTTCCCCGGTGTTGGCCCTGAGAATAATTCATAAGACTAATTCATAACTGAGACTAATTCATCCTTACCCAACCTCTACCAACTGAGTAAGCAGAGTCAGAAAGGGATGTACATCTGAATGAATGTTTGAGAACATTTGAATAACTTCTTTCTTAATGTAGCATAAATAGAGGTGAAATCAGACAAAAATGTGATGTTGTCTATATGACGAATATGATGTAATGGATTTGGACCCCAAGAAAACTAGCCTTGGACATCAGCTAATGGGGATTGTTTTAATAAATAAATCAATTTGATCCATTAGCGTTCATACATGCGTGTTCATACATGCGCTCAGGCTCCTCTACTGACCAGTGTGTTGTCAAGTTCTAGAACTGTCAAAGGTACAGAAAATCATCTGTTTTTAACACTGTATTTCTTGAACTTAGTGTACATTGGTCTTATAGGCCTAATACATTTGATTCATTTCAATTGAGTTTGCAGTAGTTGCTTCAGTTCATCCAATTTGGTAGAAGCCAGTGAATTCAATGGCATAATAACCTTTACAATCTAAAGATTTATGAAACTATCCTACTTAATAGTAAGCTGTACTTGCATGTCAGATTCATTATTAAGGCATTAGAAAGCTTTCTCTTCCTGTGGCAAAGTATGACTAAGTGCAAAGGGGAGAAATTAAAGTATTGTAGATTAACAATAGTAGATTAATAATTGATTTCGGTTTTCTGCCAGTTTATTCAGACTCAACATAGCTAAGCATACTCCCCTCCTCGCGAGACTCTCATTTAGTGAACCCAAACATTCTAGAGTCCCTGCATGTGTATGGGTTCTTGTAACTGGCATGTAAGAAACACTAGTTCAATATGTGAGGTGCCTTTCTTTTAGTCTCAGTGATTTACTATGTGCAATGAGGCAGCAGGATGAAGAGGTTTGTTGTCTAGAGTAACCAGATGGATGTAGGCCGTGATTAGGAGCAATTAACTCTCCCCCAGAACTAAATAACTTTCTGTCATTAATGTACATATTTTACACCTCATTAGAGGCACTGTGATTGGAGGTAAAAAAAAAAAAAAAAAGATACAAAAAAGAAGGGGAAGTCATTTGCATTTTAGATTCACAATACGCTTAGGATGGGAAAACAGGATGCGTAAGCCAGGGAGT
>NC_137690.1:27799339-27801839 GCF_963989245.1 Nansenia antarctica
TTAGAAAGCAACATGACGATCAGATCTAATTATGCTTGTACACCTCAAACAGCGTGGCATTTGGCTGGAAAGGTCAAGAGAAATCCCTAGCCTTAATCTGTGGAACCTGTGTCGTCTATCCCCTCTAGTCTGGTGAACAAGCTCTGAATGGCAGCCGGAGACAAACTACATTAAAACTTAGAGTCCCAAAAATAGAAAACAAATAAATAACAAAAATGGCTGATTTCATCTGTTCCACTACTTTGTCAGAATGTGAGTGTAGACTACTGTGTATATATTGTGCTCCATCCTGTAGATTCAGTACTAATGGGCTGATAATCTTTTCAAGAGTGATAAGGTTAAATCACTGCCATAGGCGCCACAAACAGACAAGGAGTTGTTACTCTTCATTTCCATTTACTTTGTGGTCATCGAGTGAAACAACTTTCCATCATAACCATTGCAAGTAAGACATTGTATAAGAATCCTTCCATTGTAGATTGTAGCCGAACCAAACGTACACCCACGACACTGTGCCCTTGTCCCTGAACTCAATAACAGGTTGGATGTAACAAAGCTGTGACCTGGATTTGAATCCCCAGTCATAGGGCTGGAGTGCATGAGCCATTTACCCCCTTATTATGAAAAATGTACCTCCCTGATTTAGCCAGCCAAAAAACAAGTTGTTCTCTTCTCAATGTTGTGATCACATTCTGTACAGTGTGAATTTGGTGCTAATTGGGTGTCACTTAAATCGTCCAATGAGACTTGTAAACACGCGTGAGGAATAGGCAGGCATCAGATTGCAGAAATACCCATAAACACACCCTTGAGACTGTGTCCTCTCTGCTTATATTGCCTTCCATTCCAGTGGATCCCGCCGTCTATTTCGAGATGGAGGATTAGGCCCCTAGTCCATTTTCGAAAAACGCTATATTCACCCATCATCCGCTAAAAACATAGTCTGTCAGAAAACTGATTATATTTTTGCTGCTAATGTGCATTGTGGGGCGAAGGAGGAAAAAACCGAATGGCAGTTGGCGAGATGGAAGGGAATGGAGGGAGACGATAGGGAGAGGCTTGATTAAAGTAAGATGCATGCGCCTCTATGAATCAGAAAATATAAATCAAGAGTCAACGTAGCAGTCTGGAAGTCAGCTGGCGGAGAGTAAACACCCCATTAGATTTTACTGAGTGTCATCACGCTCGAAAATCAGAAAACGCCTTTATTTTTTCCCGTTTGTACCCCAGCCTCACTGATTCCCCGACGCTTCACCCCGGCTGACTTTCTGCTTGACTTCCCTAAGTATGTTGTGCTAAAGATGTGTTATATATATATATATATATATATATATATATATATATATATATCCTTGAGTTTCTCTGGGAAGGCGGGGGGAAGAAAAAACCGAATGCGCTTGTCGGCGTGGTAAAGGACTGCGATATGACGAGTCGTGACTGAGTTCCCCAGTGCGTCGGGTGTCTCTTCGGTGCCTCGTCTTCCCTTTAACATGATTCATCAGAGCAAATAAAGGGGCGCTTAAGCATGGAGGGGGGTGTTGCTCTGCTCTGTGCCGTGCGGTCACCGACTCCCGTCACGCGTGGCCTTTGTCGGACCCACTGCACATTGGCTACTAGGGCAAGAGAGCGAAGACGCCTTCTTCTTCTTCTTCTTCTCAGCCCTAACAGCGGCTGAACAGCAGCAGATGCACTCCTCCGAGAGAGAGAAAGAAGAAAAAAAAGGGAGCAGGGTAAAAGATGTGGGGCGTAAACAGCAGGCAGGGCCGTGGGTGTGTCTCTGGTGCTTGTCTTGTCTTATCCAGAGTACGTGTCCTCCTTACAAGGCGTTACAGGGAGCAGCTGAGCTCGTCACAGTAAGGGCCTGTGCTGTGCTGTGCAGTAGTGCACTCCACTCCCCTCCACTCCACTCCACTCCCGTCCACTCCACTCGCCTCCCCTCCAGTCAGCTTGGTGTCTACAGGCTCTGCAGCTGACATTTCCAGAGGTGCTAAGTCACTCAGGATCTTGTTACTCCCTCTGACAAGTCGGCCCACATCTCCCAGAGTGCTATCAGACAGAGCCGGGGCCAGGAGGTGGAGAAGGAGGAGGAGGAGGAGGAAGAGGAGGAGGAGAAGGAGGCCGGGAAGGGGGGTCCGCTTTCACACGAGCCACTGATCTTCACCACTGGAGGTGCAGAGATCTCAAGGTGTTTACAGGGGATCGGGCGGTGTGTCAATCACTCTGCAGGCCCTGTGGTGTGACTACCCACGGTGCCAGTCAGGTGTGAGGTGGGGGCAGGGGATTGGTCGACGGGTGACGGAGGGGAAGGGCATCGCTGTGACAGCTCGGCAGTGTCAGCGGTCAGATTGCCCAAAACCAAACTTCATGGCTGATTTTCTTGGGTGCAGTGGTGGAGAGTGACACAAGTTCCCCCCCCCCCACCCCGGGGTAAAAATAGAAGCTGGATTTCCATCACTTGTCGTTTTGCACTAGCAGTTACACCACGCACAGCACGTCACAA
>NC_137690.1:27806839-27834339 GCF_963989245.1 Nansenia antarctica
AAAACACTGCAACGCAATGGATTGGGTGAGTAATCCCCACTGCTACCTAGTTAACTATAACACTACTTTACATTGTTAGCAGGCTCACAAAACAAGCTGTGTTAGTAGAGTAGCGATGTGTCATTGATTTTCAACAACGCGGAAATGTATTCACATTTTCCGAAAGAAAAGTCAGATCATTACATCGGATCCCGACATGAGGACCAAAACACTAGAACGTGTCACATATGAGTATACAGTATTTTCTTGAGACACCATCATGCTAAGCCTAAGTCTAAGTGCAACGACGCAATCTGAGAGCAAACATCCTCCCAGCATGATTCCCATTGACACAGCCAGCCGGAGACACCAACGAGGACCAAATAAAACGCCAAGGCCCGCGTTGCGGCGAATACGACCCGATGACTATCGCCGCCATCTGACCGGGGTGGGTGCGATTTCCACTTCCACTTCCGCAAGATGCAGAAGCAGAATGGATGAGATCTGCTTCCACAATGCCACCGCCCTGTGCCAACCACTGAAGGGCATTAAGGGCTGCCAGGCCGCATCGTCGGGCGCTGTGACAGCATCTATAAGTGTAAAGTCTCTCTGCCTCGGCCCCACGTTGAGCCACTGATCTGGTGTAGCAGGGTTCTCAGCCAACAGATTTCCCTAGCCCCAATGGCCACAGGCTGGGTTTTCTTTTCTCTTTTTTTTTTCTCGATTCCCCTGTCTCTCTCTCTCTCTCTCTCTCTCTCTCTCTCTCTCTCTCTCTCTCTCTCTCTCTCTCTCTCTCTTGTCTCTCTCGTTCTCCCCCCCCTCTTGCTCTCCCCCCCCCCTTTAATCCACTCCAGTCTAGCAGACCGTGAAGCTCAGAGATATTCACAAGAGTCCAAAAGTTTCCACAAGAGCAGACGAAGGAAGTCGGAGACTGGATCAGCTGGCCTGCGATCTCCAGTGTGTTGCCAAGCTGTCTGATTGGCTGGAGGGCTGGAGGGCCATCTTGCCTCCCTGGCAGTCAAGTGGCTTGAACAGTTTGGTTGAGGAGGGGCGACGGAGGGGGGGGGGGGGGGGGGCATAATAAAAAAAGAGGGTGAAAATGTGTGGGTGGGGAGGGATTTTGGACTGTGAACTGCAAAGAAGAGGGAGGAGGTGTGGGGGTGTTTGTGTGTGTGTGTGTGTGTGTGTGTGTGTGTGTGTGTGTGTGTGCAAATGTGAGTGAGTCTGTCTATCTCTGTCTCGTAAGGATGAAGACGTATTCACAAAAAATGTATTCCGTCTTCGGCCTATAAAACAGATATGAATGATATACCTCAAGTGGTTTTCATGGTGACCTTACAGTGTCTCCAAATAAAACACTGAAATCTTTGTTATCCAACTGTTCTTCTCAAAGTGATAAAGGCAATAAAATAATGTAATCTAATCTATTCATTATCATAAAGTATAATTTTCTGAATGTTCATTGTTTCACACATAATAATTGTTATAATAAAACAGAAGATATGAGATTTTATATAATAAATGTTAATAAAGTCGTAAAGGAGATGGTGTGTGTGTGTGTGTGTGTGTGTGTGTGTGTGTGTGTGTGTGTGCGTGTGTGTGTGTGTGTGTGTGTGTGTCTGTGTGTGTGTGTGTGTGTGTGTGTGTGCGTGTGTGCGTGCGTGCACGCGTGTGTGTTTGTACCAGCAAGTGTGTGTGTGTGTGTGTGTGTGTGTGTGTGTCTCTCAGATGGTCAAGCCTGGCCCGAGGATGGGGACAGTCATTCTGTGGAGTGTAACAGCGTGCCAGGGAACTCAATGCTCGCTCTAGGCTGTGAAAGGGGACATGGCTTGGGTGAAATGTTAAATCAAGGTCCTTTGTGTTATTGCTGACATTCAGTTTCATTCCCCCTTTCCCTCAGGCCAAGGTTTTTTATGGGCTTCAATACTGTATGGGCCAAACTCCCTCCCTGACATGTCAGTGAGACTTATGGCGCTTCTCCATTGACCAGACCGGGACGGTACAGGACGGCACGCATTTGTATCTTACCCGTACCGTATTTTCTGAAACGTTTCTCCGTTATACACAACAGACCTGGAGCGAGTCGGGAAAGTAGGTGACACCAGCTGGTCAAAGGATAAACCAAACGGCCAAGTAATTTTTCTTTTTTTTACATAGCCTGAAACTACAGATTGTAAGCTTTCAAATGATGTGTCATACATTGAAATCGGGAAAAGATTTAACACGACAGGCGTATTTGAATGTGGGTACAACACTCAAACACTGAATGGGAGAAAAGTGACTCTAAACGCAGCCACAGCTACAAACGCTGCTAACAGCTAGCGGCTAACATTAGACATCGCTACGAACGTCTAACTGCGTTTTTATAACATCACAACATGCTGAGAGAACATTGACATGCTACAAAATACATAACTACACATAATTAGATGAACACACAGTCCTTGCTTTTGAACACATCCTAAACGAAAGTATGTTTACATGTCATTATCACTTACCGGTTGCCGTGAACAGTGAATCCAATCCACAAATTATACGTATTTAGTGATCGTTAAACTGTTGTTTATTATATTGAGTGGGTAAAACTTCAAACAAAAACTAGATATTGTTGACACAATAAGTATCACTTTCACTTTTTGACCCCTTCGAGTGAGCGTGTGGTTTGCATGTTCACTAGCCGCTGTCACGAATAGCACGGATAGTATCTTTCGCTCCGACTCAGGAGCAGTAGCTGAAATCAGTACGGGTACTACGACCCGGTACGGGCCAGTTGGCAGTGGAGAAAGCAAAACAAAGCGGGAGCACAGGTTCTGGTACGGTACGGGACGATAGTGGAGAAGCGCCAATAGAGTGCTATCCATAGACATAATTGTAGTATCCTAGTAAACAATGAGTAACCAGTTGCAAAAATGGTACTTGGTGTTTGTTCTCTAAACATGAGATAACATCACCTCTAGTTTAGTCTTCTGAGTTTGTATGAAATAGCTCGGCAGACATCCCTTGCAGAAATAGACCTAAACTTATTTCTACATGTTATTATTCCATTTCACAAGAGTGGCATAGTGACTCACTCTCACTCATTTGAAATAATGACTTGTGTTTAAGAGAGAGAGAGAGAGAGAGAGAGAGAGAGAGAGAGAGAGAGAGAGAGAGAGAGAGAGAGAGAGAGAGAGAGAGAGTCGTGGAGAAGAGAAAACACATTTTTCACTTCTCTCGTCACAAGATGTCAGATTCACATTGATTCGTGATGCAATAACAAAGAGCATCTTTAATATTTGTGCTAACCATCAACATTTTGGATCTTTTCTTTTGCCCTGGCCTCTCTGTGTGTGTGCGTCCGTGGGTGCGTGCTTGCATGTGTGTGTGGTATTACATCATCCAACATCAGGTATGCTGAGGTGACACTCTTGGCCTTCTCGTGACACCTTCTGGAGCGCAGACACCCCCTGTAGAGTCCAGAGAGACATGTCACCTTGATCACTGTGTCCCGGGGAGACTAACATCCCCCCCTCCCACCGCCACCCACCACCCACCACCCACCACCCACCACCACTGTCTGGTCACACATAGTTGTAAAGACAGAACTGTTGACTCAAGATTTGCAGAATTGTATTAATGTTTAAACCACGTACACGCAAACAACAGTTTGATTCAATTAAATGTAAAAAGACAGAATGTGAAGACAAGCATGGCCAATGATGAGACAGCCATTCCCAGACAAAAACACTCTGTTTCAGTTCACTTCCCAAGCATGACTTCAAGGACAGGTGCGGATGTCTCTCGCGATGGAGGAAGGCAGGTAGGCAGGCAGCAACGCTCTCAGAGCCCGGCAGTGTCTCTCTGGTGACAGGTGATGACGTTTAAAGCCGACCGGTGCCCTCTCTAGACCCAGGTGTGAGGAAGACATGCAGGAATAACTCCCTCTGTGTTCAAGTCTCTGTTCCGGACACTGGAGAAAACCAATAGCTCCAACT
This sequence comes from Nansenia antarctica, assembly GCF_963989245.1. NCBI lineage: Eukaryota > Metazoa > Chordata > Actinopteri > Argentiniformes > Microstomatidae > Nansenia > Nansenia antarctica. The sequence goes on from NC_137690.1 coordinate 27,810,793, forward strand.
GAACCTTGATGATGTCTGTCAACCATGGGTGCTTTGCAGAGGGACCTTGTGTTGTAGGGTGCTTTATGTTGTTGTGTCAGAGTCTCTCCTTCAAAGCAGTGGCTATACTGTATCGCACTGTATCTGACACATCTGTATCTAAAGTTCGTACAGTATGAGCGGAAGAGTACAGGTTTGGTCTTGTTAGGGTCATGGTTCTAAGAGCTGTTGAGTCTGAAGCTAAGAACTGGAGGCACTATCTTGTACTTGTACACCCATAATGATCATTTCTAAAGGATAGCACATCCATACGCTGTACTATAAAAGAAATGTGGACATTATTAACTTCAGCGGGCGTCATTCTGAGGCTCACGGAGTGCAAATTCAGTCAGACACGCCTGTTCTTACTGTGTCACTATGACGAGTGTGACTGCCTCCTGTGTTTTGTGTCTTGCTATCGTCCTGTTAGCTGTCTGACCGTGGACTGGGAGGCTGCTGGGGCTCCTAATGTCTGGCTGAGGGTGGCCATCTGTTTTTGCGTCTCCCACTGAAGCTGTGCCTGGACGGGTCTCCTGCCACCCCAGCCAGAGCGCTTCTGTTGGGGGTAATAACGTGTGCAGAGTCTGGGAAGCCCAACTGGTGTCCATGAGACGTCCTTTACGGCCGCTCATGCTTGTCCCAGGCACGGCGTGGCGAGGTGACACGGCCACCAGCCTGGACGCAGACCGAGGGACGTCACTGACGACACCAGAGGGACGGGTTGGTCTCCGAGATGTTTTTTTGTCTCTCTGCGGTATATTCTGGTCGTTATCCTGTCTATACGAAGATGCACAGGATTTAATTTAGATTGTAAATCAGTACGAAGCAATTCATAGGTTATTACTGGTTATTACTAGGTTATTACTGTATAATCACCACTTACCACTTACTACTTTTCAATAAGAACAATAGTTGTTTTTTTTACTGAAAAACTAAGAGCAACCAAAATATTTTTACGATGCTGTCTATCAAGATATTTCTACTCACAGCCATTCTATTGGTTGTGCTTAGCTGCGTGAAACATTAGAATATTGTATATAGAATATTTCTAGAAATCAATCAAGACGTCGAAAGTGCAAAGATAGGATTTCACTCAGGCGTCTCATTCGTGAATGTGCCGATTCTGATACTAATCCATAAGAGGGGTGGCTTGGGCCATAGATCAGGGTAATTTCTGTATTAGGCAGCAAATTGGAGCTAAAATAACCAGATGCAGGGGAGATAGCTGTGTCCCACTTGTGCGATGGTTATTCCAAGTTCAAGGAGAGTTCAGGCATAGAGGAGATAATCACACAGGGTCAAGTGTAAAGAGACAGTCTGTCTTCCGGAGAAATTATCTTCACAAATATACGATTTCCGAAGAGGCGAGGTAATTGTCTTCACGCTTATGGCTATTCATACCTCATTTCCTTTTCCATAAGTCTTTATTTTCCTTGTCCCTATTATGTGGGTATTTCCCTACCTACAGCTCTCTAAGTTAATATGGCTGCTTTTTCTATCCCGGTTAGAATCCATTATTTGTGAGAGCACCTGTCAATACAAATTCAAAGAGATGGGGATGTGTAAACTTTTATGGCTGCAATAAAGCTCTCGGCCCAGGCCCACCCCCTCACATAGAGCCATAGTACATGACACTTCCCATTAGGTGGTCATTGTCCAGTGATAGGTTTTCACCTCTGACGTCAGTCTCTGGTATTTTCGTTACATCCTGTCCTTTCTGTAGTTATGCTTTCAAACATCCCATAACACAAAGTGAAACGCTTATTCAGTGCTGTATCCAACCATTTATACATGCTGCATACCACCAATATACAAAGCACTGTACTGTATCGTTACAACCAAACCACAATTATAATTTAAATGTATTATACAAATTATTGTGCAACAATAAATGGTCCACCACATTTGTATATTTATGATTTATGTTCAATTATATTCTATTTATTGCAATTATCAATATAATGCCAAACAAAAAATACTACAAAGGACTCTATTACTACCTTTAAGAGGAAATCCCCTCGATTACATCACTTCATTAGCTATAGAATAGGACAATAAGTCCAATTACCCTACACCCCTGCACCCCACCCCCCACACACCCCACACCCCCTACCCGCCGGCCCCATCCCATCCTTTCACTCATGGTCTGTTCCCCTCTGTCTGTGGCAGCTGGCACAGTGCCAAGGAGCATTCAGCCTGCTATGATTTGAAATAATTGTCTAAAATTTATTCAGAAATCGTATGAACATTTAAAAAGTGGCCTCAATTCTTCAGCTAGACGTTCTGCTGGTGGCAGGACGGCTAAATTAATGGCCTTCATGACATGCTGCCTAACGCGGATGATTATAAAGTGATCGTGCTTTATTTGGGGATTGACTGTATTTAGAGGTGGCATGAGAATTTAAAAAATAAAATATTTTTATTTTGGGGATTTTAATGACAACCTTTTAGAGCCTGAGAACAAATGAATAAACTAGGTTTTCAAACAACAACCAGCACTTCAAATCTCTTCCGATGGGTCGTGGTGACAGTTCTGTAATGTTCAGTTCAAATAAGGAAAACAAACCAGCGTACTGGATAGATATCAGAACACAACGAGGCCCATCTTCTCACCCGCCTTGACAAAGGGCCAGAGAACAAGCCAAGCTTGACAAAACCCTTTATGTGGGAGAGGCCCCTCGCTTTGAGCAATGACTAAAACATGATCAACCTTCTCCCAATCTCGTCACATCGCCGTACCCTACGGCCTTCCACTAATTAAAGTGATACAACATCTCACAGGCCACTGCACACATCTAATGGGCTGGGTGGCGGGTGAGGCCCTCCTCCACCCTCTCCCTCCCTCCCTCCCTTCCTCCCTCCCTCAATATTCCTTTCTAACTCCCTCTCTCTCTCTCTCTCTCTCTCTCCTTCCCTTGGCCCCTGCTCCTGAGCCCAGGGAGGCAGGGCAGAGCAGGTCCCCAGACCCTGACCTCTGACCCCGGACACCCAGTCGCTTTGGTGCTCCGTGGGGTGTGTGAGAATGTGTCCCAGTTAAAAGCTTCAGAGAGACAGACAGACAGACAGAGAGACAGACAGACAGGCTGGCAGGCAGACAGACAGACAGACAGACAGACAGACAGACAGGCAGACAGACAGACAGACAGACAGACAGACAGGCAGACAGGCAGACAGGCAGGCAGGCTGCAGGCAGCCAGGCAGCCAGGCTGTCAGACAGACAAACAGACAGACAGGCAGGTAGGCAGGTTGCAGGTTGCAGGTTGCAGGCAGCCAGGCAGTCAGTCAGACAGACAGACAGACAGACAGACAGACAGCTCTCCTAGACGGCCTATGTTTATGACCTTACAGAGCGAGAGGAGGTAATTGGCCTTTGGAGCGGCCTTGTTGTGAGGATTATAAAGATAGCTGCTTTAGTATTCACAAAGGAGAGCAGGAATGGTCATAAGCTATCACAAATGTTACTACTGTTATGTTCTACTGAACATAATTGAATGTAATTGGCAAACACACACAAAAAAACATAAAAACATAAAATACCCAAACATGAATTATTGTATTATTATTTCGTTTTCATGAAACTACGGGGGAGTTCTTCTACCAGAACCATGGTGTTTCCAGTGTTAATCCTTCATCCCTTGCCATTCAAAGCCCTTCTTTCTGAGGACGCTCTTCCTCCCAGTGGGTTCAGTGGGAGGTGGTAGACTTCCTCACGGGGAGGAGGAGGAGGCTGGCTGCTCCAGGGTCTGGAGCCAAGTCTGGGATGAAGTGGTCATAGTAGGGACAGATTGGATTGTCATAGGGAGCAGGAGGCAGAGATGCCACATGTAGCTCAGAGGACAGCCCAAGGAGGGGTGGGGGGTAGAGGAGAGGGGAGGGGTTGGGGAGGGGAGGGGAGGAGGGGGGGTTGCACACTCCGTACAGCCCCTTAACCTGATCTCATCACACCACATCTGCTCACGTTGAACTGTGAGGTGTGCAGGTGCTGATGGGTAGGTAGACTCATCCATATTTCATGAGTATTACATATTTTCTGTGTATTTACATACTGTGGTAGTGTAGTATTCCACTAGGAACATCTTAGCTCCATATTAATATTGCATATTGACGGTAATGTTTGAATGGGTTTACCTGGATATTACACATGTAATATCCCCATGGTGGCGTTGGGAAAGGACTGCAGAGGATACTAAACATGTGTTTTAACAGTGTACAATTCATATATAATGTCAGTAATGTCACAGCAGGCGTGTACAGAACACTGATTTATCAAGGAATATAGAATATGATTGGGAAGGGTGGGGGGGCTCCCCTTTATATGTAAAATGTAAATGTATTTGAAGAGATCTTGTTTATTTTTATTTATTTTATTTATTATTGAACTAAACCGCCCAGTATTGTTAGGGCTCCTATATATTGAATTATGCTGCATCTGAAACATTCAAACATATAAATGGGCTTTCCGGCACTTTCCGGCACTCCAGTACAATAGGTACTCAGTAACTACTGTATAGCGTAGCGTTGGCTGTGTGTGGAGGGTGATATTCAGACATGGTGGGCCCTAATTGGGACACAAAGACGAGGACCAGAATGTTTTACATCCCCGCGTCAGCAAGGTTCCACCACATCAGCCGTGAACAAAGGGGACCGTGATTTATCCAGTAGAAAAAAGACAGCGAGGAATTATCCCCCCCCCCCCACACACACACCCCCCCGAAAGGTCATCCTCAATTTCTGCCTAGAAATGATCTTTTCCCACTATGTAATAAACATTTATCTGATCCCTTTATTGGCTTTATTGGACCTGACAGTTTAGTTAAGCCGTTTCCCATCGCCGAGCGGGGGTCATGACAGTTAACGTTGCGAAAAGTTCCATTGCCTAGGTTGGTATTCATTGGGATTAGAGAGGCAAGGACAGGAGGGCTGGCTTTGGCTTTCGTAGCGATGTGAAGTGAAGGGTCCCACTGACCTGCTCACACACATTTAGGTGCTCATAAATATCAAAGCACATGCTAGGCTAACGCACCAGGCACCAGAATAGAATGGCTGCGTGCAGCAGGTCTCTGCTGCTCATTGTCTTTGGGTCTATATTTGACTACCTTAAAAGCACCGCATCAGCTAAAGTGTTCATACTGTGAAAGCGGCATACAGTACTTTATTTCAAATATGAGAGGAAAGGATATTGAAAAACATAATATCCCTAGCGTTAAAAAACGTAACATGGTGTTATTTCCTATAATGATATATTTGAGGAAAGAGATTCATGTACTCTAGATTCATATCACAGGGATTCAGAAACATTTGTCAGTATATTATTTCATTTTTCAATTAAATAAACATCAGTAGTAGGTTTAAGAGGGCTCAGTTTAATATTGAGTTGGCACTCATTATCTTCAATTACCCTCATAGTGTCAGTATGTGCAGTTATAATGGTGTGTTATAACAGTGTGCATCATGGTATAGCTGCTAAAGTAGTTGTTCTAGTAAACAATGTGTGTCATGTAGTGTAATAGCTTCCTGGCATTGTGATGCTTTCATACTGCTTTCAAATTCACTGCATCAAACATGAGCGGTAAAGTGGTGGAAGATGATTTTACCTTGAAAATAGATTAAAAAGACCTTTCATCTCTTTCATGGCTCTATCTTCAAGGACGTTTCTCTCTCTCTATTTCTCTCTCTCTCTCTCTCGCTCGCAGCATCACAATGGAATGTATTCTGTCTCCATTTCAATCATTTGTGCGGGCAAAATGACAAAAGCCCTTTGAAATGAATTCTTATTTGTCTGTTTGAATGGCGCTGTATTTATTCAGCTGTCGTACCGTGAAATACATCTCAGTCACATAACCCAGCCAGTTCCCCCCTGCTTGACTGATAAGCAGAGTACATATTTTCAATTCTTTACCAAATAATGAAGTGCAATGGTGTCCAGCCCTGTTATTCATATTTGAAGAAGAGCTACTTAATGAGATTTATTGCCCCCACCTCTGCCACTGTTCAAGTGGGTTAACCGTGTCAGAATTAGTCATTGCCTTCCAAGGTTAATTAGGTGATCATGTCTTTAAATAGCAGGATCACATTGCTCCTCACTTTGCCTCTTTCTCTTTTTTTTGCACTCCCTCTCCCCGCCCCCCCCCCCCCCACCCCCTTTCCCCCCTACACACTCTCTCTCTCTCTCTCTCTCTCCCTCTCCTACCCCTTGTCGGAGAGCTCCGAGACCACCACCCCCCACCTCCCACCCCCCGCGCCCGCCCCCTTTTGAGAGCTGTCAGCTTTTTAAGAAATCTTGGCTCTGAACGCAGGGCAAACGGGTAAGTTAGTGCGAAAGTGAAGTTGTCAGTCAGAGACAGCGGAGGTGCGGCGTGGGGACTAGAGGAGCCTAACGGTGCCTGTGCTGCTTTGAATCCAGACCATCTGTGGCCCCAGCTGGAGTGCCGGCGATGGTCTGGCACTTGTACCGCGCCATATTTACAGATCTAAACACAAATGGCTACTGCCTGATTGTTTCACGATTCATTAGTCAGACAAGCTCCGCTCTCTTGCCAGCCCAGCTGTTACAGAGTAAACCATTGTCACTTAATAGGGCTGATTATTGCTTTCCATCAAGCTTATTGATCTGTGGCAGTGACTGTACCCTGCTTTAAGGTGAGCTGACTGGAGTGGAGTGGTCAGGGGAAATATTGGTTTTGGAGAGCGCAGATCAGAGTATCGATCGAGAATACGTTGCAAATAAATGGCCTGATTGGACAGAGAGGGCCACACCTCCCCACTACCATGAGCAAAAGCTAGCTAATTTTTGCTTTAAAAAAAGGTTTGTTGGCCTTAAACTACGGACTGTGTTGTGTGATGAGATACGAAATGGATTAGCATTATATCATGAACCACACAGTCAACACTTCAACACCAAACAATCAAAACCAAAATGATATGTATAGCATTAGCAACAACGATCCTGTTGCAATGTTTTTAATTCCTGTTGATATCAGTAAATTATTTCATTAGCTTAGTGAACATACATTACGTAACTTATATTACAATTATCGCATTAATTATCAGGGCAGAGTGTTCAATAAACAGGAGAGTAAAAGAGCTATTGGATATTGTAGTCCAGAGGACTGGCTGTGTGGAGAGGCTATTGGGTATTGTAGTCCAAAGGCGCTGAGGTTTATGATTAACTCAAAGCTCTAGTTCGCCAGCATTTGTAATGCTTTGAAAATAAAAGATGTCTCAGAGCTTATGGAGCCATTTCCACAGAGATGGGAGGGGAGGGTGAGGGAGAGAGAGGGAGAGAGAGAGAGAGAGAGAGAGAGAGAGAGAGAGAGAGAGAGAGAGAGAGAGAGAGAAAGAAAAAGGCAATACTAAGGTCAACCGTTTTACACCACCAGGGCCTATTGATTTCCCATTAAGGGAGCGGGACGGTTACACACTATCAAAATAATTCACTGATCTGGACCTCAAAGATGGGTGTTCTGTATTGGCTTTCTGCCATTCCCGATCCTCCTCAATACCAGGCAGCTACATCGCTGAGTCAAGAGGAACACTAAACATATGGCATCTGCAGTGGCGATCAAATCATAATTTGTCATAATCACAACTGCATTCTTCTTTTTGTTCACATGGCGTAATTGTTCGCGGGGGGAGAAACGGAACGCCACTAAAACAAAAGACAACGACAGACCACAGTGTGAAATCCCTATGGATCTCAATGGATCTCAACATTGTGTCAATTCTATTGACTCCCAGTCACCCTGCACACATACATACACACACACACACACACACACACACACACACACACACACACACATACCGGTAGCATGCTCCTCCTTCTCCGACCTGGAGCTAAATGGAACTGTATGGTAGAATAAGCATTACATGTCTCAGAACTTTAAATACCTGATTTAATTAACATGTTATTAGCTAATTAGCGCATGTTGATTAATGCTCTATTAATTTTCTCCAGACCCAATTGAATCTTTAATGACTATTGGACATCAAAGTGGCAATTTTATAATTAGTAGCACTAGCTCTGTCAGTTTTGCAGCTGTGCAGACTGCAGATAATTTTTTTAATTAATTTAAAATTGTTGTAAAAAGACGGTTGGTTGTTCCACCAAACTTTGGTAAAATTGTACGCTTATTTTTTCAAAATCACTGAATGTGATTAGAAAACACTTATAATATACACACAAATATTTAGCATTTTGTTGTTTTGCTTTTTAATTAGTCTGTTCTGAGAGAACTAGATGGTGTTGATAGTAGTGTCCCAAAGCTGTCACATTCTCCCCCTCTCTCTCTCTCTCCCCCTCTCACTCTGTCTCTCTCTCTCTCTCTCTCTCTCTCTCTCTCTCCCCCTCTCACTCTGTCTCTGTCTCTCTCTTCTTGGGCCATGGACTACTCTTTACCTCCTTTTTCCTGTGTGTTTCAGTGTGTGTACCTGTGTGAGTGTGTGTGTGTGTGTGTGTGTGTGTGTGTGTGTGTGTGTGTGTGCGTGTGTGTGTACAGTAGTGTGTACAGTAGTGTGTGTACATACCATATGTGTGTGTGTGTGTGTGTGTGTGTGTGTGTGTGTGTGCGTGCGTGCGTGTGTGTGTGTGTGTGTGTGTGTGTGTGTGTGTGTGTGTCCGTGTGTACATACCGTATATGTGTGTGTGTGTGTGTGTGTGTGTGTATGTGTCACACTCTGCTGTTGTGTGTGTGTTGCAGCTGCCGGCCCCTGAGAGCATGCTGGGGGCAGCCCTAGCCTCCAGTGCATCGATCATCACGCTGACAGAGGTGTCCCCACACACTGTTCAGAGTGAGATCTTCAGTATGGCTGCTTAGCCAGTAATTGATGGGGTACTTCCCAGTTTTAAGGAGAGGAGCAGTTAGACGTCCGGTGAGGACGAGCACTTTAATGTGATGTGTGAATCACTCTTTCATGACCCATAAAGCCATCTTGCAATAACAAAGCACCCCGTTCTATTTGGGGGCCCGTCCGAAGTTTTTCTCTGAATTAGCCGAGGATTATTATTTGATTTTTTTAAGTGAATATCATATCATCATATCACGAGAGTCTCTGCAACAACATTGGCATTTCAGGTTCTCAATTACAGTATGTAACCGTTTTGGTAGAGTTGTAACAATAACAATGATGTTGCGCTTATTTTTGCGATGATTTGGATGTCAGGAACTATGGTATGTCGACAAACGGACCTTTGTCCAAAGAAAATCATCCTCATGACTCCGGTAATATTTCTTTCATTTGAAATATCCTTCTATCCTATCAAACGATATAATTGTACATCTATCACAACACGTGACTTGACCAGGAAAAACGCGGGGCCCTCCTTATGAGATGACGGGTGGTGGCACAGACCGAGAAGAGAAAGAGGTGTACTGGCATGGTCCTCACCCTCCTTTTAGTCCTGTTATTGTCCAGCAGTGTGAACGAGGGAGGCGCGCGGGCGGCACCTTCCCAGCAGATGGACACCAAATATGTGCATGATTTATCTGCCCGGTGATTAACTGTGAGAAAAACAACACTACCATCAAATGTGGTGGAGATGGGATGGTAATATATTCATGAAAATGTATTCATAAAAAACGATAATTGTGATCGAAGCCCTAGCTCTAGCAGATGAGTCGATAAAACAGTTGAAATTGACAGGCGATTGTTATATGGACAGTGCTTGCGATAGCAGATGGACGAGCATCAACTGCGTATAGGCATGATTGATCACAACGAGAGAGGGGGAAGAGCGTGTAAACGTTACACCGTGTAGAAGAATGCACGGAAACAAGATAGTTCAGTTGCTTTTTGAAAAACAAGGTGACTTCATTCCTATTCCCGGATTTGATCGTTCCAACAGGAGTTGCTGAATAACTTGTTGTTGTTGTCGCGCTTGTTGTGTTGTCGTGGTTGACAGCGTTCGGGCTGGATTGGACACAGCTCAGACACAGATAAATGTCGGCCATTACCGCATGCAGCCATTTTCACTGCTTGTCTGACTCACTAATGATAGTCTTCCAGGCAAGGGAATAGTCTGGCCCAAAACAGAGACATATATTCTAATTATTTTCTCTAATAAACAATTATGAACAAATGACTCACTAATTACACCACTCACCTTCTCCACATACTCCAGGGTTCAGTTCTATGTTCAGACCTGAGCATTCAAGGTATTTCTTGGTGACCTAGTTAACAAGTTGGCACCGGGGGGGGTGAGTGTTGTTGGAGGTATGATGTCAGTGGTGCCATGCTTGTGGATCCCAGGCCTCGTATGACCCTCTGCTCTCTGCCAGCCTCAGCACTGGCAGCCCCACCTGGGCCCAGCACCTGTTTCTGTCAATGGAGACGCCCCTGTCGGTTGTGTGGGGTGTGGGTGTGTGTGTGTGTGGGTGTGTGTTTTTGTGTGTCCGTGTACGTGCGTGTGTGTGTGTGTATTTGTATCTGGATGACAGCCTTCTCTTGTGAAGGGCTGTTACAGTACATAGCGGACCCCAGGGTTGTAGGTGTAGGGGGCTGCGGGGGGGGGGGGGGGGGGGGGGGGAGAGGGAGGGGGGGTAGTAGAGTTGGTGGCCATGCCCGAGCCCTTCAGTAAGGTCAGTGAATTCTCCCCACTCCAAATATCCCTGGGAGAGAGAGAGAGGGGCCGGTAAACGAGAAAGTACATTATACCTAATGAAGCCACGCCAAGAGTTGCTGAGTGTGGGGCAGGGAGCGGGGAGCAGGAGAGATATATGGCCTGGGCCCAGGCGAGAGAGAGAGAGAGAGGGGGAGAGAGGGAGAGAGAGAGAGAGGGTGAGAGGAGAGAGAGGCTCGTGAACTCAGCTGTGAAGGCTCTCTGCAGCATGAAGGTCAGTCCTGCACCCCCTGAGGTCCAGCAGCAGTTCAGACACACAGAGCTACAGCTGCGGCAGCTGAACCAAAATGGCTGCCCCCTCCTCTCTCGCTCCAAACCCCAGCTGCATCCTCACAGAGAGAGAGAGAGAGAGAGAGAGAGAGAGAGAGAGAGAGAGAGAGAGAGAGAGAGAGAGAGAGAGAGAGAGAGAGAGAGAGAGAGGGGCTCAAAGCCCAGTGGTGCTCCCAATTCATGCAAGAGATGTATGAAGGAATATGAATATTTAATATTTAACTGTTGATATCAATTATTCATATAACCCTCACTTTCCAAATTGATTAAATTAATTATGTTGATAGAATTAGACTACATTTGGAGGTTAATATAATAATGTTTGTATTATATTTGCCGTAATGGATCCATTAGCTATTAATTGAATTGATGACAGCTCAAACCCGTGAGGGTCATTTGTACATCAAGGATTTACATTAGTTGCATTGAATGTGTGCCCAACTTTTGGAAGAACGGGTGTGGTCTTTGGCACATGACTTGTGTACTTGAGGCCATGTAATGTCTACGCATGACAATAATTTGCCATAAGAATCCTCAAGGATTGTTGAGTAGTTTGATAAAACTTCTGGTAAAACGTATTTAACAGCCCAGTATGAATCACAATTACAATCGAAAATATGGGTAAAACGGTTATTATCTGATAATGGCATTAAAACAAAATACAACACAAACTCAGGTTGTGAGACTGAACCAACTGACCAAATTGTCTAGACTCTAGAAGAGTCAAGGGTAACAGAATAACACCACTGATATAACACTCAAGACCATGAATATGGAAGCAAGGGAATTCATCAGCATTCCCAAAGACGGGGCTATGAACCGCAAATCCCTTGCTAATCTGCAGGGAGGGGAAACCCTGTTCCCAGATCTGACCTTAATTAGCCAATTAGAGTGCTCTTTCACTTAGCAACAACAAAATGTGTTTGGTACCAGACAGCTGTCCTACGACCCTATCAGACAGCAGATATCCCCCCGCCAGAGCCAACAGTCATTGAACTCTGACCCCTCAGGAAGACGGGGCGAGATGGCCTCATGCTAGCACACACGGTAACACCCCCCCTTCCCCCTTCCCCCGCCCCCCCCCCTGAAAAAGAGAGTGAATGTGTCCAAGGAGGAGGCGATGAGAGTGCAAGGATGGATGGAAGGACGGTGTACGGAAGGAGGCGGAGGCTAAGCGGGGTGGGGGGGGGAGGGGGGGGCGCGGGAGTGGTGGTGGGGGGGGAGGGAGGGGCGAGGGAGTGGTGGTGGTGGGGGGGGGGTCGGTTTGTTGAACGGTCCGATCTTGCCCCCTCTTTCTATGCCAACACATCAAGCCTTTAAAATCATATTACATTTCGCGAGGGGTCCCCCGCATATAAATTTCCCCCCTCGTCTCATCAAGCCCCCGCGTGTGTGCGGCGGGATGGCCTCCTCCGCTGACTGATATTGGCTCATCATACTTAATCTAGGGTGAAATTTCCTAGTCTGTGCTAAATGACTTGCAGCCTTCATGAGAGAAGAGATATTTATTTTTCTCAGGGCTAATGACCTGTCCCGGGGACCCACCCACTGATGGTTATTTACTAGGGCCCAGATGCTTGGGCTCAAAATGAGTGGTAATGTCAGCGGGGGCCATCCTTCATCGGGCCGCCCTGATTGAATCCGAGTGATCCCATTGACATTGACTCTGTGACTTTTAAGGCCATTACCTTCCGCCGGCCGAGATGATCACCTCATCATCACTTCAGAGCTGACAGCTGATTAGCAACAAATTACTGACAGGAGAAGGGCTCTGACACACAGGGAGGGGGGGAGCAGAGGGAGGAGGGGGGGCAAGGAGGAGGCAGGGAGCGAGAGGCAGACAAGGAGTCAGAGACACGCACACCTACACACACACACACACACACACACAAACACACACACAAACACACAAACACACACCCAGCCCCTTCCGTCTTTCCCTCTCTCTCTCTCTCACACACACACACACACGCACACACACACACACACACAAGCACGTGCAAAGTAATAGCCGTGTCTAGGATGCAGTAGTGCCCTGGCTGCTAAGCTCATGGTAATGTAATAAAGGTAGCAGGAATATTCCGGAGCTCACCCGGTTAGCTTGCACAATAAGGAAGGGAACAGCTGCTCCTCATTGGTAGAGAATGAGGACGCTTCATTTCAGTGTCTTTTTGTTTGGGCTGATTCGATTATTCCACAAAGTGCTACCAGACAAGAGTCAGGAAGCAGGTTTACTCTGCATCTTAATGGAGTGTCGCACAGCCTGTGCATTGACACACGGGTAGTTCAGTTCTGTCTGGGAGCACCGCTTAAAGCTAAATGTTAACATTCAAAGAGACAATTGCTTCCAATCTAAAGGGGGAATCTTGGATTCAAACAACAACAAAGCAGTCTCCCAGCTCCATTAATGGTAAACAGCTGAGGGATGGGGCTGGAGTAATGTAGATACTTTCTATTTCATAGACACAGAGCTACTATGGATGCAAGGACTGCTCATCCATTAGATCACAATGTTACAATTAGAAACAATGAAGTCAAACAAGCGTATATTTTGGCTTCTGACGGGGTAAGACAGTTCAACTAAACTCATGACTCATTTATATTCGTCAAGAACCAATAGCTAACATTAATTTAAAACTCTTAATATACCAATGTACCAATCCCAGATTATCCCTTTAACATGAGGGTTTCCAATATCAAAAAGAAATATCTGAATCCTTATTAACAGAGTGACATGTTGATACAGATATCATGTCGGTTCCTATGGTAGGTGATGACATTAGAGTAGCCTACGACCAAACATGTATCTCAGAATACATCTCTACATAATCTCACACCGTTTTGGGGGATTTGTTTATTGATCAGTAAAATAAGAAACAAACACATACAGTAGACAGGCTACAGTATAATACAGTATAATACAGTTATTGATGGACACAAATAGTCCTGTACAGTTGTTAGTTTACAATTCAAAAGAAGGACATAATGCTAATTAACATGTTTTTTAAATATATATATTATAGGTTTTGTTTGTAGATTTCTTCTCTCTCCCTGACTGTTGCACATTATCAGTCATTTCGATGGGGTTTCGTCTTCTGAGCTGTTTCTGACTCGTCAGCGACATAGCGGGCCCACACAAGCGCGCGCAGACAGACACACCACACATCCCTCACCCGAGTCTTGGTCTAGAAAATAATGTATTAAACATGGTCACTTTTTGGTTATTAAGTCCGGAAAGTAGTCCATAAAACAAATGATCCAGTAACATAGTAACATGCTTATGATATGGTTGTATGTATGTTATATGGTTTCAAGAATTGGACACAGATTTTCGAAAACGCAGTAGCCCACGTTCTATTCAAGTGTTTTTGTCATCCTTCATCAACTTTAGTAGGAGTAAATGCGTTCAGTGTAAACACCAAACTGATTGACTAAAGACCGACAGTATATGCATATGCAGTGGGCCTATACTAACCTGTGGGTCTGTCTGTCTGTGTGGTGTTATGAGCTGCATGGAGCCTGTAGTCCTGAGAGCTGCAACACGGCCTACCCCTCCTCACACACATACAGCTGTCACCTTCACCCGCTGCAGGAGGAGGCGGCACAGGACAGGACCTCTGCAGCTTACGTTTTTCTCTCTTCTTCTCTGACCCTGGGGGATCATGGGAGAATGATATATTTATTGGGTTGTGAGATAATCTTGCACAACATTTAGGGTTTTACTGCTTTCACCAATAAACAAAAAAACAAACAAATGAGATATACTGTATATTTTGTACCCAGCAGGAACACAGCTCGGGTCTGCCCATAGATATCTAACATTGCCCTGTGTGGTTGTGTCATATCTACGCCTTTCATGACTTTTTGGTGCCTCACACCATCGGGCCCCTCATACACCATAAACCCCGACGGGTCATCCAGAACCGGAGCTCTTTCCCGGGCATGGTGTGGTTGTGGGGCAAATCAGTTGCCCAGTACCCCGGGGTGGTGATGAGGTCAGGGATGGCCATGGCAGCGGGGAAGAGAGGACCAAATGATGAGGGGGGTATGGAGGTGAAGCCCAGTCGCAGGGCTTCGTCCCAGTGCTGGTCACAGCGCTCCACACGTAGATGGATCTTCTCCCAGACCCTGATAGGACGACTGGTGAAGACCAGGCCATTCTGGTAGGTCTCCCTGTCCCGCTCCACATACCTGGCTCCCTGACTCAGAGACATCTTGGTGCCCAAGGTCCCTTTATAGAAGGACAGGGGCCCCAAACAGTGGTTTCCGCATATGTGGGGTGGAATGGACTCTAAAGGCAAGGCGAGAGAATACATTTGTGTTTAGATGCTTGGTGGTTCATAATGTATTTATCTGACAACGGCTGGCGATTTTCCCCTTTAGGTCTGTTTTCAGAAGCCTACTGAGAAGAGAGGACTTACACTGCGGTAATGCTCGATCAGATCGCCATGATGATGCCTCAATTTGATGCCTTTGTTATAAAAAGCTTTATAGTTTATATATGCCATTTAGCTGACGCTTTTATCCACAGCGATTTAAATTGCAGAGTGCATTTTTCAGTATATATGGTCTCAGTGGGAATCAAACCCACAACCTAAGCGTTGTTAGTGCCATGGTCTACCGACTGAGCCATAGAGGACTATCATAATGGTTTGATAACCATTAGTCCTACCATAAAATAATACTTTACTATAGTGCAGCTATTTTCAATGTCAGTTAAAATAAAATAATATAAGTCACTGGTTTACGACCAGTCCTCCTCAAGGACTGTTTACTATATTCATTCAGAAACTGAAAGCACTGATTACGTTTTAACTAATACTTTTTATTCTGATAAACACAAACTATATAACACTTTGGTTACGACCCTCCTCAAGGACTTTTTACTATTCATACAGAAGCTGAAAACATTGAATGGATACTTATTATCCTGATACAACACAAACTAAGTATAACCCTATATTACATACTGTAAGGATGCAAATATATAGCTACGGTATTACCACCTGTAAAGCACAACTGGAGGATTGGTGATTTTATTATGGCAAATCAAATCAAATTAAATGTTATTTGTCACATATTTGCATACAGTTGGAATTGACAATGGTGTGACATGTTTTGAGATTATGAAAAATGTTGAAATGTTTGAGATTATTTTTAAATTGTAAAATGACCAACAGTATTGTGTTACTGAAAAAATGCTGTGAATACTGAGTATATTCAATATTTGTAATATACTGTATATGTTATGTCCCTGTCACCATTGAATGTGTGCATCTATATATATGTGTGTGTGTGTGTGTGTGTGTGTGTGTGTGTGTGTGTGTGTGTGTGTGTGTGTGTGTGTGTGTGTGTGTGTGTGTGTGTGTGTGTGTGTGTGTGTGTGTGTGTGTGTAATTATAATACATAGTAAAATAATGATAATAATAAAATGTTGTATCCTCCTTACCAATGTTGTGACTGATTTCCATCCTTGTCAGATTTGCAGGTGAAGGTATGTACGCATGAGACACTCCAGTGACTGCCTACGTGACGGACACCAGCCTTTTAGTTTCCGTTAATTATTTGAGTTGTGCTTATTGCTGGCATGGTTAGAAATGAGTCAACATGAACAAAGGTCATTAGATGTGTTGCCTCTGGTACTTTGCTGTATGTTGTATCTCTCCCTTGTACACACATTGTATAAAACCATAAAATGATACTGATGATCTGATCCGATCTTTAGACTTTGCACATCACAGCTGAATCCAGTCATTCCTAAAACTAAATATAATTAATTTAAAAGTCCAAAAATGTATGTACCAATTACAGATTGCCCCTTTAAATGTCACACTAAACACACTAAACATGCATGCAAACGTAATCCTTTATCCATTGTTCTGGTTGTGGATGTGGTTCCAAAGCGAATGTAGATTTAACTTGTTACATGATCTAGAGCGACACGCGTCACCTAAACCAAGGTTAACCCCCCCCCGCCCCCACCCTATAGAGGAAATACCAGTGGCGGATACAGAAAGTGGCTGATGGGTAGGCCTGGAAAAATCTGGGTGGGCCTGAGTGAAACTCATCACCGCACGTTTTAGATCTATGTATGAGCAGCCAGATGGATGGAACACAACCGGGCTCGCGATCATAGGCGCCGATTTATGTTTCTGCCCGTGGGTGCTCGAAACATTTGGGTACGACCAACACGCATGCACACACGCAAAATATTCGCAGGGACTGGAGGAGATCACTATGCAGACCATGAAACGAACAGAAAATAAATAAAGTACCCGTCTACCCAATGCAACGGACAGCCAAACAAGTTATTATAATACACACACGCAAGGCATTCAAGCGCACGCAATTCAATGAATTAACCAATAACCATCAACTATGGAGGACCAAGTCTGACAGAATTAACAATAAATATATAGGTACATAAATGAATGTATGAACAAATAAATGAACGAATACACAGATCCTCTGTGATATTCCTTGAGCAGACAATTCCGCAGTTTCCACAAAGCCTACTGCTCGTTCTTTAATTACCCCTCCATGAATGAATCGAATACAGACAGCAACTAGCTCGCGCTTGGATAGATCTTTATACTCATCCGCAAGTATGGCATAATATGTGGATTGCTCATGCAGTTCAGACTTTATCTTTCGAATTAGCAGTGAGGCTGCAGCCTCAAGCAGCTCATCCTGAATGTGATGGCTTAGGAGCGTGGCATTTCGAGGCAGTTCCTTCAGTCTATTTTCAATTTCTGGATCATATTTTGACATGAACTTGAATAGCTCCAAGAAATTACCTTTATTGAGCGCCTCTTCCGTTTCTCTGTGACCTCTAAGTGGAATTTCCAACTTGGCACACAACATAGCAATGTCTAACACAACTTTAACGTGTTGCCGGTTTCGCTCTATGAATGAAACGGCATCACCGTGCATTTGATTTAACACTGTCCCACGGCTTTGGGGTCCATGGCTTTGCACATCCAACTTGGTGAGGGCAACAGCATGCGGCTTGCTAGACTCGTGTTTGTCACAGGCCTGCCGGAGACGTTTCCAATTTTTGTATCCATCTCTTATAAAAGTGAACTCCGTGTGCGCCTCTGGGAAATGTCGACACACTTTACAAAAAATAGCGTTTTATTTCTTTACTATATTCCATCCACTTGAACTTCTCGTACCAATTTCTACTGAAGGAGCGCGATTTCCCATCTATTACAGTGGTAGTAGGGAATGTTACCAGCTTTGGTTGAGTGGCTGGTTCCTCCATGGCTGACAGATCCGACGGTGTAGTCCTACCAGTTCTTCACAAGCCGGTGGCAATGACGGTCGCAAGACAAAACTATTCACATTACAGTTAGTTAGTGAAAATTAAACTTTAAAAATATTTTATTATTAAAAAATATGTATTTTTATGAATCTGACTGGGTGGGCCAGCTGTCAATCTGGGTGGGCCTAGGCCCACCCATAGATCCGCGCCTGGGAAATACTACCCTACAGAATAGAGGGAATACTATTGGGATGAAAGTCAGGGTCTCTTCCTCCATGTTCCCAGGAGTCTGCTCCTCTTCCTCCTTCAGGAACAGACATGATGGCATTCAGAGGAGTTAAGAGAGGCTCCATTTGCTGCAAACAGGATCCATCTTTTATGCCTCTGGGCCATTTGAAACCCCTTTAATTACACGTAAGTCCCCCTACACCGGGAGTCATGGAGGGGGAAGGGGGGGGGGACTCTTTCAGTGCGTCATCTGTCTGGAGTTTGCCACGGCTACGGTCTGGGGAGCACAGTGTTGACAGCTGTCCGCAAAACTGAGTTCTTTGTGGAGAAACTCACATCTTCATGAAGACCTCTAGCCCCTGTAGACATAGAGAAGAGGACCACATGCCCCCCACCTCAGTCTCTGAGGAATGGCGATACTGGACTAGCCTGGTTAGAAGAAGCCCCTCTCTTCCATTACAGCGGCAGAACATCTCACATGCGTCCCTGAGGTGGCTGCAGACCCGTGGACATAGTTACTTATTTATCCCGTAAGACGTAGGACCTACTTGATATGAGCTCACAGACACAGTGAACTGAGCTCATGCCTGAAAACACATAATATCACCAACTGTTGGTAAAGTCACTCCATTCATCAATTTATCTGTGAGTATTTCATGGAAGTGAGTATGGATGCAATGACGGACCATCCCTGAGATTGAAGTGATGGTTCAAACTATGTTTTGAAGTACTACAGCGTGGGTTTACATCCACAATGGAGTAAAACACACCAACATTGTGGGTTCTAATGGGCTATAACTTATAATCAGAGCCAACGGTGTTACGGCTGAAAGTGTCCCAAGGAAACCAAAGGGACCAAACCAAAGTGCTGCACAAAAGCCGTATACATAAAGCCACAACATAGAAAAATTGTCAGAGTCACTGAAATGGTGTAAAAAGGGTAATGTTTTAATGGACAGCCCTCATACCTACACAAAGAAACACTGAATCAACAAAACCTCCACTAATAAGAAGAATACGCAAAACAGGCATCTCCCGCTACTTCAATAATCTATGACAGGGCGGACCAGGCAACAACAGAAGCAAACCAAAGGTCATAAACCACAGGTCATCAGCCACAGGTGTGTCCCATCAGCCCAATCAACAGGAGCAGTACATCCATGGCCACGCCTCCTCAGACACACCACCTTAACGTTCAAACACAGTCCGGTAGGTGGTGGTAATGCGCCTCAAGTTGGTCGCCAACCGCCAATCAAATTGAAAAGAAGAAGAAGACACACATAACAATGGCGACATATCATTTATTTCTTAAATCTGTCTAACCAAAGAAATATACCATAAGAATGACAACAATATTAACAATCCCATATTGCCCCTTTAACGGGGTGCAGGGCCGAAAAAAAGGTCCCTTTAAAATGAAATAGAGCCCACACACTCAAATGCTCCAACACGTACCTTTATTACAGTAACAAACTGAGACAGACAACGTTTCCATCCTACAAGGATCTTCATCAGGTCACATACTCTGAGTAATGTAGCCACTAGCCACGACACAAGACCTCTAACTTACTGTACAGTATATATAAGCTTCCCTTTCAACAAGAGATCCCTTTAAGTGTTGAGCTTCCCTTCAACCAAAGATGAGAACCATCATACATTAATAGTAGTGAACAGAACTGCCCCGAAACACAACAACTTCGAGGCAAACTATTAGTGCCGCCTGTATCCTTCCAGTTACATTACACATGATGACATCATCAACTGCCATACATAGGAATCATCTCATGTCAGCTCGCTCACTCACTCAGCCCCCCCGCCCCTCAGTCCCCAGGACTCACAGACAGTCGACTCATCAACCTCAACGGATGCTGAGACACATTGGGACTTGTTTGATCAGAGGCGGCTGTGGGCTGAGGTTAGCCGAAGCTAAGGCATACAGACACAGTTAAAGACATAACTGGTCTCTCTCTAGCACAGTAGCTAGCCTCTGAGGATGTGGGCCGTTTTAAGACAGTGATGAAGTGATGAAGTCCCCTCTGGTGGACTGGACATACTGTACAGAGAGGTCTCTTTCTTTCTCTCTATTTCTTTGTATCTCTCTCTTTCTCTCTATTCTCTCTGTCACTGTCACTGTCTGTCTGTCTGTCTCTCTCTCTCTCTCTCTCTCTCTCTCTCTCTCTCTCTCTCTCTCTCTCTCTCTCTCTCTCTCTCTGTCTCTCTCTCTCTCTCTCTCTCTTTCTCTCTCCATTTGCTGCTCCCCATGGAGAAATCCCCAGCTGTATTTCAAGCCATCGCATCGCTGTCACGGCGAAGATGCCAGAGCAACAAGACGAGGCCCTGCTTCCCCCATAAAACATGAAAAGCGCCCAGCGTCACTGAAAACACAAGTGAGGGGGCCTTGTCAATCTTTTACGACTGTGCTTCTAAGTGACTACTCCATCAAGAGCCGACAGCCTCCACTACAGTATTGTACGTCCAACCCTTTCATATTTGATGGCATGGCAATGGGCAATACAAAATATAGGGGGTGTCATCAGTTTTGAGCTGTAAATGTCTGTGTTTATGATGATTCTACTGTGTAGAATAAAGCTGTGTGTGCAGAAACAGGAAGAGGAAATGGTTGAAATGATAGTTCATGATTGTTTGAAAAGAGCTTTGAATCTAGAGGACATGAGGGGGTGAGGATAGTTAAGACAAGAGCTTAACACAGAAGAATTGACCAATTTTCTGATATTGTATGTTTCAAGAGAGCTTGAATGGCATCAGGGTTGGGGTCACTACCATTTCAGTTAGCTGAAATTCCAATTCTAATTGTTGAAATTGAAAATGAAAATGAATTAGAATTAGAAATTCAGTTTACTTGAATTACAATCCGCTGAAAGTCAGATATCACAATGTGAAGTAAGCAAAGCGGGTGTCCAAGGCAAGGAAACATTTAGCAAACTGTCATTGCTCTGATTTTCATATACTGCAGTAGGCTAGTAGTACTGCATGTCTCAATCTACCTAGTCATATACTGCAGTAGGCTAGTAGTACTGCATGTCTCAATCTACCTAGTCATGGTCTTCTTGGAGTCATTCATTCCTTCCTCTGTCTTTGTTTCTTCTTTGCACTTGTTTTGATTAATTAATTTATTTACAGTTGTATGGTTGGAATTATTTGGTGTGGCTCTAGCAGCCCTTTCACTCCACTCAGACAGTACAGACCAGGTCTAAACAATACAGACCAGGTCTAAACAGTACAGACCAGGTCTAGACAGTACAGACCAAGTCCAGACAGTACAGACCAAGTCCAGACAGTACAGACCAAGTCTAAACAGTACAGACCAAGTCCAGACAGTACAGACCAAGTCTAAACAGTACAGACCAAGTCTAAACAGTACAGACCAAGTCTAAACAGTACAGACCAAGTCTAAACAGTACAGACCAAGTCCAGACAGTACAGACCAAGTCTAAACAGTACAGACCAAGTCTAAACAGTACAGACCAAGTCTAAACAGTACAGACCAAGTCCAGACAGTACAGACCAAGTCTAAACAGTACAGACCAAGTCTAAACTGTACAGACCAAGTCTAGACAGTACAGACCAAGTCTAAACAGTACAGACCAAGTCTAAACAGTACAGACCAAGTCTAGACAGTACAGACCAAGTCTAAACAATACAGACCAAGTCTAAACAGTACAGACCAAGTCTAGACAGTACAGACCAAGTCTAGACAGTACAGACCAAGTCTAAACGGTACAGACCAAGTCTAAACAGTACAGACCAAGTCTAGACAATACAGACCAAGTCTAAACGGTACAGACCAAGTCTAAACACTACAGACCAAGTCTAGACAATACAGACCAAGTCTAAACAGTACAGACCAAGTCTAAACAGTACAGACCAAGTCTAAACAGTACAGACCAAGTCTAAACGGTACAGACCAAGTCTAAACACTACAGACCAAGTCTAAACAGTACAGACCAAGTCCAAACAGTACAGACCAAGTCTAAACAGTACAGACCAAGTCTAGACAGTACAGACCAGGTCTAAACAGTACAGACCAAGTCTAAACAGTACAGACCAAGTCTAAACAGTACAGACCAAGTCTAAACAGTACAGACCAAGTCTAGACAGTACAGACCAAGTCCAGACAGTACAGACCAAGTCTAGACAGTACAGACCAAGTCTAAACAGTACAGACCAAGTCCAGACAGTACAGACCAAGTCCAGATAGTACAGACCAAGTCTAGATAGTACAGACCAAGTCTAAACAGTACAGACCAGGTCTAAACAGTACAGACCAAGTCTAAACAGTACAGACCAAGTCTAAACAGTACAGACCAAGTCTAAACAGTACAGACCAAGTCCAAACAGTACAGACCAAGTCTAGACAGTACAGACCAAGTCCAAACAGTACAGACCAAGTCTAAACAGTACAGACCAAGTCTAGAGAGTACAGACCAAGTCCAAACAGTACAGACCAAGTCTAAACAGTATAGACCAAGTCCAAACAGTACAGACCAAGTCTAAACAGTACAGACCAAGTCTAAACACTACAGACCAAGTCTAGACAATACAGACCAAGTCTAAACAGTACAGACCAAGTCTAAACAGTACAGACCAAGTCTAAACAGTACAGACCAAGTCTAAACGGTACAGACCAAGTCTAAACACTACAGACCAAGTCTAAACAGTACAGACCAAGTCCAAACAGTACAGACCAAGTCTAAACAGTACAGACCAAGTCTAGACAGTACAGACCAGGTCTAAACAGTACAGACCAAGTCTAAACAGTACAGACCAAGTCTAAACAGTACAGACCAAGTCTAAACAGTACAGACCAAGTCTAGACAGTACAGACCAAGTCCAGACAGTACAGACCAAGTCTAGACAGTACAGACCAAGTCTAAACAGTACAGACCAAGTCCAGACAGTACAGACCAAGTCCAGATAGTACAGACCAAGTCTAGATAGTACAGACCAAGTCTAAACAGTACAGACCAGGTCTAAACAGTACAGACCAAGTCTAAACAGTACAGACCAAGTCTAAACAGTACAGACCAAGTCTAAACAGTACAGACCAAGTCCAAACAGTACAGACCAAGTCTAGACAGTACAGACCAAGTCCAAACAGTACAGACCAAGTCTAAACAGTACAGACCAA
>NC_137690.1:27836839-27966839 GCF_963989245.1 Nansenia antarctica
GAGAGGTTAGCGAAAGCTCAGCATATTTAGGGGGAATGTCACAACCTCGTGGTTATCGCTGACACCTCGCTGTGCTCGCCATGCAAATGTCCTATTACACCCAGTCCAAATAGATTAAGAGGCCTGTTCGAAAATAAACAGGTTTTTCCTTTTTCCTTCCCCCCCCCCCTAAAAGGAGGGAGGGGGGGCTGATGGGAGAAAGGGAGGGATTGGTGGGATTGACAGCACTGCAAGGTGATGCCACCGGTGCAGGGCAAAAAGAGAATGAAAATCTCATTAGTTCTCTTCCACCCCAATTCATGGCTCTGGCTTTGACCTTGAGACACCCCCACCGCTTCCAACCCCCCCCCCCCCCCCCCTCTCTCGCCTCCCTCCCTCCTCTCCCCTCCCTCCCTCCTCTCCCCTCCCTTCTTTTAGGTGAATCAAACCGGGGGCCCTGGGCTGGCGGTGCCCTGGGTCCTGGCTGAGCGATGTGTGGCGTGTGGCGTGGCGCGAGGCGGGCTGAATTAGTGCCAATCCCTGAGACAGCTCCGGCACCGGGCACTCCTGAGGCGAGGGGTTCAGGGCCGCCCACACCCCCTCTTTTCTCTCTCTCTCTCTCTCTCTCTCTCTCTCTCTCTCTCTCTCTCTCTCTCTTCAACCCCCCATCTCTCCCTCTATCTCTCTCTCTTCCTCAGTGAGACAGACAGGACGCCCCCTCCTCCACGGTAAGAGAGAGAGAGGGCTGATGGGTGAAGAGAGAGGCTCTCCTCAGCGTGGAGTGCCTGGATGGAAACCAGCGACTCCCAGGCCAATCTCTTTCAATCACCTCATCCAACATGTAGACGCATCTCAACTTCAGCTGTATTAATTCTGTAGCAAGTGAGCTGTAATTTTCCCTGGCATGTGCTCTAGAGATGGAGCATGCAGAGATCTGGCCAAACAAAGAAATCAGCAATGCAGGCCCATTGGAGATAGGAAAGCCATTATGTTGATAGGATTGGGCAGCGTCCATCTTAATACTGGATTGCATATGATAATGATTTTGCCGTCCGTTTTTTTGTTTTTTTTGGTTCAGTGTGTTGTACCCGTGAGAAAATCCACTTTGACTAGACTCAAGGGTTAGAATTCGTACATGAGCAGTATGTAATTCCACCTCCAATAAACCTGTATGAAATTCCGAAGCTGCTCTGTTCAAATATTGTTGCATTATTCACCGGATGAGATCCATCCATCCATCCATTTTTCATTTTCAGTGGGTCCCTGTCATGCCATTTACTTAATCATAACCTCTATTATCATTTCTTTGTAATGGACTAACTTTTAAATAAATCATATGTGTAGAAGCGTCACTACTACGATGCACTATTCATTATTGGCTTGCTAAAAGAAGGACATTGCAGCACCATTGCTTTGAGTAACACATCACTCCTGTGTCGACAGTTGCAATAGAGTTGTCAGAGCGCCACCTGCTGGAAATTGCACAACCTGCACGTAATATATATATATATATATATAATTTTGTTTAGGTCTTTGAACTTTACCGGCATTTAACCTGCTCCATTTACAGACTTGTTACCTGCAGTTTACCAGTAATACGACTTGGTTTGTTGCAGGTACACGATTTATACAGTATGACCTGTCTCTACAGTAGTAAAATACTGGTAATGTTACGGGGAAATGGCTCTGTGTAAAGTAGGTATAGGCAAGCACATTGTAGGTAGACTTGACTTGTCATGTCTGATTGCAACATTGTTACTATGTGTGATATTTCTAAACGGTTTTATTGTGCAATTCAAAACTGTCTTGTATGTCTGTGTGGTATGGCTGTATGCTCTTTGTGTGCATGTCATAGTGTTCTTTATAGATATAGAGTGACATCTGCAGGATGCTAGTGCACCTACATGATAACCTCAATATCAGCTTGTAAGTCCAATTAATATGTACATACAAAAGTAGACAAACTGGAAAAGCAATTATCCTTATCAGTGTTATAATTGTCCTTGTGTTTTTAGTCTGGTCTTATCTGGTATTACAGTACAGGCATGGGTAATGATGAAAGGTTGCTTTTCCCCCAAAAAAGGTACGTAATGTGCTTTTATCCTACGTAAGTGTTGCTTTGTCCTTTTCTCTCTCTTTTGTTCTAATTTGATTCAGTCTCCAAATTATGTTTTAAGTTGTTTATTTAGGAAGGTGAAGAGGGGCTTGTAGTGCCACTGAAAAATATATTATTGATTTGAAAAAATAGGATTACTTTATCTTGTTGTAAAGCTCCTTTAAAAAAAATACAGAAATTCAATCTACTTCCCATGTTACCCGTAAAAGAGCAATATGTATGTATAATCTCCAAGCAGTTTCTTAATAAAGTGCTTATTTTGGTATTGTTGAAAATATAAGTACCCAGCATACATACTCCTAAAAAGCTTAGAATGTCTGCCTCAGCAACATGGTTATGATTTTTATCCATAAATGAGGATTTACT
The DNA here is from genome assembly GCF_963989245.1 of Nansenia antarctica. NCBI lineage: Eukaryota > Metazoa > Chordata > Actinopteri > Argentiniformes > Microstomatidae > Nansenia > Nansenia antarctica. Next base: position 27,839,301 of record NC_137690.1, read on the forward strand.
AAAGTTCAGCCTTTACAAGTGACACACCAAGCTATTGTTGAAATTAAAGTATATTAATCTTGTTTCAGTAAAGGCTAAATGCTGTTTAAAAACCTAATCTCTTGCTTATTGTGAAAATTGTTTTCTCTTTTCTTTCAGACCTCAAGAGAATGATATGACTGAGAGCCAGAGAGACTGTGTAGGCGGCGCAAGATTAGAATTTAATTCCTTTCAATATTGTTATCATGAAGAAACTTTTAACAAAAAAGTGCAAGCAGGACCATTTCATTCCTCTGAAGGGCTTGGGCTTTATGGCCCAGATGAGATGTGTGTTAAATAATTGAACAAGTAGTACCATAGAATTTGTGAGAAGGGAATTGGGTTATGTGGTTTTTGCTTTTTCAAACACTTTTGGGTAAACTTTTGGATTATCTGGTATAGTGTGTTGTTCGGGGGGGCATTGTCTTGATTACAGTTAAAGGTCTCATGTGTGCAGATGAGCTCTCATTGGCTATTCACATGCACACATCCAGTCTCACACCAGAGACAAGGATGTGTCTCAGTTCTTTATTGTCAAAGATTGTGTTATCGTGAAACCAATTCAATTAGACATTATACATATTGATTCATGAAAGCATTCCATTGATATTTCTTGATATTTTCTCCCTGTTTTCTTGGTTAGATATTTTCAGGAATGGAGCATTTTCAGTGCTCTCTCACTGTGGCCTTCCTCTCTTCAACCTCAGCTCTGAGGAGAGAAAAGACCTGTCCCTGCCATTTTGTGTCAAGGCCAACAGCGTGGGCTGGTGCTAGAGAGCGAGGCCTCCCACTGCTGTGAAAAGAGAGGGAGAGAGACACAGAGGGAGAGAGACACAGAGGGAGAGAGACACAGAGGGACAGGGAGAGAGATAGAGAAGGAGGAGGAGGACGAGGCCACATCAGACGGCTGCAGAGATACACCCGAGTGTCAGCGTCCCAGAAATAGCACTGGGACCAGACTGCAGACACCAAACAAACAACAGCTCTCAGAACGAGTAAACATCGGCCAGCACCGGAGATGCGACACACTGTGAAGCCTCCCTCTGTCTTCCGATCTTGTTAATCAGAGCCGGGAGAAGGCGATCGGAGGGGACACCCATCCTATTGGAACAAAGTGCGGCCGGCGTCTCCCCCCCACCCCCCCGCCAGTGACCGGTGCCTCCGGATGCATCGTACGGAAAAAAGTTGACATGCTCCCTCTGTGTGGACACCAGGGACAGAGTCACGTCTGCAGCAGATGTCTCATGGCGCAGACTATAAATAAAGCCAATGAGACCGGCTGAGCGCTGATGGGCCACCGCTAGCCTAGCAGATAGGCCTGTCCAGCCTTTGCGTGCTAGCAGGCAGGCTAATGTTTGGAGGGGGCCACACTGGGGGCCCTGGAACGGCTGTATCTCTGTGGTCTTTGTGTCTTGCTTTGCTAATAGGGAGGGACACAGCTCAGCAAGCAAACTGTACTTATCAGACCACTGGAGCGGCTGTTGTCTAACTGTGAATCCGATAAGCAAAACAACAATTTGCCACTGACTTTGCCTGTGTTAGGCCACTCATGGGCCACCGTTAGCCGGTTATAATGGGTGGCCATTTGGGTTCCAGATAAGGGTTGGGTATTCTTTGAAGTGAGATGAGGGCATGCTACGCCATAAAAAAATTATTCCGAATTGGAGGAACAACATTATTACTACTTTCAATATTATAAGAGCTCAATATAGTGAAATTCTCCATGAATTCATCATGAAGCCAACACATTCTCTTTATGAGCTTTTTTACAGATTCACATTGTTACGTGTGATGACCGAAATAAAAGCATTATGTGAAAAAATTATGTCACTGTTAAAAAAAAAAAATCTAAAGAATTTGGATTCAAATTATATCAGGACCAAATTTTATATAAAGAATTCCTCTCTTTAATATAATACACACCTGCTTTTCCTGTACACTTAAAAGGAACCCTTTAATTTCATTACATGCTGTGCACAATTACACATTTCTCCACATTAACTGTGACAGAAAAATGGGGAATGGGGCAAAAAAAGGAGAGACAATGGGGGGGGGGGGGGGGGGGGTAAAAAAAGAAAAAGAAAAAGGAGCACGCCACAGATTGTCACAGTGAATCACAGAGGAGTCAGGGAAAAGGTGGTAGGGCAGGGAGAACTGGGCTGTCTATATGAGGAACACAGTCAGAAAGCCAAGGGTCTCAGTACTTTTGATAGCCACGTCTCTCTCTTGGAAACACTGGAGCTGACGTCTAATCCTTTTCAATTCGGGTCCCAGTGGCAGATGGACCACTGGAGTCCACCCAGCTGAGACCAGCGGCTACTCAAGAGAGTCTCTATTTCTTTGTGTTTCATGAACTGTACTTTCTCTTAAAAGTACTGTTGTGAAATACAAACTAGGCATGCCACTTGAATGAAGCTCATGTACAGTAAGAATTAAACAATGTTAAAATGACACTTCTTGCATTCTGGGGGTTTGCCCTTGCTTGTGTTATTATATCTTGGCAGTGCAGTTGACAGTGAGTGGAAGTGGATACGCTGAGAGGTGAATTAGAAGTGCTAATGAAGAACACACTCCCACTTGAGAACGAAGCAATTAACTTGGGTGTAAAAGCTGAGGGAGGGCTGAGGAGTGAAGTGTGATTCTGCCCCAGAGGGATACGAGAGCTCACACCTGCAATGTCTGGAGAGGAAAACGTCTTGACGGATATTTCTGTTGACAAGGTAGTGTGTACCGCACCCCCCCCCCCCCCCCTTCTGAATACAACCACAGACTCACACGAAGGTCATGATTTCATTGAGGAATTTAGATTCATGATCATGATAATACATCAAGTATTTTGAGTAGGCCTGTTACTCATTCATGCATGAACACATTATTATTGCACATGTCATGCTTTTTCAATGCTTTATTGATCACCATGTAACACACTACTGTCAAAGTCCGAACATGAGACATGTCTTGAAAAAGGCTTCACCCTACCTCTAACATCTGTGTTTTTTAAACAATAAACAAAGCTTGATGTAACATTCAACATTAAATCCTTTATTTTAATCAAATCTTTGATTGAATAAAACGAACACCAGAAATACATCAGTAGGTTAGCTGACGTGACTTATCTGTGGCCCCAAGCGTAACATGCCTCTCTGGGGGGCATGACACTGATCCAGGACCGCTTTACCCTCCCCGTCTTCGTATCTGAACCATTTCGGTTGAAAAACCCCTAAACTGACCTCAGACCAGTCGCGAGTCCTTTCTACTCAGGCGTTCCGTTCAGACATCCTAGTCGGGGTCCACCGGTGACGACGTCAGGGCAACTGATGATTTGGAAGATGTGACTTGTTGTTCTGTTTGGAAAGGAGATGTCAGATATACGTGTGGCGCTTTTGTAAATTAATGTTAGCAGCTACCACATGTTCAGTACGTCATACAAACATCCACATGGCTCTAACTGTACATACACCAAACTGAAAGGTAAGTTATTAGGAGACGCTAAGTAGTAGCGTGTGATACCGGGACTGACAGAGAGCTGTCAGGGTTCAGCTGTTCTCTCCTAGCTAAACTACTCTACCGCTAGCTATCTTGTGAGCTTAGAATTATAAGGTTCTATCTCCGTTTAGGGTAGTTCAGAGATATTGAGTGTCAAAGTGTTTACATTCCATTATGTTTTGTGAGATGGAACCTTTGTATTTTATGAATTACTAACTCAAAAATGTCAACATTTTAAAAATAACACCACACAGGCGTTTAATAAACACCTAATGGATCAGATTATGTGAAAAACTCAATTTTGACAAACATTGAGATATAACCTTATAATTCTAACGTCACGATCTGGCTAGAAGAATGGTGTTCCCCGTCATGACTTAGCTCCCCTCTTCACCATCATGTTGACTCTCGTTGTGCTAGGACAGCTACGTGACTTCTCTCCTAGCTGGCTGATACTGTCTGTCTAACTAGTGCTAGTTGACAGACGCTACACACAGACTAGCCTCACTTCGTGTTTCCCAACAAAGCCACAACAACATGCATTCGCTTTAATAAGCCAGCTCAATATCGTTACACATTTTCATTTGAATACATCATCGTCGATAAGTGATTTTGCCTCTCTTTCAAGTTTCAACAACACCTATAACTTTAACGTCATTTGTATACCGCTGACTGAAATGAACGTCTTTTTCAGCACATGCTGCCACTGATGCCGGTGTGAAATCAAAGAATTCAACTATGCCTCAGAAACTGATGAAGAGTGCACATTACATCGAGCTGGGCAGCTATCAGTACTGGCCCGTGCTGGTGCCCAGAGGCATTCGGCTATACACTTATGAGCAGATCCCAGTCTTCTTGAGAGAGAACCCTTATATCACAGATGGGTACAGAGCCTACTTACCCTCGAGACTGTGCATCAAAAGGTGAGTGTAACATTGACACCTAAACACTGACGGTGCATTGCATTGACAATATCATACAGACCGGCATCTATACAGGCAATAGATGTGTGGCAGAATTGGCTAGACTAAGCAGCCAGGGAATCAGGCTCAAATATCAAGAAAGATATCATGTGCTTCCACTCGCCCCCAAGGCGGCAACATAACCTCCTGGTAACACGATTACAAACTGTGCCCTATTGTCTTGTATACAGGTGCGCTTGTTTTCCCTAACACACAGGCCAAAGTGTAGTCCTACACAGACACAAGTACAATGGCTCAACCTGGCACCAAGAACAATGAAAATGAGTGAAGTTGAAACTTCATCTGCATGTTCTGTTCCCTCCAGCCTCTTCATCCTGTCCAATGAGACGGTGAATATATGGAGCCACTTGCTGGGCTTCCTGCTGTTCTTCACCCTGGGGGTGTACGACATGGCGAGCGTGCTGCCGGCCTCTGGGGCGGCCGGGGAGGACTATGTCATCTACTCCATAGGTCTCTTCTGCTTCCAGGTGGGTTCTCTTCACCCGTTATTTTACATTACAGAGCCGAGCCGAGCCGAGCTGATTTGGGCTGGTTACGCATCCACTGTAGTTTCTGAAACAGTGCTGGAAATGACGATTTGAAAGCAACATATTAAAACCAGCACAGAATGGTTCAGGTTGGCGTTGCAGAATCTTTAGCCCCCTATCTATCCATCCCAGGGCTTGACATTAAGCTTTTTCAGGTACTTGTCCTTTGGACAAGTGAACTTATCTTTTACTTGTCCTAGAGCTCAAGTTACTTGTCCAAATCCAAAGATTTAGAAAAAGCAATAATATGAATAATAATATATTATACTCTCACCGGCCACTTCATTAGGTACACCTTTTCAACTGCTTGTTAACGCAAATATCTAATCAGCCAATCATGTGGCAGCAACCCAATGCATTTAGGCATGTAGACATGGTCAAGGCGATCTGCTGAAGTTCAAACCAGCATCAGAATGGGAAATAAAGGTGATTTAAGTGACTTTGAACCTGGCATGGTTGTTGGTGCCAGACGGGCTGTTGCGTGATATTATAGTGTCAATATGGACCAAAATCTCTGAGGAATGTTTCCAGCACCTTGTTGAATCTATGCCCCGAAGAATTAAGGCAGTTCTGAAGGCAAAAGAGGGGGTCCAACCCCAAGGTGTGCCTAATGAAGTGGCCAGTGAGTGTATGTGTATGCAAATAACACATTTGACTACTATTGATTTGATAATGATGTATCCTTAATTTTCAAATGTATTCAATATTTTGTAATTATTTAAAAACGTAACCCCTAACCCTAACCCTTTTAGATTAAGATTGGCCACAAAAGGGATGAATATCTAGGAATATTTACAAAAAACGTTTGTAACTATAGTCTCTCCCCAATGGAAGCAATCTTATTTGCTAGCTTTTGGATAGTAGCCTATCCTATATTCAAATTGAGAAATCTATAATTAGTGTCATTCTGAAGTTCGTATTGCGATGTGCTGGTCTGGTCTTAAAACTTCAAACCTAAAATATACGATCGCATCGAACTACATGAAAATAAGCGGCATTCATCAGAGCAATTGCGCGTCATCTCCCTGTCATCAGAATGATCACGCCCCTTTTTGGGTGATAGAAGTGTAGAAGTTTGACTGGCGGTCAATGGGAATTTCTGGTCTTCGCTACTTTAATCCGATAAAATAAGAAAACCTTAGTGCTTTTTAGATATTAGGAGCCCAAATCCGATGGCCAGTTAGGCAAACTATTATATAGTGTCGTTGCCGATCAATGATCGACGTCGTTATATAGAGAAAATTAATGAAATAGGAGTTGATTCATCAGATCAGTCATACGTCATCTCCCTGTCATCAGGGATTTGTAGTTCTTCATTTGATTTGCCGTGTAAATCCCCAGACTGCCCAAATCCGATGGCCAGTCAGGCAAACAATTATATAGTGTCGTTGTCGATCAATGATCGACGTCGTTATATGGAGAACATTTATGAAATAGGCAATGAATGTGTGTCCTTTCAGTCTGCCTCCATCCATGTGGATGAACCACCCGACCCAAAGGCCTGAGGTGTTGTAGGAGGTATGAATATGATTTAGGGGGTATTTAGTATAACAGGCTAATGGGTTTATTGTGAGTTTACTTTGATTGTTTGTTTACATTTACATTTTTACATTTTTGGCATTTAGCAGACGCCTTATTCCAAAGCGACTTACAATCAATACATTTGAATACTAAGCATGTGAATCAGCAGTCCACTATTCGTTGCAGGAAGAGTACTCTAGCTCGGGCCCGGGGCCACTGATAGAAGGAAAAACCTTCTCCCTATTATCGGCTTCTACTAAAACGTATTATTATTATTATTATTTTTTTTTAAATATTACTGGAGAAACTGAGAAACAGTACAAGGGGGGCAGTAGAAGTTCTTAGGGACACCGTAGAGGGGAAAGCGGGTGTCTTTAGGAGACGTAGTGGTGAGGGTCAGAAGATGTCTCAGGAGGAGCAGTTAAGATGTAACCTGAAGAGATGGGTCTTCAGTCTACGACGGAAGATGGGTAGTGACTCTTCCGTTCTGACAGCCGTGGGGAGCTCATTCCACCAGCGGGGAGCCAGTGTTGTGAAGAGACGTGATCGGGCAGCCCGACTGCTGTGTAGAGGAGGTGGGGCCAGTCGGCCAGCCGAGGTGGAGGAACGGAGTGAGCGGGCAGGGGTATGGGGGGTTACCATTTCCTTCAGGTAGGCAGGGGCTGTCCCTTTAGCTGCCTGGTATGCAAGCACCAGGGTCTTGAATCTGATGCGAGCTGCTATCGGGAGCCAGTGCAGGGTGCGAAGGAGAGGGGTGACATGCGAGTATTTGGGGAGGTTGAATACCAGCCGGGCAGCAGCATTCTGGATGAGCTGCAGAGGTCTAATGGCTGAAGCGGGGAGCCCAGCCAGGAGTACATTGCAGTAATCCAGTTGCGCTGCCTCTCTGGTAAGGAATGGTCGTATCCTTCTGATGTTGTAGAGGAGGAATCTGCAGGAGCGAGCCGTTGCTGCAATGTTCTCCGCACAGGATAGTCGGTTATCCAGGATCACTCCAAGGTTCTTGGCTGTCAGGGAGGGGGTTACAGTAGCGTTCTCCACTGTGATGGAGAAGTCTTGGAGAGGGCAGGCTTTCCCGGGGATGAAGAGGAGCTTGGTCTTGTTAAGATTGAGCTTGAGATGGTGGTCAGCCATCCAAGTTGAAATGTCAGCGAGACATGCTGAGATACGGGTTGCCACGTGTACATCAGACGGGGGGAAGGACAGGAAGAGTTGAGTGTCGTCTGCGTAGCTGTGGTAGGAGAGCCCATGTGAAGAGATTACCGAGCCAAGAGACTTGGTGTAGAGGGAGAAGATTAGGGGCCCTAGGACGGAACCCTGGGGAACTCCAGTGGAGAGGGTTCGTGGAGAAGATAGCGATTCTCTCCAGGTCACCTGGTAGGAGCGGCCCGCCAGGTAGGAAGAAAATCAGGAGTGTGCGGTGCCAGAGATGCCCAGGTCTGAGAGGATGGAGAGAAGGATCTGGTGATTGACTGTGTCGAAGGCAGCAGACAGGTCAAGGAGAATGAGAACAGAGGAGAGGGAGGAAGCTTGGGCAGAGTGGAGGGCTTCCGTGACAGCAAGGAGCGCAGTCTCAGTGGAATGCCCAGCCTTGAAGCCGGATTGGTGGGGGTCTAAGTGATCCATCTTCCGGAGATAGTCAGTCAGTTGTTTAGATGCCGCGCGTTCAAGGGTTTTGGAAGGGAAGGAGAGAAGGGATACCGGTCTGTAATTGTGGACAGATGATGGGTCAAGGGTAGGTTTCTTGAGGAGAGGCTTGACTCTGGCTATTTTGAAGGCCGCTGGGACAGATCCAGTGGATAGGGAGGAGTTGATTAGGGTGGTAATGTTTATTGCCTAGATCACCGTATTGAGAAGTCATATGGTTATGGGGGGTGATATTGCAAGGTAATTTAAGCACCTGCGCACCTTGCATGGCGGTAGTGGAGAGAGAGGGGACTGGGAGCGATGTATTTTTGTTGACCGCATTATACGCATATTCTATACACATAGTTTGTTATTTTTCTGGTTTTGATCGCTTATGGATTATTTTTGTACGTCGCCAAATTTGATTGTTCTATTCAATAAATGCTCTAAAACGTACTTTTCATCTCAGCGGATTGTTTGGCGCGTCATACAATTACCAGCCCACACCCTGCTTGCGTCTCTCAGCGACTTTTTACTTTTGGCTCTATCTATCTAGCTACAGGTGTCATATAACCCTAACCCATATCCTGTCATATAAAAGTAGGCTACCTTATTGAATCTCCAGGTAATGTATTTCTGACATCCATCACTTTTGCTGTCGTTAAGATACTTTATTTTTCTGTTTTGGTAGTCTGTCCAATGTGACAATTGCCCTCCTCCACCGGCCCTAGTTTTGGATCTAGCTTGCTGTTCATTATTTTCATGATAAAACGTCATAACATCTTCATATACACCATACAGGATAAATACTGATTAACAGTAGGCTACTTTGGCAAATGCCCATTGAACAGATTTATTTATTATCCTATCTTAAGAAAACGAATGTAACACTCTCATCTGGGGATTTACACGGCAAATCAACTGAAGAACTACAAATGCCTGATGACAGGGAGATGACGTATGACTGCTCTGATGAATCAACCCCTATTTCTTTAATTTTCTCTATATAACGACGTCGATCATTGATCGGCAATTACACTATATAATAGTTTGCCTAACTGGCCATCGGATTTTTGTGCTCCAAATATCTAAAAAGCACTACGGTTTTCTTATTTTATCGGATTAAAGTAGCAAAGACCAGAAATTCCCATTGACCGCCAGTCAAACTTCTACTCTTCTATCACCCAAAAAGGGGCGTGGACATTATGGGAGGGGAAAGTACCCGGATGCGTTGCTCTGATGAATTGAGAAGAAGCTAATACGCGTTCACGTGAATGACACTAGTGACAGGAGACCCACAACACTATGGCTGCGTTCGTAAATTCGCTCTGGAATCTGATCAGCACTCATGGAATGCCTTTTGTCCAATCACGTCTTTATGACGTTGAACGCAGTGTGCGCTCTGGCGCTCTGAGCGAATTTACGAACTATGACGATAACGAACTACGAGAGACTGAAATAGCGAGAATGAGGCGCGGCATCGCTTTGCTTGCTATTTTTTTTTACTATTCAGATCGTAAGGAGGAATTCATGTTTGCAGATATTAATACATATTGATTTCTTTTTTTGTTTTGACTTGTCCATCGGACAACTGCAGGAGGAAGTCCACTTGTCCGAACATAAAATGTACTTGTCCCGGACAAGCGCACAAGCCTTAATGTCGAGCACTGCATCCATCTATCTATCCATCTATCTAGATATTGCCTGGGTTTGATTTACTGGGGTACTAGGCCAATGTCGCCCCCCCACACACACACATGCGTTAAATATGTGAATATTCGTGCAGCCCACTGTTACTGCTCATCTTGTGTCATTTGAACCATGCCCGTTGGATATTGATAGGACACTTCCAAGGCACTCATCACCCTTTGTTGAGGTGAGCACATGGATCCCTGTCTTTAAATTGAGTCCAAACATTATGATGATGTGGACACTGGCAGGCGTCACCGATGCAAAGTCACTCTGATCAGCCAAACCCAGTGGCCCACCCAGGCTCATGTCTGGAACTCCATGACCTGTGTAGGTGACTCTGATGCCAACACAGCACAAAGTGATAGGGGCCGCTGGCTTGTTACGCAGTTTTTCTTGTGCTGGAATCAACTCTGAAATCTGAGACATATCAAGTGGCAGCTACTTTGTGCTTCGCTGAAGACTAGTTATCTAAGAAGAATTAATTCCGTAGGTGCCTATTGGACAAAATATAGCATGAGTTATAGTTTATAATATGGTATTAATAGGCCTATTATTTTTCAGTTTAGAACCTGTATCAACCACTAAATTCAACATGGATATGTATTGCTACCTCATGTCCTCAGCCCTTTCCCTCTCCTCTCTATGCTAAGGCTCCTCAGTGACTCTCCATTATGCTCTTGTATGTAGATGTGTTTTCTGACTCTGCGTGTGTGTGTGTGTGTGTGTGTTATCTGTCCAGTTGTGTATGCTGTGCTCGGTGGGTTACCACCTGTTCTGCTGCCACCGCTCGGAGAAGACCAGTCGCCGCTGGATGGCACTGGACTACGCCGGCATCTCCATAGGGATCCTGGGCTGCTACGTCCCTGGGGTCTTCTATGCCTTCTACTGCAACAGCGTAGGTTTTTATCACCATTACATTTAGATTTAATCCAACCCTTTAGCTTTTCATAATAGTACTTTCATACAGCCCATTTGCCTCCCAGCCAAAATCCCTCAGTTCATTTTGTTTCGAATGGAAAATGTTGAGTTGTTAACTCTTATAAATGTTGCTTTGGATGTGTTTTATCTACATCTACATCCAGATCTACATCAAGGGAAACTCTACTTGCTCTGACCTATTTTTGCTTTACTTGACCTTTTTCTCAACTGTCTTTTCTTTGCGATAGAGTAGAACTGCTAGCAATGGATAACAGTAGAGTAGAACTGTTAGCAATGGATAACAGTAGAGTAGAACTGTTAGCAAAGGATAACAGTAGAGTAGAACTGTTAGCAATGGTTGCATGAAATCACACCTCTTATGGAGGGGGAAAAAGATTAGCATGCAAAGCAATCCGGTGGGTTCTGTGAGAGGTCTTGTGCTTGCAGCAGTGGAGATGTGGACAGGTTTAGGCTTCTCTAAAGCGCAGACAGGAGCAGCCGATGGGAGAACAGGGCCTGTGTTTGTTGATGTTGTGAGATCCAGACAGGTGAGATCTGTTATCTGGCCTGAACAGCACTCTGCCAGAGAGGCCTTCGTCAACAGATGGTTAGCCTCATTCTGTGATGGGCATATGCTACCTGTGCAGGAAAGTGGAGCAAGAGTTCTCTTTTTGAGTTGCACCTGGACTGATAACATCTGCGGTGTAGAGTTAGAGAATTAGTTTGTGCTTTACTACGGGTGTTTAAATATAAATAAATTGTGTTTGAATTGTGCATTGATCTTTTGTTTTTGTTAAGTTTCTCACCTTGATCAAACGTATTGCGTTCTTAACACAATTAATATACTACTCAAGCTAACATAGTAGTAGAGTAGCAACAAATATTATTTGCAGGGTAAATGTTGATGTTAAGGTTAGTATTATATGGTGAAGGACAGATTATTTATTGTACAGAATGTCTATCCACTGATTTCCCAAGGACTCTACAACCTGACATTAAGTTGAGTTAATTGAATAAATCTAGAGTAAAACACACTGGTTTGGGTTGCCTGATGAATTCATTATTCCCATTCCCAGGAAGTAAGAGATGTGAAATTGCAGTGCTGCTCTGCAGAATTGTGAACCAACTCTGCCTTGGACTGCACAAACAAAGTCTCTCCGTTCCTTATCCCAGCCTCCTACCCGTTTTTGTTGGTGCGACTCTTTTCAGAGTTTTGGCTTGCGCCACCGCTTGCGGTTTCCCCCGCATATTGGAAGTGCTGGGTTATTGTGCCCCCAGAATGCGGCTGAAATCTGCTCTAGCCTGAACCAGATGGCTGCGTTCATAGAGCGGTCCGTCACTCCTGTTCCCCACCATATGACATTCACACGTAGGGAGCCATCTCCACTCCTCCCCTGCCAAGACTGGAGCTCCATCAGCCAAGTCCCTATAGACCCAGTTTGGAAGAGGAAAAAATGCAGCCTGCAGTATATATTTAGTCAGACTCAAATACAGGGTAGTTTGAATTCTGTCTGAGTTTATGTGGAAAGACATGACACAATATCACGCCAACTCTAGTAAGCCTGAATTATGCTCATACCAAATGGATAATTTGCTTAATATGCAAATTAATTCACTGTGAAATTCCAAATAAATTGGCAAGTGAGGGTGTGTGTCTAAATGTACTTTGTTATAAATGCTCTCAGAAAATACTGTTGTATGCTTATGTGTGCTGTACATTTCCCAATCATTCTGACATGTTTAACAATATATAATAATGAATAGTTGTTCATTATCAGTTGCCACACCTTCCACCCTATGAGAAACTGTAACTGTTGGTGTGTTCGATGAGTGACTGTGAGTGTTTTGGATCCCCTCCATATCATGGACTCAACTGCCCCTCTTTGTGTCTAACAGATGCCTAACTTAAAATGTATATAATATAATTTATAATTTATCAAACTTAAAACTTTCACAACTGTAAAAGAGGGGTCTGGGTTTATAAAGGATTCATTTAGCCTGATCAACGAAAAACTCTCACTTATGTTGGCATATCAGAGAAATGATTTGTTGTTGCATGGAAAACTCATCTTCATGTCCCTCTCTCTGTGTGTGTGTGTGTATGTGTGTGTGTCCGTGTCCCTTCTCTCCTCAGTCCTTGAGGCAGGTGTATCTGGTGACCGTGCTGGCCATGATCCTGACCGTGTTCTTCGCCCAAATCCACCCTCATTACCTCAACCCACAGTGGCAGCGGCTGCGCTCGCTCATGTTCTGCTCCGTGGCGGGCTACGGCCTCATCCCCACGGTCCACTGGGTCTGGCTCAACGGCGGCTTCTCTTCCGAAATCGTCCAGGTCAGTTTACCAACCCCAAGTACTATTGGTTGTTCTCTGAGTAGCGTGGGTTTGGGGGGCTAGCAGAGAAATTGTTTGTCGTATACTTTCCGCAACGGCCTGTGCAGCGCTGAAAAATATGTAAAAAGAAAAAAGCAGCACTAAAAATACATAGGGCCAGTTTCACAGACAAGGCTTAAGCCTAATCCTGGACTAAAAAGCATCTTCAATGGAGATTTTACATTGAAAGTGTGATTTAGTCCAGGACTAGGCTTAAGCCTTGTCTGTGAAACCGGCCCTTAAGGTTTTTTATGACACTATGACAGGACAAATTAAACTGGCAGCCCTCCACAGTCTCATCTATGTATGCGAAAACACTTCCTTAATTGAATGCTAGACTACTTCACATCATTCTAGAATATGATTCTGCACTTTTGTTGTTTTTTTATAACTTAACATACATTTGATATGTGTTCTCTAGGCTTTCGTTCCTCGGGTTCTGGGAATGTACTTCATCGCCGCATTGGCATTTGTCTTCTACGTCTCTAAAGTTCCAGAACGCTACTTCCCAGGTAAAGCTGCCACCTCTGTTCCCTTTGTAATGCTCGTTGTATACAAACCAACACTGTACTGTTATTCGTAGCTAGCATATAGCCAGATAATGACGAGTTGTATCTTAACTCCCATAGGTCAGCTGAACTACCTAGGTGCCAGCCACCAGGTGTGGCATGTCTTGGTGGTTCTGATGTTCTACTGGTGGCACCAGTCTGCAGTGTACATCATGACCTACCGACACAGCCACCCCTGCCCAGAGTACCCCCAGCATGTCTAGGGAGGACTGCTCCAAAGACAGACCCAGAACAACCGTGATTTAATCCCACTGCTGCCACCAGTGTCCAGTATATAAGGGGCTGCACCTCCAGAGACTGACCCAGACCAGACCGCTAGTGTTGATTCCCACTCCTTCCACCAACCACAAAACAAAACCATTGACACGCTCCAGAGACTGGCTGCTGATGAATCTCTCAATTTTTCCTGTTTGACTGGGGAGATATCCCCCCCCCACACACACACACCTTCAGCACTGGCTAGGTGTGACCCAAGTCTGGCTTCTGTTCAGACTGCTGTTCCCTCGTCACTACAGGAACATTCTCCTCACTCCCTTTTATGTTTAGACACACATTGCTGTTTTCCCTTTATGAACAAAATCAACTAAATTCTGTTTTCGGAAAACACCGAAAATGAGAACATTTCTAGGGACTTTCCTGAGCTTCTAATCAAATTTCGTAGCAGTATTTTTATCTAACCGTGGGAGCAAATGCTCTTGAAAGGTATGACCATTATGTATACACTGCCCCCCCTTTATACAAGTGCCTATGCTGACTGTGGTATCCCAGGTTGCATTTGTCAAATGTATCTTCAGTTTATTTGAATGTCAATGATGAAGAGACTGATTTAATTATTAGGACCTGCAACAGATGCAACAGGCGTATGTTTTTGCACTGACAAAGTACTTGAAACTAAAGTGGCAGTTCCACTTGAGTCTAATCTCTCAGTCAGTCATTATGGCTAACATTTTTAAAGCATTGAGTCATGTTTTAAATAATGTTATTCCCTGTTTTCATGTTTACTGTTACTGCTATTCTGCTTGTGATTGTGCGTTGCCATGGATATGAGGTGGTTATCATAGGTACTATGGAGAGCCCAGGGATGTTGATCTGTTAGGAAAATACACCAACTTCAATTTGGCTACAATTACAGTACATTTGGACACAAACCAAAGATGTATATATCAGTATATGATTATACAGTAGTTGTCTGTGGATTCCCACCCAAACCGATTTCAATTTGTCATACCATTTCAATGACAAAATGGCTTTCATAGATCAATTTATGAATTTATTCAGTGGACCACGAATATGTCAGTTCCAACATTACTGAATGTTTTAAAAATGATTAGGTGCTGTATAGTGGTTTGGATCTCCCTCCATATCCAGTCACAGAAGTGTTAAGAATAGTACTAATCCATGAACTAAGCTTGCTTACTTCATAGTTAACCCATTTTACATGCTTTCTGTAATTAGATTTATGGCACATATTAGCAACATGTGTGTTAGCTCTGTTTAACTAGCCTTACCACAGATGCGTGCTGCAGCGTGTTCTGCTGTTCCTACTGTAGCTAGCTAGTGAAGCGCCTGTATGGTGTGGCCATGCCAGGCTACTGTTCACTAGAACTGTTGTGAGATGTCACTCAGAACCATAGCTTTTGTAACTCTTCAAAGCTTTGATATTCATTTGTTTAGTCACTGGTTGAACTTTGAGGGAAAGCAAATGTACAGTATTGTAATGCCAGTTAACTACTTTCCTTTCCTAGTTGTAATAGGCTGCACAAACATTTGTCTGAACTTGATGACGCTCTGCTCTTAACCTACTACTTGCTATAATGAACACAATTTTCTACAAGTTCTCAAGTTCTACAAATTATTAATTATTTTCACCTTCAGTCTATGTCTTTTATTACGACTACACTGTAAACAACCATGGTATGATGATCTAGAAGGAGGCGGGGGGGGGGGACTGTGCTGTCTGACTGTGATGCATCTTGTTAGAGGTTAACAATGCTGTGATTGCTGGGACCTTGTTAGTTTCACCAAGTCCTCTGGTATATACAATCTCTGGTTTCCTCCTGAGCAACATGCTGTCTGCCTGACCCACAAGGGGGTGTATTTGGACATGCTGTTACAGCTTTGTCTTTTTCATTATCAGTAGCCTACTTGTTGATCCTACTAGGGTTATGTGCAATGACAATGTAAAACTCTGTTGGGTCTTTTATAAATGTCTAATATTTAATCTCATAAGTTATAATGAAACAAATGTTCCATGGTGAAGAACTACTTTGTGCTGTTTATATTACATGTTATTGTGTTGCAGGTTTATACTGGACGTATCATGGTGCCAGGAAACACTTATTTTCCTTTTCCTATTTGGACTGAATGAATAGGCATAGGGCCTTTACGTGTCTAAAATCCATTTTGTAGCAGCTCAATGTATTTGTACCTATTCTGTGTTTTTGTATGTTGACTTGTGATTCTTAAGCAAGTAAACCTATATATCAGCCTGGTTATGGAGAAGAAAAAAAAATATTGCAATAAAAAACATTGTGCAAGGCATTGATTTCTGAGTGTGCTTTGTAACTTCTAAGGAGGACAAATAACCCCAGAATCAATCCATATTTTTATTGCATTATTAGACAGCAGTATAGCATGATAAATACAACAAAACAAGAATAACCTAGAAAACATTTTGAGACTTGTTTAAAAAAAAGAGTAATTGAATGGTTCCACGAGTGAAAAAGCAGCTACCTACTGTTTTAGTCAAAGTTAATGTGCCAATGGTAGGTAGATACTTCTCTTTAGGCCTCTCTCTGTAAAACCTTAATTGAAGAGTTGATGCTGAAAGTGCATTTATTTATACAATTTGGACGCATGACCTGAATCTAATATAGGGCCCTCTTTCCCTTTATGAATACATGGCTTGTGTTATCACAAGTACCATAGGAGTCTGTCTCAGAAGGGATGGAAGTACTTAGAACTCAGCCAATGTTTTCTTCAAAATGTCTTCCTTATTCTAAAATAATATTCAGAATTGGGTTGAGGTAAAATATCACGTAAAATAGAACATATTTACACACAGGTTTAAGTATGGAAACCTTAAATATTTACTTAGGATTGCAAATGAAAACTGTCCAAATTAAAAACCAACCTTTAAAAGAAATGCAACAAAAAACATATCCCTTTCGTTCTAGTATTCAAGAATAAAATGCAATAAAAATCACAACCAAAAATCACTATGAGGCGGTTTCCCGAACCCAGATTAGGTATATTCTTGGATGAGAGGCCACTTTCTACGGAGATTCAACATGGTCTTCAGTACAGGACTAGGCTTAATCTAGGTCCAAGAAACTAGCCCTCAGTGTCTACAAAGACTCCAAATGTAAAAATATGCATAGAAAAAGGTCTAAGTAGGGTGAAAGAAAGTGGTAAAGGCCTCCTCTGAAACAACTCCATCCACACAAAAGGGCAACAAAGCCATCTGCGTAAAGGTTTCCGAGGTACTGTGCAGCAGGGCGGAGCCATGCCCATATAAGGCTTTATGGTGCTAAATTAATCTTATTGGTAGATCACGAGAGGCCACAATCTATACAGAGCTTTTTTTGCAGCAACTCAAGCAGTCGAACACTGAGCAAGCTGGTCACAGTACGATCTTGAGTGAAACAGATTTCCATTTCTCCTGTTCAAATGTCTCATTGCGATGCTCAGAACACGCATTATGATGCAGCATAAAAGGCTTCTCAGCAAACAGGTTACAGGCGGAAGGAAATGCTTACAGAACCTGAAATTAATCATTGATACTCCACAGGTGTAATGTTTCATTATTCCGATGTTCAGTTACGTATTAAAATGTCATTAGAAAAAAAAAAGCATTGGAACACTTCGTTGTTAGCACAGTTGTCCAGTTAAAGTTGGCTGAAGATATATTAACTACCACACCACAAAGCTGCCGATCCATAAGGTGGGAAAACCCTGGGTACAGCATAGACTTTGTGTAACACAGCCGTGTAATTAAGAGAGTGTGCTGGGAAGACTAGACATTCACTGTTTGGAGGGGAAAGGCGCAGCCCCAAAGGGGTCCAGGTCCCCTTGCTGAGTAGGTTGCTGCTGCTGAGCCTCACTGTGGACAACCAGTTCTGTGAAGGGCACTGCCCCGAAATCATCCATGATGTTGCTGTCCCCGAGCGCACTGTGCTGCGAGCTGGTCCGAGGTCTGCCATTGGCTGAAGCGATCATCGGTTGCCACTGGCCGCCGTCGCCCAGGCCTTGGTACTGACTGTGCCGGCTGCCGTCTTGAGGGTGAAAAGGCTTGGCACCGAAGGGGTCCAACACCGGGTCCTCGGCGGGCAAAGACGCCCCATTGTCTTTCCCGTCACCCATGGTTACGCCCACGCTGATGTTCTCCTTGGAGTCGGAGGTGCTGAGGAATTCGTTGCTGCTCTGGGAGTCTCTCCTTCCCACCTTCTTGTGCCGACGGACTCGCTCAGGCGTACGAAAGCTGGGTTTGTTGCTCTTGCGGCCGCCGGTGGGTGTACTGTGATGACGTTTGCCGATGCTCCCTCCAGGACTAGTATCCTGCTTGGTTTTCCTCTGACGTTTTTCGGACAACTTCTGGAGGCTGCGCTGCTTCAGCCTCTGCTGCTGGGGGCTGGGCATCTCATCGTAAGACGGACGGAAGATGTCTTCGGCACTTCTAGAGGTGGTGGGTGGCGGTGCCGTGGGGCCGGGCTGGAAGGGAGAGAAGCCAAACACGTCGATGCTCTCCGGGGAAACGGGAGGAGTTTGGCCCATGGGGATAGTGCTGCCGCCCTTGCCTGACTTGGAGAGGTTGCGGTTGAACGGGGCTTTGGTAAAGACGTCAAACTCCTCCATAGCCTGCTGCTCTTGGCTGACCTGTCTGAAGGGTGCCTGTGCAAAGATGTCGCCGCTTTCCGCGGAGGGGCCCATGGGCTGGGGTTGGGCGCCCTCCATGAAAGGAACAGCGCCGAACACAGCGCCGAACCTTCGCGGGCTTCTGCGGGGAGACACAGCCGCACCTTTGCTTCCCGGAAGCCTCCTTGTGCGCCCTTTGACCTTTCTGGGGTCGTAGTCCGAGTCTGAGCTGTGCTTGTCGTCTTCTTCCTCCGCCTCTTCCTCTGAGTCCATGAGCAGAGGCCTCTGGCCCAGGTTCTCGGGCTCCGTGTCGTCGTTGAACTCGCCGTGCTCGCTGTTCAGGCCTTCGTCCTCCTCCGGCTCGTCTTCCTCGCTGCTTTTCGGGGAAGGCGGGTCGGACTCAAAATCGCTGTCAGTCTCTTCTCCTGGTTTGTGGGTCTGCAGGCCACCGGAGTTACTCTTTCTGCCTGATTTGTGCTCCTTGGCAGGAGGTGAGGCTGCAGGAGGCTGCAGGTCTTCCTCCAGGGCAGCAGGGACAGCAGGGACAGAGACAGCCAAGATAGCAGGGACAGGAGCAGGGACAGAGACAGCCAGGACAGCAGGGACAGGAGTAGGGACAGAGGCAGCCAGGACAGGAGCAGGGACAGGAGTAGGGACAGAGGCAGCCAGGACAGGAGTAGGGACAGAGACAGCCAGGACAGGAGCAGGAGTAGGGACAGAGACAGCCAGGACAGGAGCAGGGACAGGAGTAGGGACAGAGGCAGCCAGGACAGGAGCAGGGACAGGAGTAGGGACAGAGGCAGCCAGGACAGGAGTAGGGACAGAGACAGCCAGGACAGGAGCAGGGTCAGGAGTAGGGACAGAGACAGCAGGAGCAGGGATAGGGGCAGAGGCAGAGGCTGTGACAGGGACACTGAGGTCCTCATTGGTCTGGTCAACCATCGTCACATTGGAACCTGTTGGGTCAAACCAGACAGAAAGGGTTGTTACGAAAACATGTAATCTGAAAATAAAATAATAGAGAATAGTGTCCAGAGGCCTATACTGTACATTCAAAACTATAGGCATTAGGCAATACTTCTATATTTACACTGGTTTGTGTAAGTATTTTGTAATGTTCCTCAATAATACATTTTGTTCATGGAATAAGATAGCATTGGGAAATATTGCTACAAATGTCATGGTTTATATTATTGTATATCAAAGCCCTTCCCAGAAGATGGCCTGCACATATGCATGGACAATGTGAAGACAAAAAAATAGATATATTTTTTAACATGTCTCCTTAAATCACAGTATGCTCTAGATAAACTATGACTTCAAAACACTATAATAATGAAACAATGGAGAGTAGGTATGGGAGAGGACATCTTAAGACTGTAAATATGATTATTGCTTTCTTTGAAATCAAGTAATGTTGCTTCTTCTGAAGTTCTCATTCATCTGAAGACTTTCGTAAAAACGAATCCCAACAATTAGTGCAGTATTACAGCAGAAGGCAAAGCAGAGGAAAATTACAAAACTCATATGGTCCTTTGCCTAACTTGACCCTGCTAAGAACATAAGACCCCCAATCTTTATATATACGCCACTGTATGTGTAACTGTTCATAAGTTGCCCCTACACCTGTGTAGTAACTGTACTATCTCTGGTAACATGTTCCATAGAAATTGGAAAGCTTTATTCCATTTGTGTAATAACACAGACCTCTCAATACCAGTACAGTACTATGCAAATACTAAATATACTTTATAACAGCATGTTGGTTTCTACAAAAGTGTAACAAATGTGTTTATCTTATGAAAAAGGCATTGACTGTCATAGACGCTATTATATATAAACAAATAAAAGTTTGTATCATAGGACATTTAAAATCAGCAATCATAAAATATACATTATAAATGCGTTATTTTCCATGTACATTTATAATTTCCTATTAATAAAATCCTTGAGGTAGAAAGCTGAGTGTAGCTCCCCCCTGCTGTGCACAGAATTGGAAATCTGTTAACATTTGAACATCTACAAACTGGCAGGACAGGACAACGGATTAGCCAAACGCATTGTTCTAGATAAATGAACAAAGGCAACCATAAAGAAGAGAGAGAATGAAAAGAGAAAAAAACCTTGACACGCTTCCTGTGAGGCATGGGGAAGAAGACCATGTACCACACAGCATCTGTTTAGGCTATCCGGCCTAGATTACAACAAGTCTAATCATGTCCAACTCTTTGCATGCAACAACCTCAAGCGACACACAATGGAACATCTTTAATCATATAAGAAGATCCCAACCTGGAGAACAAATGTATTTGCCGATGTTCTTTTATCAGAGGGACAAAGGATTACCTACTGACAACCCGTTAAAAGTGGCAATAACATGCGTTGTAAGCGTGTTGGGGGAGGGCCAAGACCTGCTATATGCAGCTGTCTAGGTCAAGACCTGCTACATGCAGCTGTCTAGACCTGCTCTATGCAGCTGTCTAGACCTGCTCTATGCAGCTGTCAAGACCTGCTCTATGCAGCTGTCAAGACCTGCTCTATGCAGCTGTCTAGACCTGCTCTATGCAGCTGTCTAGACCTGCTACATGCAGCTGTCTAGACCTGCTACATGCAGCTGTCTAGACCTGCTATATGCAGCTGTCTAGACCTGCTATATGCAGCTGTCTAGACCTGCTCTATGCAGCTCTCTAGACCTGCTACATGCAGCTGTCTAGACCTGCTCTATGCAGCTGTCAAGACCTGCTCTATGCAGCTGTCTAGACCTGCTATATGCAGCTGTCAAGACCTGCTCTATGCAGCTCTCTAGACCTGCTACATGCAGCTGTCTAGACCTGCTCTATGCAGCTGTCTAGACCTGCTATATGCAGCTGTCAAGACCTGCTCTATGCAGCTGTCAAGACCTGCTACATGCAGCTGTCTAGACCTGCTACATGCAGCTGTCTAGACCTGCTCTATGCAGCTGTCTAGACCTGCTCTATGCAGCTGTCTAGGTCTAGACCTGCTATATGCAGCTGTGTAGACCTGCTCTATGCAGCTGTCTAGACCTGCTCTATGCAGCTGTCTAGACCTGCTCTATGCAGCTGTCTAGGTCAAGACCTGCTCTATGCACCTGTCTAGACCTGCTCTATGCAGCTGTCTAGACCCGCTCTATGCAGCTGTCTAGACCTGCTATATGCAGCTGTGTAGACCTGCTATATGCAGCTGTCTAGACCTGCTACATGCAGCTGTCTAGGTGAATAAGCTTCCAGAGGGTGAGGACGGAAGAACATACTGGCACTGTCAGGACACAGCGCTGTCGCCACATGGCTGCCTAGTGGATTACCCAGAGTTCTGTGAGGCGGGCAGCTGCTGCTCTGTTCTTCTCACCGTTACCGTGCGTAAGAGAACCGACAAGAGGATCTTCTAGGATCTGCTTCTAGACCCCATGTGGCTCTGGTCTGGGGTAGCATGCAATGAAAGCACTAATGACTCATATCTGACAACGTGGTTAAGCAGTGTTCCCTTGTTTATGACCTTTACAGCGGGCCATGGTAAGTCTGTCACATGGCCACAGAGCTGGGCAGTGGTAATGGCTGCATTGTCTTAAAAGGGGCATTTTTGTCTACATATGTGAAAACTGTGATTTTCTACATCCTGTAGAACATGTCCACCACAACGCAGTGGCCCAAAGACCCCCCCCCCCCCCCCCCCCCCCCCGACTGACAAACACGGGTAGCATCATAGTATCATTTTTTTCCTGTGGCCATTTTCTTCACATTGTTTTAATTACAGAACCGAGAAAATCATAGATTTTCAGAATCATAGATCGTGTTATACACACATATGTAGACACAGATACCGTGCTGAAGAAAATGAATGAGGTTTAAAATTGGTGAAGTGCCCCTTTAAGTGTTCTGTGTTGTTGTTGTTTTTTGTTTTTTTTACAGTTCCACAACATAAAAAGGTTATACATATCTGTCCATCGAAGGTCAAACAAAAAAGCTTGCTTCTGTCCAGAGGCAGGGAAAAATAAACACTACAAATATACACTGGGTTGGGGTTGAGGGTGGATGCTGTGCCCCCCAAGAATGGCCGTCACTGCTTTGCCAACCTTGAATAATAGGATTAAACTACGGTAAACAACACAAACTAATTGCCAAATCACATTAGTATTCATCCTTGGCGGGGCCACATATCTTTATTGTCTAGGTTTCGACTTCACAACAAAGGGTCACTGTATCAGAGGATAGTGCTTAATCTTTGTATTGTCACCAGATGACATCCTTAAAGAGGTGTGGCCCTCTCTGGACAGTCAGGTGGGGACCTGCTTTTGGCTCATGAGTGCTCATTTTGAAACTTTAAAAAATCTTAAAATATACCAAAAGTCTTCTAGCATCTCTATAGGCGGAAGCCTATAATGCATTATATATTCTAAATTACAAGATCGTATTTTGAATGACTGTACATGTGGAAAACCTAATGCAGGAATTTCTGTTCAGGAAAGGAATCTAAAACAAGACGACACTCAAACTAGCAACAAGCTGATGTCTAAATTAACACTTTTCATCATCATGTGGAGACTGTGCTTTTACAACTACCGGTACATATACTGTAAACATTGATGATAAAATAACAAAATTGCAAATGCTTTGTGTCAAGGTATGACTACCAAAATGCATATAACCTGCATGTTTCTGTACCACACATTTGACTACACAAATCAGCCCATTTTAAATGGGAACGTTTTTTTTCTTTTTGTTTTTATATTCAGCACCATACAAGTGTCTACATACCAAATGTGAAAACGATGATGTTCTAAATACTGGTCCTAAGGAAATTAACCCCAATGATAGGAGGTATGATATTTTGACTACCGGTACATACACAAAGTAAACTTTTATTTTGAAACACGGAAATACATTTCAAAATTGTTGAAAATCACAACACACACTCGCTAGTCAAGCCAAAATATTGCAATGCAATGGATTCAGTGAGTAATCCCCAGTGCTACCTAGTTAACTATAACACTACTTTACATTGTTAGAAGGCTCACAAAAAAGAAGCTGTGTTAGTTGACTAGCGAGTGTGTCATTGATTTTCAACAAGGCTGAAATGTATTTACATTTTTCTAAATGAAATCCCGACTTGTTCCCCCTTTCACCAGACCCTGTCACATAAGTAGTAGACACTGGTATGATGCTGGAGATCAAGTAGAAACATATATATTTTTAAAGTGTCCCTTTAAACACCCATGTCTTTTCTCAACTGTTAGGAACATGATCCTTGCATCTTCTCCCACTGAAAATGTACTGGAGAAGAGGACGTGAGGAGTTGTGTTCCTAAGAATAGGCCTATAGCCTAGGCACACATCTGGATTTCAGGTGACTTTGACCAAATTGAAAGACAGATTAGGGACAGTCACTAAAGGCCATGCATTAAAGATGTTAAACCCATGCATGAGTCAGCTGGCATCAAATACATACATGCTGTTGAATATGCAAATCACATATAGAAACGATCACACTTGGGCAGACCAACTACTGTCACATAATGATCATAGCAGACCCAATATTTGCACTTGGATTAGATGTGGGAGATAAACCCTGTCCAGTACTACCATATTGACAGTAGACTTAGTCTTAGACCATGCAGGTTAACAACACAGGAATTTAGAAAAGTAGAGTAAGTAAGCTGCTTATATTTAGCATACTACTCGCCTGTTTACCTCGTCAGAAACAAAGAAACAAAGAAAGAAAAAAACAATACAGTACATCTAACATGGTGGTTTAAATCTGTAATTCAAAGAACAACAAAGTGCTTCCCGCTACTTCCTTGGTAAATAACTGAGGGATAGGGTTGGATATGTACGTAGTCAGACAGAGTTAAAGATGCAAGGACTCCATGAGATCAAAATTATAGTTTTAACCATGTTTTGAAGCCCTACAAACAATGGGGGGGGGGGGGGGGGAAAGTAAAGCAAGCTTATATTTTGGGTTCTGATAGGGTAAGACAGTTGAACTAAGCTCATGAGGCAATTATAAATTATATTCTTCAAGAATCAACGGCTATATCATTCATTTAAAGTCCAAGCATTCTAAACCAATTGCAGATTAGCCCTTTTAAGGATGGAGAACACACCTCATATAGTTGTTTCTGTTTCAGTATCCACATTAGTTTTGTTATCATTTTGGTGGTCAAGCAATTTGGGTGCACAATTGAGCAGACAAAGACAGCCATGGTAATAGAAGGAACATCTTGCTCTTGAGGTGTACTGGTGGGCAGATTCAACAAACCCAGGTTTACTAACCAAAATAGAACACTGAACTCTGTCCTTCTGTTCTTCAAAACAGCCATCACAATAAAATGAACCAAAAATGGAAATTGCTTTTGAATATGTTTTTATTTATCATTAGCATTTTATAAAGAAACACACTCCACAGTATGATACAGGATCATTTACATAGTGTTGTCTGTTGAAAAACAGAACATCTTTTATACAACTTATGCATCTAAATGTTGTATGTTTTCAGCATGTGAGGTAACTGCTGGAATTCAGCACAGCTAAGAACTAATGAACAGTTGTGACATTCTATAACTGATACCGTTATTTTCACAGGAACAAACAGTTTTAATGAACGTCTGTCAAAACAAAAGATCAAGTTCTGATGTCTTGAGTAACAAAATATAGTGACGGCATTTGAGATTCTATCATCTCACAATAGCTTGAAACTGAATCCAAGCCCCAAACCAAAAAATGAGCATTTCAAAAGAACAGAAATTATGCAAATGTGAACACCAAAACATATTCAAAACTATTTCAAACGTTGTCTGTGGTCTTAACCATCCATAAACTGTTCACTACCATTTCCTCTCATCATGCACCTTTACATCAGTGCATAAAATCATCTCTTTACTCTTTTAGAACAAAAACATGGCTGTTGATTCAGAAATCTGTCCACCAATACACTGTTTGAACAAGATGTTTCTGAGTATGGCTGTCTTTACAATGTGGGAAACAGAAATGAGGGAAGTGCACAATTTCTCAAATAGTCTCAGAGTCCCGACCTGGACAATGACATTCAAAAGAATGATACGGTATTGAGGAATCCAGCAATACCATTCTCCCATGTTGATGGTCAACTTACCTTTGGCAAAAGAAAATATATGAAAATGTCATAAAGAAATGCATTTGCTTAACATATGCAAGCGTGTATAATGTCATATCTCAATGGGGGGGTGGGGGTGATTTACATGAAGTTCCCTTGCTTGCAGCTACTGTACACAGCAAAGCAGCAGCAGCAGAAGGAGGTGGAACATACGCCCTTCTGTCTGGATGGGGTTAGACTAAAACCTTCTGGGATGTCTGGATGGGGTTAGACTGAACATTAAGTATGGATGGGGTTAGACCAAACCTTAAGAGGTAGTCATGATGCAAATACATAATGATTGACATAATACCTGTCTGAATAATTTGAGGTCACAATGGACTTTAAGATGCCAATTTGCACAATATAAGCATTCTGACCACCACTTGAAGTCTTACCCAACATAGTGATGGAAACTGATAGAAATGTGTTCAATGCTCAGAAAAGTCAGTACCTATTCAGCAATTCAATTAGGGAAAAGAGGTTAAGTGCTGTGTGTGTCAAAATGACAAGGCTGATTATTTCACAATCCTCACTCAACAAAGTTAAAGCTCCATTATAGGATAACAACCAAAGTAAATGAGAAGTCTGTGAACAAACGTGCCCTCAACAGTACTTCGCTGTGTCCTCCCTAACAAAAAAACCTAATAACAATAAAAAAATAGGTTAAGAGTTGGAATGTTTAACAGAAACAAAAAGGCAAAAAAAGCTTTTACAGGGAAGAATCGTGGCACACTATAATAACAAAAATTAGTCCCTGAAAGTCCTCTAGATAACTACCAAAAAGGCAAATATGACAAACATATAAACATGAACATAGCAACATGAATTGTCATGGCACAAATACAGAAATATAATAGGCAATTCCAAAATCTGTTGCCAGATGTTCTCATGCCAGCCTTGCCAGTTGAATGCCCAGTTAGAGGTGGCTATTCTACTGGAACACTTTGTTTTTGGATATTTTTCAGTTCAACTATCTCAATTACGTTAAGTTATGTTAGGTTAGTAACATGGATAAATATTTAAATTCCTAATAGGCAGAACATCTGACATACTGTATTCTGACTACAGTTTATTAAGTGTTTTGGGAATTGGGCTGCATTTTACATTTGGCCTTATCTACACTATAGGTAACCGATTCTGTCACAGTATGTGTGTATTGGCATAGTCGATAGCTAGCAAATACAAACAAAAAAAAGAAAGAAAAAGGGTTCCATTTAAGCTTCCCATCTAAACAAAATGTGTAAGCACTGTCTTCAAATAGCTAATCTAAAATGGCTCATAACCAATTCACATTTAAAGAGCAGGAAGTCTGTAGTTACGGAAGCGGTATTGCTGTGTCACCAATGTCATTGTTTGAGTAAATACAAGAAATGCTTCACTTTTACGAGATAAATTCACATTAATATAATATTCTCAGTTATACTAGTAGGAGAACATGTTGGAAACATTGTAATGTTAATCCTTCAGAGACATTCATACAAAGTATTCTTGTAATAACAAGAATTTGAGAGGGGGGGGGGCGTGGCAGCAATTGGCCTCCATAATAAAGTGCACAGCCCAACCCAAGAAGAACAGAACTATCAGGCAAAGCTCCATATAAGGACTAATCAAGGACCTATGTAAAGGAAAGAGTAGGGTGGGACTTCTGAGAGATACAGAAAAAATGTATCGTATGATAATTTCGATGGACATAAGAACTATGACAGCATTATAAATGTAAACAAAAGGCTAACACAGCCAACAACAGGAAGTTCTTAGTAGTGTGTAACATGAGATATGTCTATGCTTACCATCATCTATCTCCATTTGGTGTGTTACACATTGTACCCGGTTTGTACTCTGACGTATGTGTTGGTTCTGATATATTCCCAGTTAACCCTTTGCATGTGTTGTTATAGCACTAAGAATCTCCAGTAATGCACCAGGTGATTCCATAGAATTTCACAGCACTTCATAAATTCCAGTCCCGTGCGGCCTTGCTAGGCTGTGAAATGAACGACTGCTAAACCTAAAGAAACAATGACCACATCTTATCCCAACCCGAGCGATGTCAATCATTCACCCTTCATATGCTTCGCAATGGTTAAAAAATAAAAATAAAAAATAAAATAAAAAACTATCCAAGCCATACCTAATATGTTAGACTATCGAGTCCCTTTTGATATGGAGAGCTAACTGGGATGATAAGACGCCCCAGGCTGGAAGGCAGGGAGATACCCTGGGAAGGGGATGGGGGGGTTTTAGGGGGTGGGAGAGGGGAAAGGGGCAGAAGGGAGTCAGCTCCGCAGTGTAGGGCGGGTCCTCACAGGGGGAGCCTCCGTTAAGACTTGCCTGCGCTGGCCAGGAAGGGGACGGAGCCAAACAGGTCCTCGGGGAGGAGAGGCCTGGTGGTGGGGGTCCTGTCTGCCTCCACACTGGGCCTGCTCTCCACTGGCTTACCTGCAACACAGAGAAGGGGATGGGGCTTATTACAGACGAACCAGGAAGAGGCATACTCCCAAACAACATGTGGAAATGGAGTCCAACAGGCGATACTGTACAGTAGAACAGGCAAACAGAGAGATACTACATGTGAATAACGCGCAAATAAACCATGTGGGTCATGGTTACAGTAACTAAACAAACAATACTTGTACAATACTAATACTACTACCATCCGAACCCACCATCAGACTCTGCTAACACACACAATCCACAAAACAGTTAGGTCATCTAAGGACTTTACTAATATTATCTTGCTGTACCAGCTGCAACAACAAACACTGTAAAGTAAACCCTCCATTTTACAGCCCAGTATTAAGCATGTCCTAAACAGTATTACCTGATAACTGTGTATTACTAACACTCGCTGGTTTTCTTCTTCGTGCCATTTAATACCAGATAGTTACCCATTGTGCTGAATTTATAAGGAGGTAGGTATCTAAAAGTACCTGTTGTTACCACATAGTAGTACGTCCTGGACAAAAACGCCAGCTGAAAACAGGGCTGTCAAATAAAGGGTTTTACCCAGACTCTAAATCAAGCCATTTTGAGGTGGCCAGGGGGAGGCAGAGAGAGAGGGAGGCAGAGAGAGGGGGAGGCAGAGAGAGGGAGGCAGAGAGAGGGGGAGGCAGAGAGAGGGTGGCAGAGAGAGGGGGAGGCAGAGAGAGGGGGAGGCAGAGAGAGGGGGAGGCAGAGAGAGGGAGGCAGAGAGAGGGTGGCAGAGAGAGGGTGGCAGAGAGAGGGGGAGGCAGAGAGAGGGGGAGGCAGAGAGAGGGGGAGGCAGAGAGAGGGAGCCAGAGAGAGGGAGGCAGAGAGAGAGGGAGGCAGAGAGAGGGGGAGGCAGAGAGAGGGAGGCAGAGAGAGAGGGAGGCAGAGAGAGAGGGAGGCAGAGAGAGAGAAGGAGGCAGAGAGAGAGAGGGAGGCAGGTGGGGGACGTGAGACAGAGGGGACCGAGTGGGGGACGTGAGACAGGTGGGACAGAGTGGGGGACGTGAGACAGGTGGGACAGAGTGGGGGACGTGAGACAGGTGGGACAGAGTGGGGGACGTGAGACAGAGTGGGGGACGTGAGACAGAGGGGACCGAGTGGGGGACGTGAGACAGAGGGGACAGAGTGGGGGACGTGAGACTTGCTTGTTCTGAGGAGGTCAAACTCGCGGTCCAGCAGCTCCTCCTCCGTCAGCTTGGAGAAGTTGTCCTCTCCGAAGGGGTTCCAGCGAGACATGTCTGGGGGGTGGCTGGGCGTGCTGCTCTGGGGGGGAGGGGTGGTCAGCTCCAGGCCGTGGAGGGGGTTTCTACTTTAGGGAGTAGAGAGGGAGGGGGGACCAAACAAGTTCAAGCAAATCACATCAAAATACTTAAGATGTCAAGGACAACAAATAACACAATTGTGTGACGTTCAAGTCAGGGAGCAGGAGTATGAGGGCAAGAGGAGGGAAGGCTAAAGGCCAGGATGTATGAGGACAAGGGGAGGGAAGGCTGGAGGCCAGGATGTATGAGGTTTGTGCTGTATGACAGATCTGATATGCTCTCACTCTACACACAGACACAAACACGAGCACGCAGACACTCAATCACATGCAGATGCGCACAAACACACACACACACACACACACGCAGACACACACAAACACACACACACACACGTTACCTGGTGTTAGCGTATGAAGGCTCCACAACTCCTGGGCTGTAGGAGCCTTGAGGGGTCTGGAACTCCAGAGGGGAGGTCAGGTAGGGGAGCGCCTGCTGCTGATGCTGCTGCTGCTGCTGTTGCTGATGTTGTTGTTGTAGTTGTAGTAGTTGTTGTTGCTGCTGCTGCTGTGCAAATGCCTGTTGGTACTGGTGCATCTGTCAGGGAGGTAAGTATGACAGATGGTTACCACAGGTTAGGACCACGGACACTCAATGGATTGGATTGGATTAAATTAGATTAGATGAAACTTATTGTCATTGCAGAGTTCAAGTACCAGACAAGGGAATGCAGTTGTGGAGCGGGGCAGAGAGGACGACAGTAGGATCCTAATGGGGTGAGACTAAAGAGTCCTTCCTGACCAGCCTCCCATTGACAGCATGACTAGGTCCACAACCTACAACTGACCCCAACCATAGCCACATTGATTGTGACCAATTAGTACAATTCAAACATGGTTTTGGCTGGTCAGGTGACATGAGAAATGAGTCTGGTGTTATGGAGACAGTAGGACGGCGCCTCGGCGGTGTGAGGGGGTTTTCTTGTAACCCTGCAAGTACGTTACAATTTGTATTCACACGTGATATTTGTGGGCCGCTTATCGACGTTCATTCACATGAGTAACACCTGCGTGGCACTTCCTAAATTGAGGAATGTTTTTTTTATTATTTTTTTTATGTTCCCTAAACGCTCGCTGAGTGCATTCAGATTGAGAGTAATGGCGGAGAGAGTCTCCTTTCCCCCGCTGTGTAATTGCTTCATATGTCACGATTTAACACGGAGAAATCGCTCGATTTCACCCCCCATTCAATCCCCTCATGGCTTTGCGCGGAGCAGATTGCATCTGAAATTAAACAGATGGTAACCGTTCGGCGGTAAAAATGAGCTCAAAATTGCAGCGCCTTTACAATACGTGGAGTATGTGGAGGACTCATGTCTGCAACGGTTCAGCCACGGAAGGGACGTAAATATACAGACATCCTATGGAGTTTTGGATGACGTTACCAGGAAGTTACTTGCTCTTGCGCTCCAAACTCTTGGCAGTGAGGAAGGCCCTGTTTCGTGCCAGTGTTTTGAAATAGGAGCCGAAAGAGGCCAATTTTAGGACATCTTTTGACACAAAGAAATAGCCAGCTGTTTCTCTCTTGGCCCAGTGTTCTGTTAGGCACAGTGTGTCCTCAGACACTCCAAGAGTGTTCCACCTCTCTCTACTGATAGTTGCTGTACGGCTTTCTTTCTATGTAAACCAAAAGCACTCAATATAATGTCAGATTCATTACAGACAGACACTTATGGAGAAGGGGCGTTTAAACTGGACGTAGGCGGATAAGGCCAACCTAGGATGAGCCTCTGGTCTGTGAAGGCTGGTGAAGTGGAGCCTGCTGCGGTATGAGACTCCCTTGTTGTTGGCTGGGTTGGTGGCTGGCCGTGCTCAATAGTCTTATAATCAACAAAAGACATTCAGCCACTCTAGAAGCGATTACTCATGATGGAAAACAACAAGCGTTGGGCGTTAAGCTTTGGTCAGGGTGTTCTTACCATGGCAGCGTAGTGCGCCTGGGCCTGGGCGTGCGCTTGGGCCTGGGCCTGTTGTTGTTGGTACATGGGCTGCATCATCATCTGTTGCTGGAGCAGTTGCTGCTGCTGTTGTTGTTGTTGTTGTTGTTGTTGTTGTTGTTGCTGCTGCAGTGCGATGGACTGCTGAAGAGCCTGCTGGTACTGAAGAAGAGAGATGGGGAGTCACGTACACTGGTGATTAGCTCTCCTATAGAGAGGAGAGGAGTCACATACACTGGTGATTAGCTCTCCTATAGAAGAGAGGAGTCACATACACTGGTGATTATGGCCCAATCCCGATTCCCTTTTCTACCCCTATGGCTCGATTTCGAGCCAAGGCCTTCGAACAGAGCCACAAGCCGTCGGGGTTGAAATCTACCCCTATGAAATGGGACAATCCTTCAAGACTGATTACGTCATCAGTAGTATCGTAGAAAAGCATTGACGCTCACGACTCATTCACAACTTCACTTTTACGCTATCAATCGATCAAACAAGTCATCAAATTAAAAAGAACAATGCTTCATTATCAGACCATGACAGAATAACGGCGCTCTAACCTGTATAAAACCTGTGCTCCTACCCTGCCAGTCTGATTTAGGACAACAGTGCAACAACTTCGCGGCTGAACTTTAGTTACATTTACGGCGTCATATACCATCAATGGGAAACATGGAAAAATGCATGACTTACAGATTAAATTTTATGACGTTCCGAAATCCGAAGTGACAGGAACGCTGGAGAAACAGCCGCTGTCCACTGCATTAATTAACTACATGTCCTTGATGAGTCTCCCGCTCACTGCCCTCCATCAAAAATGGCACATCCATCGATAATATTACATAATAACAACTGCTCGGATTAGATTGCGAGTTGTTTTGTTTTCGCAATACAACTATAGCGTCATATACCACCAAGGGGGGGGGGGGGATTCGCGCCTATCATGCACATATCAGCCTGTGGATCGATAACTTTAGATAGATAACTTTACATTAAATATGTCTACCATCATCCGCTGTCAAACACCACCATTTATTTCTAAATAAACATGATTGTACATCTCTGAAACGTTAATCGCGCACCGATGTATTTCTATGGGGAAGGCTGTGCTTGACGATTCCATTGGACTGACGCCGGGGCAGAGGAACAGGGTGACTGTCACCCTGTGACAAACGCGCATATATGAGTGCTCCGGTGTCCTGCTTTGGTAGTCTAATGGAAGTGATCAGGTAGGCTACCAGTCCTCTACTGCTAAACCCGAGCGCGTTGGACTGTGGAACTTTCTATGTTAAGCATAGGCACAAGCGTAGGCACCTCGGCATAACAGCGATTTTTTTGTTATGCTTGTTGTAAAGAAAAGGTCTATAATGCATTGAAATGACATTAGTACATCAGACATTAAACATCAGACATGGAAATATGTCATATGCGCGACTGTCCACAAATCAGCCTGTAACGTTAGACACAGCACCTCGACATAAAAGCGATTTTTTTTTGTTATGCTTGTTATAAATAAAAGGTCTATAATGCATTGTAATGACATTAAACTAAGATAATAAGATGGTTATCATAATTTTTCAAATCTTTATTAATAAGTAATTACAGAGAAAGTAAAATGACATTTCCGCATTGAATAGAGCGACATAACATTTCTGTAGATGATTCGCAATGCATCCTGGAATCAAGGGGTAGCGTACCCCTATGGCTTCAAAGCTAGTCTGGTCCTGGAATCGCTCGAAATGAAGCCATAGTTAGCCCTCGAAATGAAGCCATGGCTCGATGAAATATGAATTGGGACACCCCTACCCCTAAACGTGAACGCGCAAAACGAAGCCATAGGGGTGAAAACGAAGCCGTAGGGGTGAAAACGAAGCCGTAGGGGTGAATTGGGATTGGCCCTATGTCTCCTATAGAGAGGAGGGGAATGAAGATCGCCTTGCTCTGCCCTGTTAAACCCCAGTTTCATGGATTTATGACCACGGTACACAGTATACATATCTTAGAGTGCTCTCTGTAGTTTTGGGGTGTGTGTGCTTTTTTTTTTTTTTTTCTTTCAACCTTCGAACCTGTTCACCCAGGTTAGTGTCATTGAGATACAATCTCTTTCTTCCAGAAAGACCAGTCCTCCTCATATCAACCCTGTTGTGAGGAATGCTCCTTCATGTTGACCCACTAGCAGCCTGCTGGTGTCCTGAGTGGAAGCAGCCACAGATAACACAGACCAACAGCACCATCTGCCTGGGGGAAGCAGCACTGGCTGATGGGACAAGACTGATAAGGGCAGACAACATTTGGACAATAAGAGACACAAGGTGTGGTCGCATGGTCTAATTACAGGGCAAAATGCGAGGGGCAAAAATGATCTATTGCCTCTAAAATCATCACGAACAGAACGGCGGAGGTACGGGTAAACAGGGATCATGTCAGAGTCATCAAAGGTAAGAATTGGTTTTCTTTAACTCAGCTGATGCATTACCTTGCTGTTGGTTGTTTACCGAATCTGTCACACTGTGATTTTACTTGTGTAAACAGTTAGTGAGTAACGTTAGCTGGTTTTGTGCATGTACTCTCATGTAGGCCTACTTCGTATTGATGAGCTGATGATCTTTCATTGTGTGTATATGTATGTATGTGACTGTCAGTCACAAGTTTATATTCTACGGATGTTGTTCAGTGCTGTATGCGCGTTCCCGGTTCCATGTGTACTCTACTCTTGTGTACTTCATATTCAATGAGCTAATTATCTCTCGTGTACTTCATATTCAATGAGCTGATGATCTTTCTGTGTGTGTCAGTGTCTTGGGCGTATCTGTCAGTCACATGTATATTATACGGTAACCCATGTTCAGTGCTGTATGCGCGTTCCGCATGTTCTGCTGCAGCTGTAGCCTCAGAATATCTCTGTATTTGATCACCTTCTATATAAAATCACCTGCTCGGCTTTAACCCCTTAACTCCCCCACCCACACCCCACCCCCCCAAAAAAAGTATCCAATGTGATTGGATCCGGTGTGAAACACAGCAGCAGACACAAACGCTGCTGAGCCTGATGAAGCGGCTCGCCCACGCTGCTGTTTGTCATTTCCGTGCCAGAGTTGTTTTTGGTAGGGAATAGAAATGGAGACGTCGCCTATCTCCTTGAGTCAGTAACCCTGGAGGTCTGCCAGCTACATGAAGAAAGACTTCACCAAGTCTCTTAAATAAAAAAAATACTTGATATCTTGATATCCAACTTGTGATGACTGATCACTAGGTGATTCACTGAGACAAATGCATTTGTTGTAAGTTGCTTTGGATAAAAGCCATCTGCTAAATGCCGTAAATGTAAATAGACTCAACAGCCACTGAAAACACTTCAGTGGCTTGACAGGCTGGAGCGTGTACGGAGCGACCAAAACTCTGCCGGGAGAGACTTAACAACTAGGATGTGTTGGTGTTAACCCACTTGGGAGAATGTACAGCATTGTACTTGTCTTTACGTTTGAATATGAGTGTGTGTCGAGTACGAGAACGTGAGGATGTGTACTACACAGTACAGAATGTGTGAACGTGTGTGTGAACGTGTGTGTGAAAACATCTGTCCGCTGTCACACTGCTGACTAGGAGTCAACTCATTGGTCAGAGTGGTGTGTGCTAGATAGGGTTGTGTTTCATTCCAGAGGTCTATTCTCTTCATTCTAACCTGAGTTCCCTTTCACAGATCTGAAGGGGATTGGATAGACTAAAAACATCTGCTATTGCTGATTTTACCAACCCGGTATATCTATGAATCTGAGGAGGGGGCTGAGAGAGGACAGGTGGGAGGGTAGCAGGTCAGGTGTTCAGGGCTGCACCTTACCTGGAGGTACTGGATCTGTTGTGCGTTTGGTTGCTGTTGATGGAGAGTATGATGTTGTTGTTGATGATGGTGGTGTTGCTGCTGCTGCTGTTGTTGTAGTTGTTGCAGACGCAGGTCCCCAGGCTGCAGCTGCTGGAGGACACGGTTCTGTTGGTTCTGTTGAAAGCTCGTCTGAGGCTGAGCCTGCGTCTGGATCGGAGTCGGAGTCGGAGTCTGTGCAGTCGGCTGCCCGTTCCCAGGCGTGGGTGCTGCGACACACAAATAGACACACAGAAGAAAAGACAGAAAACAAGCGTGAGACATCATAAAACGCAATAGTAACCCGGTATCATTTAACACCATTCCAATAGACAGACGGGTATCCAATAAAAGTCCTTGCATGATCGAACATGTCTTTGTCAATGTCTGTAAATGACAGATACCTGTTTACATAACACCCCTGGCATGTGGTGTAAGACTAAACACACACAGATAGTGTAGTTCTCCCACAAGCTAGTTGAGACCCTTTGTGTGTCATTTGAGATTGAACCTGTGCGTGTGTGTGTATGTATTTATGTACAGTGGCATGCGTGTGACAGTGTGTGTACGTGTCCCTCACCCTTCTGTCCATTGCTGACAGGTGCAGGTCCAGAAGGCGCGGTCATCTTGACGGGGGTGACAGAGTTGGGGATGGTGGGGAGGACGTTGCTGTTAGCTGCCTTTGGTCTTTGTCTGGGAGCGATGGACGTTTCCGTCGGCCCAACCGACTCTGTTATTCTGGAACAGAAGTCAACAGTCACAGCAGTGATTCAACTGCTAAAAATAAAAACACTTTTCCAACGCAAACGATGGAAATTACTCAAGAGTCAATTAAGTCATGTCAGCCTCTAGTGCAGAGGGAAACTTGCGCTTATAAATCCATTACAGCTTTATATTATTAATAATAAATAAGTTTCATTTCAAAACTCATTATGTCCATTATCAAAATGTTTGGTCATGATTGTTAACAATCTTTTGGATGAATGTAACAACACTGATTACAACTTCAAGAACATGATTATGTCAACAAATACCACAACATCGCTACTGTCAGTCCACACACATCATAAAATGTTTACGTCATGACAGCAATTATTTTATAGTAAGAAAATTAACTTAATTAATTGTTTGAAAATGGTGGAGATAGCGATTTGCGAATTCATTTCTCTTGTGTAGACTGTTGTTTACCTAGCTTTAGTCATGCTCTTCTTAGCTGCCACCTCGCTGGCTGTGAGCGGCTCTGGGAGGGACGTGGGGAGGGGAGAGCTCTGGAAGAGGGACAACGGTTCACATTGTTAGATAACGTCTTGACACACACTCCTAAAGGCATTGTGTATCAGGGCTGGGGTCAATTCAGAGTCAGTCAAAGTTAACCGAAATTCCAATTCAAAATGTCCTCTATGCTTTTATTCGAATAGGAACATTTAGAATTCCAGCTAACTCCCCCGAATGGACTCAATTTAAATGGAACTGGCCCCCAACCCTGTTGAGGGACACCACAGGACAAATGAACAGCTTGAAAAACGCAGTGACTTACAAAGAGATTTGGCACGGGACACTCCTTTCCTGCTAACTTGAAGGCAAAGTAGGAGACTTGATAGATGTCAGGTCTCTTCTCGTGGTCAGGCTCTAGCATGTATCCTAGACAGGAGAATGGACACCTGGTTAAGACAGCTGGCAAGACGAATGTTTAGAGGCTAGCTAGAATAGTATATAGAAAACGTTATTTATTTATTCATTCATTTAAAATAAAGGAGACAGGATTGAACTCCTCTGTGAGTTGCATTGTCGCGTTCTCAAGGGGGTCCTGTTTGAAGTGAAGAGTTTGTTCATATGTCAAATACTGCTGTGCTAGCCGATCACAATGCACAGAAGGCATCTTTCATTTGTGACCACATGGGGGAGCTGTTGTCTAACTATTAGCTATACTACTGTACTTGGAACCTGATTAACATGGGCAAGTCACACACTGACTTAGAAATGTAAAGAAATGTATATTCTGAAAAAGCACAAAGACATTGAATTCATATAACTTTAACCTCAACTGACAAGTACAAGTCAACCACATAAACATGAGGTACATCTTGAACTGAAGACCAGGAGAGTTTCCACTTACTGATTAAGCAGTGCAACTTGAAGGAGAATTTGGAATTATCCGGAACGATAAAGGTTCCGTCGCATATGGCAACTTGACTCTCCCCAAATGGAAGTGAGAAGAAACACAGCTTGTACAACAAGCATCCGAGTGCCTGAAAGCCAACAGAAAACAAAACAACACAATAAACATGGTGGCCAACAATGTAGCGTGAACTGAGAAGGACCACGACTATTTAAAATAGAGTAAGAATTCCTACGTTTGGCAGTTGAAATGTGGTCAATAGAGTCGACTGCTCTGATCCGGTTAGGTCTAGAACTCTCAGTCTAAAATGGTTTAAGTGCAGTACAATTTTGTCAATGTTTATTATTATTATTTTTTTTACAACAACAATACCTTCGACCGTGTCTCTAGAGTAGACAGTATTTTTGTGCTGCATAATTCCTTCTGGGAATCATTATTCCCAGAAGGAAAGAACTACACTCAAGTGTCATATTTCCAGTCTTTATCTGGCACTGGCTCAAACCGCTGATTAGGTTCTAGGAGATAAAAAGGGAATTTGGAATTACGTCGCCACATTTAAGGTTCTGTGCTCATCATGTGACAGCTCAACTCTCCCCTGAAAACACACAGCATGAAGCTCATCCGACACACACACAGACACACACACAGACACACACACAGACAGACACACAGACACACACACAGACACACACACACACACACACACACACACACACACACACACACACACACACACACACAGGATGTGCTGTGGTAGGAGGTCTGGTTTCCCTTTGTTAACAGGAAGTGAGCCCTTCCAGAGTCCAGCCAGCTGCCGTGGTTGACTGGTGGAACCTCAGCTGCTGTTGGACTGGACTCATCACACCAATGCTTCCTTCCTTCCTTCCTCACTCTCTTCCTTCCTTCCTTTCTTCCTTCCTTCAAGTGGTCACTGATCCAAAACGACGTGACAGGTGCAATCATGGCGTTCCATTGTCTTACACAGACCGAGTCATATGAGTAAGGACTCTGAGGGAGGAGAGGAGGGAGGGGAGGGAGACCCCCGGGATACCCAGGGGGGGGGGGACTGGCTTCCAAGGGCGTTGCTGTCGTCACGGTTATTCCACTCCCACAGACCAGCCACACAGCAGCAAGCGCTAAGAGCTAGGTAACGCCTGCTGGGTGTTGCATCAACAGCCACATATCATTAGAAGGGGGGTTGTGAACGCCAGGTTATTAATATGAATGCAGGAGCTGTTTACACACTATCTCCTTCCGCTGTTATGGCTCGTTACCAAGCAGGAACCGGGATCAAATCCAATTCAGTTCGACTCTTCAGCCTTCAAATACTTTGTGTGTTTGACTGAGTTCGCCTGGAACAATGGAATAGTCCCAAAAGTGCCAAACGCTCAAAGCGTTCTAAATGATTTCCAATACCGTTTGGAACCCAGGGTCTGATGCCAAGTGTCTCCGTCTCTCTCCCAGCCTCCGAGCCACTGGCTGGCGAATAGCAGCAAGAAAAACACAATGAGGGAGTATGTCTGTGGGAGAACACAGCCCGGGGCACGCCCCCGTCTGATGCTGCTGCTACAGTCTGGTGACGGAGGGAGAGAACCTGCTAGGCTTGACTGACTGGGACGCTCAGCAGGAAGACTAACCCGCCCTGCTGGGTACCTGCCTGGAAGTCATCAACACATTCTCACACACACACACACACGCTTTCACACACATACACGCTCTCTCACACACATACACGCTCTCTCACACACATACACGCTCTCTCACACACATACACTCACACACACATTACTTCCCCCCAGGCGATCAGGCTCATAAACAATGGACTATCATCCCCAAACACACCCCGTCTATCTTATTTACTATTGTATTGCTAATCGTATCCTGTCTTATTTGTCACTTATGTCCTGTACTAGTCACTTTTTTTATCTTGACTTATGCCTATTGCCTTATTGTCTTGTGCTGCAATGCCAGGAACCGAAGCCTAAGAATGTTACTCTCTTTCACTCGTGTAATGTGACATAGCAATAAAACTTGAAACCTGAACACATTCTCTCACACACATACCCATATATCAGCTTTAGTGGTGATGGCTTTCCCTCCGTACAGGTTAATCATCTCAGGGGCTCGATAAGACAGGGTCGTGTACCTGCGCAGGGAGACAACCAGGAAGTGGACAGGGTCAAAGGTCACGTAGTGCAACTCTACTGGTTTCCCAGGTGAAGTCTTCCAGTGTTATGTAAGAGCTGTGGGCTAAAGCATTCATGGGACTTATGTTGGATGTGGTACAGTTGTGGTACACGTGGTACAGCTTATCAAATACTGTAAACCAAGGAAAGCAAATGCATACGCAGGAATGCAAATACAGTAAATCCTCACTTGATTTAGTGATGACGGAGGAATCGATCGCAGCCACAAACGCACCGATACAGACAGAGACACTCAAACCCAGGAGACACACACACACACAACTAATGTTTTGGGACGTCTCACACACACATACTTCTTGATTTCGTCTTCCACAGCGGTCACTCCGTCTTTGTGCGGGAGCAGCACTTTGTGAGTGGCACTACCAAAGTCACACAGGACATAGCTGCCCTGGTCGTTGAGCAGAATATTCTCTACCTGCAAGACAGAGAGAGAGAGAGAGAGAGAGAGAGAGAGAGAGAGAGAGAGAGAGAGAGAGAGAGAGAGAGACAGAGAGGGAGAGAGAGAGAGAGAGGGTGAGAGAGAGAGGGAGAGAGAGAGACAGAGAGAGAGAGAGGGAGAGACAGAGAGAGAGGGAGAGACAGAGAGAGAGGGAGTGAGAGACAGAGACAGCCCTCATTACAACCATGTTTAGATTGTTTACATAAAACACTCCATACCAACATGTTGCATGTTGCCAACTCGACATCTTAAAAAATAATAATGATGAAGAAACTAAATTAAATATTGAAATCATGAGGCGTCTTAATGGTTTGAGGTTGGGCCTGAAGCTCCTGTACAGACTGACTGGACCCAGGCGGAGAAATGAACAAAACAACACACGTCCAAGGACTTGTTTACTTCCTGGTGATGTGGCTTGGTGCTGTGCTCGCTAGCAGACTAGAGAAGCCAGTCCTTCTCAAAGGCTGTGGCAAGGCTCACTGTTCTGTTTACGCTTTATTTTAGAGTCCACTTTATTGAGGTATGCCAAGACTGGGAGAGACCACTACACACAACATGACTGAGGGAGGGAGGGAGAGAAAGGAGGGAAGGGAGGGAGGGAGGGATGAGAGAAACAGAGAACAGAAAAAGAAAGATTGAAAAGTTCATTAGATGGTCAAAGTGTAGGAGAGAGCGGAGAAACACAGGGCAACAAAAGAGAGAGAAAGAGAGAAACACACACACACACACACACACCCCAGGTTTCTGCAGTCTCACTTCACACACCAGTGACTGAGTGACTAGGGCCTCCCTGTCCCTTTGTGTCCCTGTGGTGTTACGTAACCCACGTAGGCTGACAGAACAGAGACTGTGTGTGCTGCTACGACTGGTCCCAGCGCACACACACACACACACACACACACACACACACACACACACACACACACAGCTGGGGAGACGCACATCAATGTGGGCCAATTCAGGGGAAGTAGACTATGTGGGAGAGGAAGAGGAGGAGAAGGAAGAGGAGGAAGAAGAGAGGGAGTTGAAGGTGGAGGAGGGACAGGGGGGGGGAAGAGGACAACAGGAGTTTGAGGAAGCGAAAGCTGTAGGAGGAAGGGTGGAGGGACAGAAACAGGGTGTTGGAGGAGGATAGGTGAGAGCACAGGGGGAGGAAAAGCAGGGAGAGAGCAAGAGAGAGAAAGAAACCCAGAGGGAAGGGAGGAAAAAGACAGGAGGAGGGGGGAGAGAGAGAGAGAGAGAGCGGGGGAGGTGAACCAGGAAGAACAAAAACACGAGAACGCAGATCAGCAGGGACAGGCGGTCACGGAGGACGCATGGATAACAGGAAAAAGAGAAAGAGAGGGAGGAGGAGGAGGAGGAGGAGGAGGAGGGGGGAGGGGGGGGGGTTCCCCTTGCCTTCAGGTCTCGGTGGATGACGGGGGTCTTGCACTGGTGCAGCCGGGCCACGGCCTCGCAGGTGTCCGTGAAGATTGTGAGCACCTCGGCCTCGGTGAACCCAATGTGGAGCCTCTGGTTCATCTGCTTCACCACCTGACCCGCTGTGGGAGAGAGAGATGGGGGGAGGGAGGGAGAGAGAGAGAGAACAAGAGACAGAGAGAGAGAGCGAGAGAGAGAAAATGACCCACAAGACAAAGCTACTTCTTTCAGCCAAAATCAATACAGAGCAGTCTTACAGGGACCAGGCGAGAGCCGGTCGTTAACTCAGCCGTTCATTCAGACAGTCAAAGACCTCCAGTACGATGCTGACACAGACAGACCTGCTGCTGGAGGCTCAGGTTTCAACCTCCGGCAGGATCAGTTTAGGGTCATTTTACTCATGGTCACACAGTGCACTGTACAATAGATTAAACACAGACACACAGACTGACACAGACACAGACACAGACACACACACACACACACACACACACACACACACACACACACACACAGGGGAAGCATACCTTTACAGTAC
Source organism: Nansenia antarctica (assembly GCF_963989245.1). Lineage (NCBI taxonomy): Eukaryota > Metazoa > Chordata > Actinopteri > Argentiniformes > Microstomatidae > Nansenia > Nansenia antarctica. The sequence goes on from NC_137690.1 coordinate 27,881,298, forward strand.
TCCATGAGTATGAGGACCTCCCACACGCTGTCAGACACGGCGTTGATGGTGGAGTCCAGGTAGCCCACGATGTTCTTGTGACCAGACAGCTCCTTCTGCAGGGAGGAAGGACAGGTGGGAGATGCTGAGTGGGATGGCTGGGAGGACCAGACTCTGACATCACCCCCGAAGTTGAAGATTAGAAAACGGTTAAGGTAAGGGTTCAACTTAGGATAGAGGTTAAGGTAACGGTAACGGTTAAAGTTAGGGTTTAGGCGTTAAGGTTAGAGTTGAGGGTCACCCAAGGATTCCACTTAGCATCTATTCATGATACGGTACAGTATATACCCTCTCAGGACAGAGTACTTCCATTGAGAAGTGATAGAATAAACTTTAGCCTTGAAGACTTCCGAAACTATTCAGAAAAAAATGAGTTTGGTGAGAGAAACACTCACATACTGAAAGGACAGATAAACTTGACACGGCCATAACTGCAACCAGTAACTCTGTCGCACCCCACCGCATTTCTGTATCAGAGAATTTCGCTACGAATGGTATGTTTGATTTAAAAATAGTTTGGCCGTGTGTGACCGTTGGGGGGGGGGGGGGGGGGGGGTGACTGAGACAGCCGCACCTCAATTTCAGATCAGGTCAGAACTGGGTCAGTGTTCCATGAGGTCAAACGCTTTTCCTGTGTGTGTGTGTGAGAGTATGTGTGTGTGAGAGTGTGTGTGTGTGAGTGTGTGTGTGTGTGTGTGAGAGTGTTCCTCGATGTCAGAGTGGAGCACCGTAGAGACAGACAAACCCAGCAGAACAGGCCAATCCTGAGCGATCAGTAACAGACTGGGGGGGGGGGGAGGTCTACAGTTAAGGAAAACACAACTGGTCTCCTGTGTTCAACTGCAGCCCTGCCCATGGTAACTAGGTGACCAGGTGCTGCTCTGACAGGAGAGTGAGAGGAGGTCCGTACACCGTCTCTTATGAACAGAGTGAAACAGGGTGAGGAGGAACACAGTGTACAGTACGGCTGTTGCACTAAAGGGTACCAGAGGGGCCGTGGTTCATTCCAGAACATTCTCTCCCTTCTGCCTGTCCCTGGGTCCCTCCCCATCACAGACCTGACAGGACTGGGGAGGTGTCAGCATGACAAGTCAAATCTAGTTGCTAGGCGAAGGCGCTAGGGTTGATTGTGAGCTGATGAGATTGGGGGGGGGGGCGGGTCCCACCCAGGCTAGGAGCTTTAACTGAGAGGTGCCAGAATGATCTCAGATCTGTGAAGGGAGGAAAGAGGACCACTCCGCTGAAAGTGGGGTGGGGGAGGGGAGGAACGTTCTGGAATGAAACACACCCCCCAGGAGTTTCTCCTGCTCACCTGACCTTGACCAGGAAAACCAAAAAAAAGTCCCTACTCCTGAGAGGGTGTGGTGTGGAGGGTAACCGTGGTGATGTAGTGATTGACAGGAGGATCCTACCATGATGGTGATCTCCCTCCTGTAGATGTTCAGGTCGGGGTTGTTGTTGACGTACATCCTCTTGAGGGCGCAGCGCACGCCGCTGTGGGTGCGAGCCAGGAAGACCACAGAAAACCCACCTGGGAGGAGGAGGAGGGGGGTGGGGGGGGGGCAAGAGGGGAGGAGGAGGAGGGGGGGGCAAGAGAGCAGTGTCAGCATTATCAACACTCACGTACACACACACATGCGCGTACTACACACGTCATTTCACCTTCACAGCTCGAGCAGAGGTGTATATTCTACTGTGATACACAGTACCACCAGTCAAAAGTTTGGACACACTTTCCCATTCAACTGAACGTGGGAAGTGTGTCTGAGCGTTCGACTGGTACTGTAGGTGTTTATTTGTATGTTTATGACAGACACTTCCACACTTTCAGTTCGCTTTACACTGTCACCCTGTTTTGAGTTGGTGTGACCAAAAAAAGGTCCCTCACCTTACTGACAAGTGGCTTACTCATTAGGGAAGGAATTCAACACTACTGCATGACGGTCCGCTGGGACGCTACCCTGCTGAGAACTACCACCGGTGTGTGAGAGGAAGAGGAGGAGGAGGAGGAGGAGGAAGGCCAAGCCAGCGCCAGAACACACAGTGAGGTCAGTGAGTGCACGTCGTCCAGGTCCAGGACAGCGAACGCCGTCAATCGAACGTTCAGATTTGTGACGTTGTATTTTACTGTCAGCGCTGTACATGCATTTCAGGTTTGCTTGGATGGTGGGAGGAGGGGGAGGGGGGGTTCTGTATGTGTGTTTCCGTGTGTGTTCAGTGTGAATAACGGCAGCTCTCCGAGTGTAAAGTGCATCTGAGACCATGGTAACATCGCCCAGGGCTGAACTCTGAAGACGCATCGCTTTCATAAAGCGAGCGAGCGACGTCCCGGAAAGAATGACGGTAGCTTGCCTTTCATTTGCACACAGACACAGACACACACACACACACACACACACACACACACACACACACATCAAGTGTAGTAACAGTACTGTATAGAGGTTATCAGGGTGTGTAGTCACAACAGCACCAGGCAGGTGAGTTATCATGAGGCATCAGACCAACACCAGCCCCCGTGTTCCATCTGGGGAGGCTGACGTAGATGAACGGAGCATGGCTCTTCATCACGCACGCACACAGACACACACACATACACAGAGAGACACAGACACACACAACACACACACACAGACACAGACACACACACACACGACACACACACACAGAGAGACACAGACACACACAGAGACACAGACACACACACACACGTTCGCTCGCTCAGGGGGAATCATCAGCACTGATAGCCATCTGCACACAAACAGGGTAAAGCAGGGAGCTAATGAGATCAAGGAGCGCCGCTGCGCTGGCTAGCGTGCTGCTGCTCATGCTAATGAAGAGGGGGTCACCAGACCCGCCACGCAGGATAATCATATTAAAGTCAGATCAATAGCCAGCGCACTCATAACCCCATATGCCCTCTAGGAAGAGGACACTTATCACCAGGACGCAAGTAGGTCAAAGGTCAACCCTGAGAGGAAGGAGGTCAAACTTAAGTCAATTTACTAATCGTTTGTCCTGCTAAGTGGAGAGGAGGCGTAATCACTCTTTATCACTGGCGGGTCAGCGTTGGGAGAGCTACTTCTCTGTGTCACAGCGGAGGGTAAGGTGTGCCACTCTCAACACTGACAACCTCTGTGACGTGTGTGTGTGTGTGAGTGAGATAGGGGGATGGAAATTCATGGTAAAGCTGCGGTCGACGCGGCAGCGACTATCAAATCTTAGCACAACTCTCAGCGGGCAAGCCGACACAGCACCGGTCTGACGTCACCGCTGTGCAGACAGACAGATAACGCTCGCTGCAGCCCACACTTCCTGCCTGAGGTACTGATGAACACTGCCGTCAGCATACAGTAAAATGGGTGTTTTGTATTAAACTTCAATACGACAAGAACACAAAGTCTGAAGTGGTTGATTTTATTTATAATGACTGCCGTAAAAATATTTCTTTTTAAAAGCACAACGCCCTGTTGTATTCACAGGCAGCTTACATTGTATCCGCCACTAGGCCTGCGCTAAATGACATCATTCACTTTATTTGGATAATCAAGTTTGTTTCCGGAAAATTATGGCCTGTATAAGTTTACTCAGACAAGCGTGCTGGTTGTTACGGGGCAGCTTGTGGGCGTATTAGTGGCCGTAGGAGGTCGTTACCATGAACACGAGACCTCGGAGAAGAAATGTCTCTACTACGATCAGGAAGTCAGCAGGGATCAAACCCCAGACCTTGTTTGTTAGTACTGGGTGCTGTTTATCAATTGGCTTTGCCCCGCTTGTATGCTTAGATCCTGACTGATTGGAGGTGAAGGGCGTCTCCAAACAGCTGGCCTTCGCTGAGATCGATTTCCCGAAAACAAGTAAGTGGGAGTGTGAAGGCCTGTTTACTGACTCATGAACTTTAGGCGGCCGATTGAATCACATGACAATGAGGGTGCTGCGTTAAAAGGAGAAGTGTTGTGCTTGTTGTGATGTAAAGGGATTTGTTTTGTAAATCATTGCTAAAAGGCTAAAAGAGGCCATGAAGAGTGGGTTGCCCAGGCAACAGCTTGTGGAGAAAACAGTTAGGGTTTTGTGGACGGCAGAGGGACCAGTGACCACCACCTCCGTCAACGGAGTGTTAAACAACCAGGCAGCCGTGGTTTACAAGAATAAAAAACAACAACACACAACTAAAACGGCACATTTGAACAACCTTAAATGGCTATATTGGGCCCGGTCATGAAATCCATCTGACAAACTTTGTTTTAAAAGGAGCCTTGATGTTTATGTCCAAATGTTGTTGAGGAAGAACGCTGAAGTGGGAGGAGCAGAGGAGGCCATGGCAGGTTTTGCATGATGAAAGATTTAACTAGGCAAAAGCCATTCGCCCAGGCAGAGAGCCAAGGAGCTCAAGAGCATGTACACACACACACCAACACACATACACACACACACCAGCTGTTACCTGCCAGTCTACGGATGGGAAACTTTTTGTGATCCCCAGCAGCTGGGGAGACAGTCTTGGAGGGAGGCAGGTGGCTTCAGAGAGAGAGGCTAAAGGGCCCCAGGCCCTGCCCCTACCTCAAGCCCAGGCCAGCCTCCCCGGCGCTGCCTGCCTGCCTGCCCAGAGATGGGGGCCATATGGTCCAGGATCAGGTTCTCACTAAATCACAGCCACTGGGGCCTTTGTTGCCTGCCTCTGCCATGCCAACCCGCGGATGTAGAGCTAGAGTCCATTATTCTCCAGAGTGCCTCTGGAGGGATGATTTGTTAAGGGGCTTTGTGCGTAGCGTACCAACTTCCTGTATAAATGAGGGAGGGGGCGAGCTTAAGAACACAAAAGGGCGCTGTACAGGAGACTGGTTCTGTCATGGACATCAACAACGTTGTCTTTGACTGACTGACTGACATTCAGACACTACAGTGGGACTCATTACAAAGAAAGACAAACTTACACAGAGTTAAAAACACAAACTCACTCGCACACAGACACCACCCAATAACACCGCTGAGCAAAGGCATCGTCGGAATTCAGTTGTGACCACCAGAGCGCAAAGCTAATGATGACGGCGAAGAAGATGGTTGCAAAATGCTAATTACACAATCTCTGGCCTGCGTTACGCAAACCTCATAAACAAAGACACTCAAGTGTCGATGACTAAAGGAAGGCGGGGAATGCCTTCAGGGCGGTTCTACTGAACCACACCAAGATGATCGAATTCTGTGATAGACTCGTTAAATTAGCTTGGTGAATATCAAGCTATTTATCCAGCTGGTGTTTGACGCCCAACACCCATACACAGACCAGATTCCACTCATACCCAACCAACTGGCTAAACTTGTGTCTCCGGCCAAAACTCTGTTTGCGAGCTAGTACCAGATCTACCAGAGAGACGATTGGATTGTGTAGGGTGACCTGAGCTGAGGGTGACCTGAGATACCTTTGCTTCCCTTGTTACCTGCGCGAGCCACGATTGTGACACGCTGTATCTGCTGATCTAACGGACAGCTTAACTTCTGAATAAAAACGGTTTAGGCCCAAGACTCGATGACGAAGACGGACGAGGAAGGAGAGAGTAATTATTGCAAGGCTTATATATATGCTGTGACAGAACCTGTTCGACGTGATGAATCTCTAAGTGAACTCTTCTCACTTGAGCCTGACTCGTTCATCAGTCATAACTGGCTTTTCCGCTGACCTAGTCCTGTTACTGCGCATCGTTCAGTGGGACGTGGGAGGGGAAGCATTTGAGCGTGACAACACACAGTCAGAGGAAAAAGTCTGTCCATTCGGCCCAGGGGAAAGGAGGAGGAGGAGGAGGGGGCGGACACTGCAGCAGCCTGAGAGCCTGGTCTGGGTTCTGACTGAGGGAGGCCCGTCATTACTGAGGAAATTATCCTCCCATCACAGATCCAGCATCAAGGGCAATGACACCACTCACCACCACCATGGGGCGCATTACAGAGCCTGAACAACTGTCACATTCCTATTCAACCGTCACTGTCATGGAGGGCTGCTAAAAAAATAGGGAGAGCGAGAGAGAAGAAAGGGAAAAAAAGAAGGGAGTAAAAGACAAACGCTAGGCCAAACAAACCTAAATACGATAAGACTTAAGATGTGCGGAAGGGAGTTTCGATAGAGTAGGATTTCTTTCTTCTTTCTTCTTTTTGTAAAGGATTTAGGTGAGCAGCATCTGACATCTGTTAAGGGAGGTGAAGTGAGACGGAGATGATGCCTCCGTGGATTCTTCTGCTCAGGCACGGGTGTGCACAGCTGTTCTCCGTCTGAAGCATGATGTCATGGATGACATTGGGCTCCGTTCTGTCCTCCCCGCCCTCTCTCCCGGGGTCTGCTGACAAACGACTCCTACTCGCCCCACCCTCCCCCACCCCGACGGCGTGCTGCGTACCGCCTAGCTTCCAATGTGAGGGAGGTGAAACCTCTGGGCTTCTTCAACGTATGGACGCCACAGAGGAAACTGTCCAACTGACAGGGATTCCTATGACTGGGTTTCAAAAGGAAAAAAAAAACGTTACTTCGTATAGAAATCATTTAGAGCCAGGCCTAGATATGGGGTTTCCTTACAGGGGCCCCTTTCCCCTTATGGAAACCTACACAACACAGCTGGGGATGATAGCTGCTGCACAGCTATGGAGGAACATGGCTGAGTTGATAATACTATGGCCTGTTTAGGCCAATAATGTTCAGTTAGGCAAGTCATCAACATGGGGTTTATTGTTGTGTTCAGAATAAAAGCGATCTCCCTCTTGACTTGTGAAAAAAACACAAATAAAGAATAGCCTTCTTCTTACTTCTTTCGCTTCTCCTTTTTTCATGTGTGTGGGGGATCTTTCTGCCATACCATGTGACCAAGAGGAAAACTAAAAGTCAAGTATCATTTTCCAGTGGGATCGCTCTGCGTGGCGCTTATCCACCAGTTTCCTTTCGTCTGCAAATCTCCTCTAGCCCCTTTTTTCTCTTCTTCCTCTTCAAGTGAGCGTTATTCCATATGAATCTGCCATGGCCAAAATCCCCTGTACTAACATCTTGTGAACAAACTCCAACAAATGCATGACAGGACTAGGGATGGGACGATTATCGTGTTTATCGTTAATCGCGATAAAAACACCCGCGATAACTTTATCGTGGAGAATTTTAATTAGTTGAATAATCGTCATAATCGTTTTTTTTTTTTGTTTTTTTTGTTTTAAATGACTGGACTTTTTAAATAGGCACTACATTTTATAAACACTGCTTTGTCTGTCTGTTTTTATTGTATGTATTAATGTATGTGACCTATGTGTGTTTTTTGGGGGGGGGGTTAATATTTCACAGTGTTTCACAGAGACATGTACACAACAGGACATAACAACAACAACTAGTATCCGTGGGGGAGGTTATTGTCCCATTAATAGTAGAAAACTAGTTTTGCACTTTGTTATGCAGTACATTGTCCATAAACAGAAAATGTTTAAAAACAAAACAAAAACAAAAAAACAGGGGGGGGAGGAGGCCATGTCACATATCAGAAATAAACAGAAAAGAAAATGACACAACACATGCCATAATATATGGGGGGATCACCCCCATCGGAGACAGCATCCATGTCTTACAGTCCTAAACACAGCGGCAGCACAACACCAGCACAGTAAATAATATTGTGACCCATACATTGTAGATCTGTTACACATTCGTCTTGTGTACTTTCTTGAGTGTAATCCACCAAACCTTTCATTACAATGGCAGCCAGGCTGGTACCAATATAATCTAAGAACGGAGACCAAATCTTATAGAATGTCTTTATCTTACACTTAGACCTATATGTCAGATATTCCATAGGAATCATATCAAAAATTACCTTGTGCCATCCAGCTATTGTAGGCGGTTTGCAGTCTATCCATTTCAGCAATATATTTTTCCTTGCACAAAAAGTGAGGATACACAGAAGTCTTTTGGAATGCATACTTTTAAGTTGTTTGTCTGGGAACCCAAACAATAGACACATGGGGTCCTTATCCAATGTAATATCTAGAATTAGATGAATTTTATCCACTATACCTTTCCAGTAATCATCTATATATCTACAAGTCCAAACACAATGAACAAAGCTCCCAACCTCGGTAATACACTTTGTACACATTTCCGATTTGTTATGATCCATTTTATGTCTAAGTTGGGGAGTAATCTGCAAACGTTGTAGTAGTCTAAATTGCGTTTCCTTCGTCCTATTACAGATTGAGATGTCGTTTGCCGATTGCCATATTAGTGACCAAGTTGCTTCATCAGTATTAATGTTCAGGTCATTATTCCAGTCTTTGGGCGTAAATGCAGGTTTGCCTTTATCATATTTCGAAAGTGCTCTATACCCAAGCCCCAGAATGCCTCTCGTCTTTCCAGCAGAGACTATCTCCTCCAGCGGAGAGGGTTGGTGACAGAGGCCAGTGTCTTTTTGGCTATTTAAAAAACTTCGTATCTGAAGGTATCTGAAAAACTCATTTCGTGGTAGGTCATATTTCTTACATAATTGGTCAAATGAAAGTAGTATTTCCGTATCATATAAATGTCCGATAGTAACCATCCCTTTGCTGTCCCACCGCTTGAAACCCCTATCCGTGGCACCAGGGGAGAAGTCTATGTTGCCCCAAACTGGCGAGAGGGAGGATGTCATAATCGTATGTTATAAATAAATAGTAATATAATTGAGATTTCTCACATTTGCACTTTAACCTATCTTGAAGCTTTCAAGTCTCTAAGCCACAAGGCTAGCACTCAGTTTGATGACAGAAAAGTGTCAGTGTTCAAGTTTTGTTTGACAGTATTTTTTTCCTTTATTTATGCAGTGATACCTTATAATTTATCATTACCTTATTTAAGATTTTATTAAAGATTTTTATTTTTGTCAAGATGTTTTTAAAATGATGTTAATGTTATTAACATGATTCAATAAAAATACAACAAAATCTAAGTTAAAGTGATTACAGTGTTTTATTGGCATTAAAAAAAAAAGGTTTTTTATTTTTTATTTTTTTTTAATTCTCGCGATAATATCGTGGATCGCGATTATTTTGCCCACGATAATCGTGACATTACATTTTCTAATCGTCCCACCCCTAGACAGGACTCAATTGTCTTAACTCAGCTGCAAGTTAAGTCCACTCAGACCCTAACCACAAAGTGGAAATACATAATACATCTTTATTCAATAAAGATATAATACAACCATCATTAAAACATAGAATCAGAGACAATAGCCTTAGGACAATGAACCAAATACTAGGTTTTAAACTGACACCCTATAGTACAATGAAGGGTGAGTTTCCTCATGTGTTCTTTTGACTGCATTCTAAAACTTTGCATTAGACCTCAAAGAGCTTTAACAGATGAAATACAGTTGGGTTCATAAATGTGTTACATAACACAGACGAATGCAGAGGCCACAGCTTTTTTTAATTCAAAGCTTCATATTCTAGGCCTTTCATTTTATTCATGGAGACGGGAGTGATAAAAAATGTGAGTTTATGCTACATTTTATAATTATGTTGGCTGTTTGTGTTATTACTTAAGTGGAATACGGTCTTTATTGCAGTTGTGTAATAACACAACCTGTCCAACGCCATTACAATGCAATTACAAAGCAATTAGTAGGCCTAATATTGTTACTTGAGTAATTATAAGTTACACAGACTAAAGGGTGACCAAATCTTGCAATGTTATGTATTGTACAGTTTGACCATGACAATGTTATGTGGAACTGGATGTGATTCAACTGAGTCCCCAGGTTATTTACTAGTCACAGTGGTATGCCAGCTGCTAAAGCTAATGGCCAATAACGACTTCTACATCCTCTGTGCTTTGGAGCAAATCCTTTGAGATCTGGTATTATACAGGTTAATGCGGAGAGGACTTATCCTTCTCCAAGCTTCAATGTTTCAGAAGAACATGCATCGTTTTATAACTGTGAGGCACAAGGTTACTATAAACTTGCATAACTTGAGCTGCAGCTGCCAAAATTAAGAGTGGATAAATAAAGTGTTGAAAATTAGGTCATGTTCAGCAAGATCAGTTTGAGGCTCAGTATGGCTGAAATTATTTTTACCTGTGGTCTACCCCCTCTCTCTCCATGTGCTGAGAGATATACTGCATCTTTCCCACTTGCAACATCAAGGCCCTTTACTGTAGCCATCTTCAGGCTAGCAAATATCTCTTATACCTTCTTAAACCCAGATTAAATCTGTTTCCCCTGAGACTTCCAAAGTTGCACGTTTATGATGCTCACATTCATCTGCGGAGCAGGTTGTCGGTCTAAAAATAGAGCAACGCTTGCTTTTGGTGTGCAGTTGAGAGATTCTGCACTTGGTGATATCTCCCCTGACAGAACACTGAGCCGACTCGTCACTCTGGAAGTTTCCAGGTAGCGGATCCACTGAATCTCTTTGATGGAAGAAAAACATATGCCGTTTAAAACCTGTTCCGTTCAAGTCAGACTAGATGGCCTAATTGTGAAAAGGATGTCGGACATAATGCAGGCCTAACCAAGTGAGCCACAGTGAAAAACGTACAAAAAAAAAAGTTATAAAAAAAGAAAGAGGAAAAAATGCTCTTGTGCATTAAACAGATTAACCCATACTACCTCTCCTGTCCAGTTGGGTAACTTCTTCCATGAGTAGCCTACACTTCCAGAACAGACAGCACACATGGTTCAACATTTGGCCAAGAAAGGAACCGAGCTGCATTACCGAGACTGAGACCTATGTCACATGTCTCTTATTGCCATAACCAAGATGCATGGGTGGGATCTCCAAATCTTATGACCGGTGCCATCACTGGACAGAGAAATACAGCCATGTTTTGAAGGCAGGTTTTGCAGATGTATTCTGACAGCAATGCAATACAGGCCCACATACCAAAAAAAAAGCACAGTAGTGTCTAACACGAGTCTCTTTGATCGTCACATTACCAGCCTGACCACATCAGTAGTATTAGGCTAGTATTAGCTGTGTGGCTTAGGCCTACTCAGTACTACTCACTTACTCTTCCCTCTAAGTCAAGCATAGCCGTGGCGGAGAGATAAAGGAAGTTGTTATAGGTCAGGTATTTATAAACCTGGGTGGTGATGGATGGTGGTGGTAATGGTGACGGTGGTGGTGGTGATGGTGATGGTGATGGTGGTGGTGGTGATGGTGGTGGTGGTGATGGTGGTGACGGTGGTGGTGGTGGTGGTGGTGGTGATGGTGGTGATAACGGTGGTGATGACGGTGGTGATGGTGATGGTGGTTGTGATGGTGGTGGTGGTGATGGTGGTGGTGATGGTGGTGATGACGGTGGTGATGGTGGTGGTGATGGTGGTGGTGACGGGTGTGGTGATGGTGGTGATGACGGTGATGACGGTGTTGACGGTGGTGATGATGGTGGTGATGGTGGTTGTGATGGTGGTGGTGGTGATGGTGGTGGTGATGGTGGTGATGACGGTGGTGATGGTGGTGGTGATGGTGGTGACGGTGGTGATGGTGGTGGTGATGGTGGTGGTGACGGTGGTGATGATGACGGTGGTGATGGTGATGGTGGTGGTGATGGTGATGGTGATGGTGGTGATGGTGGTGATGGGCCAAGAGACAGAGGGGATACTGGGATGCCACAAGGTCCTGGGCTGCTGAGATGACTGTGTGGTTGCAGAGCAAGAGGGGAAATAGATATACGCCGAGTCACGACAGACAAACTAAAGCTAATACACAAAGTAAAGCTAACAAACGTTCTTCAGGTAGTCTGTGTGGGTGTCCTTATAGTGATTAGTTCAACAAAGAGCTAGCCTCGGTTCTATGTGAACAACAAAGCACACACACTACCAACAGTTGCCTTCTCACTTTGACAGAAGCGCTCCTCCCCAGATTCCAGAAAACAGCAGTGCATACTGCATCACCTTCAACATAGGTCAGGATAACAGTAAATAAGGTCAGGTGGACTGAGGCGAAGAAGGAGCATGAGGTTCTCCGTGAGTCACACACTCAAGACTGGCAGGTTAAACATGTTGAAGTGGGCCATGATATTGTCACGAGTTCAAAAACAGCCGAGTATCCAACTCCTTATCTCACTGGATAGATACGTTGACAAAGTACACAACACAACCACTTAGTAATTCAGTAGCAGGACAGTCGGTATTTCTTTTCAACACAACGTAGGACAAACAAGTCCTACAAGAACAAGGACTTGATGAGCTACACAAGTTCAAAGTTCTTCTGGGTGTCACTTTCGGTTGGCATCAAGCGCCCTGTGCACATCTGTTTAATATCACTGTGCGGGAGAAGGTCATGCGAAAAAACCTTGGCGGTCGCATTCTATCAGCCTGGCGATGATGAGGCACCGGAGCCCCAAAGATAAAATTGTCTGGCAGAGGAGTAATGAGAGTCCAGGTTGGCCTGACAATAACCATGACAGCTCACTTACAGACAATAAACAAACTGTTACTGTATCCATGTTGGCCTAATGGGCAGTCCTGACAGAGCAGGAGAAGCCTAGTGCATCTAGGGACACACAGAGCCAGAAAGAGTTGTTATCCAAATAGAGGCTTGTCCTTTAGGATGTCAGACTTCTTTTGGTAAAATATCTAGCTACAAGAGCATACATACTGTACGTATTAATCCTTGGCAGGTGGCCCAGTGCGGGACGTTAGAAGCAGGCAAATGGTGATCGACTTGTGCCAAATGATACTGTTTTCTTTTATTGGCCTTTTAGAGAAGATAAGGAAGGGTTAGGGTTAGACACAAACATCAATCTCAGATTATTGTGGGGGGAGGGATGGACGGAGGCAGCGTGCTGTTGTTGACACACTTTTAGAGACTTGCTCTTAGGTAGTGGTTTAAACAACAAATACAGCTTGTAACAGGTTATTGTATACAGCATGATAATGGCTAGAGTAAACTAGCAAATAACAGATTTATCAGTATATCATTTCACTCTGTACATAGTAATGGACAGGAAATGGATAATATACGGTCAGAAGACCCCAAGTCTTATTCTACTTTATCAGGGATACGAAAGTAACAGGAACACGAATAGGGTCTATATACCAGGGGTTACACTGAATCACTGTAATGGAAACATTTGGGATTTTGACAGCGAAACGCCACAGAAACTGCTCTGTGCTGCCGCATGGCGAGAGAGATGCCAGCCTCCATTCGACTAGCACAGACTTGACTGACCTATTTTTCCTCCACAGCTCAATTTTGGCGTGCACGGTAACTCCTGTCTGGTGGTGAGTGTGAACTGCAAACAAGATGAATCCCTTCTCCCTTCTCCCATGCCTGGAGAAGCTGAGGGTGGCAGGGTTTTGTTGTGTCCCCCTTGCCCTTGTCCTCATTTGCAAGCTCCCTTGCCCTCCTTCTTTCAGCAACATCCATTTTCCTCTCTCTCTCCCCTCCTCTCTCTCTCAGGTGTGTACAGTGTGGTGCAGCAGCACAACATAGATGGAGGCTTGAATGAAGCCAAGGCTTTGTGAGACGGAGCCAGGCAAAAGGCTAACCATATATGGTCATATCAGTCTTATCAGTTCGGCAGTTTTTTTATGCCCTGAACTGGAAAGGCTCCGGCTGTCTTTCTCCTCATAGATCTTCCCAACAGCGATTACGGCCACTCTGGGGAACACGAGTGGCAGTGCTTTAGTTTCCTAATGGTCAGTTGTAAGGTGGGGAGAGAGAGGAGGATAAGAGGAGGTAGGGAGAGAGGGGGATGAGAGAAAGTTTGGAGAAAGAGAGTACTGTGGGGGAGAAAGGACATGCAAGGCCAGATCATTACATCACAAGGGGTCAGCCATGAAAAGGGGACCCCAGGCTCTCAACAACAGAGTCTGGACAAACAAGGGGAGGTCAGGGACTGGAGGGGGTGAGCTTGGCCGGACGCCACATCCCTCGGCCTGGGGAGGAGAGATGTACCTTGTTGTTCCACCAATGGCTTCTTGGGTTGAGGGAATACTACGACCTACTGTATGTTGGACCAAGGTCACTCTGCAGAAAAAACAGCAACGAGAGAAAATGTGAAGGAGGATAAAAAAAAAAGGGATCAAGCGGTACCTTAGAGTCGTGCTCAAGACTATTTAGACTCGAGGGTTGGGCAGGACACAGGAAATACTGAGAGGCAACAAGAGAAGCTAAAAACTGTCACAAGAGGCTAACCAATCTGTGACAAAACAGAGCGTTCTCAAGTCAGCTCTTCCTGAGGTCCCTCCTGTGAGGTGGAAACTCATGTCACCAAAGGAATGCTCCTCTCCATGTCTAATCACAATGAGAATGATTAAAAACCAGTTGTTTTGCATTCGCAAGGTGAAATGTAACCAGATTGAATTACATTGTGGAAAACAAGACAGCAGGCGTGCAGTTGTGTCGAAATCTACTCAAAAGCCACTGAAGACGCCTTGAGACTTGCTTTTCATCAGTGTATGTACAACAGACACCTTCCTTTTCAATTAATCTAATTGTTAAGCTAATAGTGTCAATGGCTTGACATGTTATTCCACTAGAGAGGGAATGAGTACCAGGAGAACAATAACTACATCCCTGACTAAGCAGCTGAAGTGAGTAGGCCTAGTCTACAAACACTCCAATAAAGGCTCTCTCCCTCCCTTTCTCACTCCCTCCCTCCATCTCTCTATCTATTGTATCTCTCTCTCACTTCATAAGATGTCTCCTCTTCCATGGAGCTTTCCCTTGGCAGTCAACGTGTTTACAGTGACCTCAACATCAATTGTCAGGGGAGTGAAAAAAAAACACATCCATTCATCACTGGTCATCCGTTGAGTGTATAGTCATATCTGTTGCCACCCTCAATCACGGTCAGGCAGTGGTGGTGAAGCGTGTGTTTACATCAGCCTGTAATCTGCCTAGGCCCGGTAAACAGCAGCCAAACATTTGAGATAGGCCTACATGTAGGCTACAACAAGAAGTCCTCAAGCTATCATCTTGCGATAGCCTATTAATTGGCCTGCTTTGATGTTCTGAATTTGGTAAACTAGGCTAAAAAACCTTTTGCTCAATTATCAGACAGACCAAATTTTTGGCATTAACAGTCGCCTTTATCCAAAGCGACCTACAACAAATATATTTGACTAAGTAAGCGAATCATCTATCCACCAGTCCTAGCAGGAAAAAGTCATCTATGCTCGGGGCCAGGGGCCATTGGCAGCCGTAATGCAAAAAAAAAAGAAAACATACAAAAAATTTATTTTATATGAACAGTAGAGAAACCATACAGGGTGGTAGAGATGTAGATGTCTCACATAACCAATTGAGAGAAGTGCACCTTGACGTTCATTATGATTAGCCTAGTTAGCTATTATGGAAGATTGGCATGTTTGCTCTTTAACTCCTACTTGTTGATCCTACTTTATGAACTCTTCCTGGATGACTAACACGTCAACAAACACCACTACAGGCTCTACCAAAACAATTCAGAAAGCAGTGTCCTCACAACCAATGTTACCTAGTAGCAGTACACAACAGGGTACCTGAGACAAGGAGCTAGACCAGAGACACATGGTCAAGTGGACCAAAACCTTAGGCAAACTATGCTCCAGGTTTGTCATGGAGCAGTACTCTCACACCCTTTTGTTACAAGTCTGAACCAGAGATCATACACACACACGGGGAGGCAGGTGGAAGTAAAAATCGGAGGACAGGCTCATTGAAACGCACAGAACGGACTGAAGAATGGTATCAAAAAGGTGTGACACACTCCCCTGACACACCCTGCACAGGGTGCTCGTTTGAAGACAAGGAAATCAGGGCAACTTTGAGCCGGACAGCATTAACTTCCTCCCAGCACAGGCAGGCACAGTGCGTGGAGGAACAATTCAGTTTCACAGTCAAGGTCTTCGGAACAATGAAGCCATTTCCTTTAACATTCACCCTCTTGACAAGAAAGTTCCGACTGTTAAAAGCAGAACTTCCAAAATCCTTTATACTACTGGCAAACCAAATAATGAATGGGCAAAAGGAGACAATATTGACGGTGAATGGGTACATTAAGTTGTCTATATGGCTACCGGTGTATTAAAGCTGTAATTTCTGTTGTAACAATATTGTATAACATTAGACACGCTACTAAGCCCACATCTGCACTTAATTTCAGCATTCATATATATAGTCAGGCTGCATCTAACGATTATTTTATTGATTAATCTAGCAATAATTTTTTTGCTTGGTCGTCTAATTTATTGATTATTGTAAAAGAAAAAAGAAAAAAGATTGCTCGATTAATATAGGCCTAACACTTATTTTAGCCAAAATAAAAAAAACTCAATAATATTTAAATATTTTATTCAATCATCTTCACTTAAAAACCAACAAATGTAACAAGAAACAAAGTATGCACTGCAGAGCATTATTCCGCAACAAAAAATTGCTTTTAACTGGTAATCTCTGTTTTACAGTCCAACATAAAATAAAATAAATTAAATTAAAGCAAGAGCTTGTTCAATTCAAGTAAAAGGAATATAGTGCAGCCATCTGGGGTGTGCATGGATTTGGGTTTCTTCACACTGCTTTGCCTCATCCTGAAAAAGAGACACATAAAGCACATTAGAATAATGATAATAATTGCATATTTTAAAATTTGTCTAGTCTAATTTCCATGTGTTATGATACTATATTATTATGACTTTTTGTCAGATGCCTGATCAGAAAAAAAACTGGTCCTCTAATTCAAACTCATACATGGCCGTTAAAGTAAACAGAAAATAATTGTATATATATATATACGTATAAATATAATATATTACATTACTTTTAATATGGGGGCGATGAAGAAACATTTAGAAAATACATTTTAAGTGACGACTACTAACAGAAACACGTTACGATGGTGTTGATAATCCCATCATGCTTGGTGGGTGGGGACGTAAAGTAAACAAGACTTACAGTGCTGTCTTGCTGCCGTCTTCACAAAGCGCTCGGGGATGCTTTCGCTTCAAGTGTTCGTACATAGCAGTTGTACTGCTGAGATAAGCCATATCCAATTTACAGAGCTTAGAGAGCTCCACATTGTTGGGTCTCTGTCTAAAATACTCCCACACTTTAGTTTAGATGATGGTGAATTAGGGATGGACGGTTTTTCGGTTAAACCGAAAACCGGGGTTTATAAAAATAGAAACGGTTTTTTATCAAAACCGTCTGAAACCGTTTTTTTTTTTTTTTTTTTTTTTTTAGAAGAATAAAATAGAATAAGAATACAACTGGAACATGTCACATGTTTGTCGTGTGTGAAAATAACAATGATACAGTCTGAATCTGCCGCGCAATGAGTGAGAGGTTTGGTCAGTTGTGAAGAATAACTGAGGATTAATATCTAATTGGGATTATATTTAAGGGTAACGAATCACTCTATGGGAAAGATAGTTGCCTTCAGTTATTGGTAGATAGGAAAGTTTTTTTTTACAATTACTCGCTTACATTTAATAAGATCATTTTCGCTGCTCTCTGTAAAGCGCATTGGGTCACTTTTGTGAGAAATGCGCTATAGAAATAAAATGTGATTTGATTTGATATCAATCAATCAATCAAACTTTATTTATGTTCTATAGCACAAATCATGCATTGAATGTAACTCCAAGTGCAGTATTTACTAAACCACAATATAATAAAACAAGAGCTATACGGATCAAGAGTGTTTGTGCACAGCGCCACTGTGTGTGAAGGCGCTACTGAAAGTGATGACAGAACGCATGTCTCAGAAGATACGCGGTCACTTAGTGACGCAAAGGTAGTTCTGTATTTATCTCTATCTGTATTAGTACATTTATTTTGAAAGCTCTATTTTGACAGCTCTACCATGGGCACTTTTATTTTGATGGGGCATTCTTTGTTGATTGACTTACGACAGTTCAGGACGAGTCAGTCTCGCGGCATGTGGTTTTTATGAAAAGCTTTAAGTATGTTCACTGCATAATTCTAAGTCTAATATTTCAGTGATTATTGAGCAGTATTCAAATATTTAAATACATTGAGCAGCAGCTGAAACTTTGTCTAAGAACCAAGATATTGAGAAAGCAGTTCATTCAATGAAGACGCTGTTCCAAGAGATGATCTTCCGTGCAGGCGTGCACCCTGGATCAGCGGAGCTGGTGTGTTAAGTGTTCATGTGTTTTCATGTATGGTGTAGCTTACAAAAGTCTGCCTTTCCACTTATATTTGTGAAACTAAGTAGCCTAAATGTGTTGCGACTGTGCTTACGGTGTTTTAATGGTGTTCGACATGAGTGTATTGTAACAGTAGGGCTCAATTATTAGAAATTGGCGCTCTTTTTTTTATTTATTTTTTACTTTTTTTTTTTTTTTTTTTTACTGTATTTTTCGGTTAACCGGAAAACCGCGGTTTTACTCTCTGACGGTTTTTCCCTATGGTGAATCCATACTTTGACCGGGCGCACGCAGCCATCTTGCGACAATTCGACGTATTTCTGTCATCGATTACGTCGATACGTCATACTTCATATCTATGAAATGCTGCTGTGTGAGAGTGTATCCTAATGCTGTTTCATTGACTAACCAAATCAATGCATCCATGGCATTGGCCCCCTCTCTTTGTGTCTTCCAAAGCCCATCTCACCCTTGGCAAACCCACCCCCAAACGGACCATAATGAGTTGGTGGAAAATAATTCATTTGGAATAACACAAAAGAGGGAATGATGGTCATATAGAGAGGCAGATACAGAGGGCCTCAATGAGCAAGCACAAAGGAAACAACCCTCTACCACGGGAGCGAGGGCTGCGTCGTACCAGCATTCTTTATAGGGTGCTAGAACAAGACAACAAAGGGACACAATCCGCCCATTCATCACCAGTACAGTATGCAAATAATGTAGATGGGATGCATTTTTTCCCCACAGTCTCTGCAGAGAAAAGGGAAAAATCTAATGGGTCGTAGAATTAACATGAGCAAGTGAAGGCTGCAACATGCATAATTATGAACACATAACACCATAATCAACAAGCCAGAACCCCCTGACTGAGCCCGTTTCTAAGAATGTATTCCGATTTTCATTGCTGTATCGGTTCATACTGAGTGTACAATACCGCACTGTCAAGTCTTTGCTAGCAACAGTAAAAGCATTCAGTGGCAGCTAATGTTTATACTACTCCTCACAAACCTCAAAATGACAGTATCTATTCAATATATCTGCCTGTCATCGCCCTGGGATTAACTAGCCTACAACTCTACTTCCTGGTTTACATTATTCAAAGTAATACAGTACATCCTTTGCTAACAATATTAGCAAATTAAAGCTTTTAAACCTCAAGCTCCCTTCCAATAAGAATATTTAGTATAATACTACTGATAAGAAGTACATTTGACATACTTGTTTTGATAACTTCATAGTAATACTTCTCCAGACCAAACTAAGCCTCTAAAGACATAATATATTATGGAAAAGCCAAGTGTTTACTGTGAACACAAGCAGCTGTGAGTATGGAAACTGTGTTTGCAATTCTACTGTTTACATGAACTTCCGTGGCTTTGCTTGGTCAGAGCATATCTCTGCAGCCGAGCTGCACAATCTCACAGCACTCTTATCTCTCAAAACACCTTCTGGTTCAAATTACAAAACCTGATTAGCGACAACAGAATGTGTTAACTGTTTTTCCTCAACACCATCAACAGTAAACTGAGTGTGTATCTATGGACTCGGGGTTCAGCTGACAGCACAGCAAATAATGTAAATCATGTGGGGTCAGCATGTTGGTGAAACTTAGTTTTTCTGTAGACTCACTTTTCCTCATATGCATCAACAACCATACACTAAAACAGAGCTTCAGACCATCCATTGATGCTTAGCTCTTTTAAGATGGGATTCTGGGGACCAAAGATACTCAGCGATAAAGGTGACTTTGGATAACCTTGTGCAGTACTGAGTTAGCCTATACCTCACTGCATGGCTGGTAACTGTAAGTGCAGATAAAACTAGTGAACCTTACTAGACGTCACGTGATAAACCGAAGCGGTGATTTTGTTTCCTAGAAGTCACCTAGGATGTAAATATAGGCTGTTTGTCATGTACACAAACACACAGAGTGGCCATGCGCATAATTATGCTTGCCATGGCCCCTCACCATTTGCCTGACAGCCAGAAATGTTGAAGCCAGCCTTGTTAAATAAGCAAGCAGTCTGCTTGTCTGATTAGTAGCTTAAAGGGAAGAGAGGACAGTCAGTTTATATAACTGACAGATTGATTTTCTCATACCTACTTAAAGACAGTCTCGTACCAAAACAAAGCTAGCCTGAGGGGCTTGGCTCTTGAAAGGAACTTCTCTCTGTCTGCTACATTAAACAAACAAAACAAAAAACTCAGTGATATTTGGCCACGGGTGACTTGCATACAGATGCATCCTGCAACTAAATCTATCTTCTAATTTCTGTATCCTTCTCTGAGATAGCTTTGGACTTAATCAGAAACCACAGTGGTTCTATTACAGCACTAAAGAGGGAAATGACAGTTCCTGCTCAATACTAGATCAGACCTACTCTGCAAGTCTGTGACTTAAAAAAAGAAAGAAAGAAAACAATAAAGAAAAGGCTTACTCAGCATATGACTGTTGTTTACTGATAACAGGTAGCCTAAGCTACATACATTACGCAATCCTCTATTTCTGCAGTAAATTGTCTTAACAACATAATAAAGATTTTTGTCTTACTTTTACATGGCAAATTGCTTTGCAATGGAGTTTAATTACTGTGTAACAACATGTGTAAGGTACAGGGGCAACTGTAAATTGTTACAAGTAAACCATATTATCTAAAAGTGTATGAGAAGGAGGAGTGGCGGAAAGTTCCTAAGCAGTGATCATCGGGGGTTTAGGTGCTTGACAACTCTTCTGACTGCTTCCATCTCTCCTCCCGGGCAGCCTGCTACATTCTCTCTCTGTCCAGCTCTGAGGCTTTGAGGGGATCTCATGCTTTTCATTAGACTGCCACAGCTGCTGACTAACGGTTGAATAAGGAGGAGGAGGAGGAGGAGGACGAGCCTCTGGGAAGCATCCCATGATTCATTGAGTACCCTGAGAGAGCAAAGTCACACAAGCGACCCACTGACAGACGCTGCCAGGCTGCTGGATGGCGGCCGGGGCCACCAGACCGCGCATACAGATGAGTGTCTCTGCCCTTGCCTCGTGTCCTTAGAGGGACGGTGATAGGGTGTGTGTGTCTGTGTGTGTTTTGGGGGGGCATATAGCCTCAGAGGAACGGTGATAGGGTGCCAGTGAAAAGTGTGTGTGTCTGTGTGTGTTTTGGGGGGGGCATATAGCCTAAGCCCCACAACATCACCAAGACCACCCATCCTTAACATTCCATACTGACTGAGATGGTCAGAAGAGGAAACCTCCCTACATGCTCTTAATGGAGGTCTCAGCCAGTGACACCACATGACTAGCCCACATTGTGACATCGGCCCATGACCTCTCCTGTAAAGAGTGGCGTTTTTGTCTCGGACGATCATTTCTGCTTCGCCACGCAGTAGCGCATTGATTGGGGCTAGGTTGCGTAACCTAACTGGAATACTTTTTCAACCATGTAGTTTGTGTGCAAATGTTGAGGAGGGTGCCGGAATCATCATCCCACTTAAACTGCATCCGGATCAGTGTCTAGGCCTATGTGAGACATGACATGACACAAAGGACGTTGGGTAATGTTGAATGTTGAATGTTCCGGCAGGGAGAACATCTTCATTCAGATACACTTCTAAAACAACCTCTATAATCAAAAAACTGATTCGCTTCTTGCTTTTGGCAGTCATTAGCTACTTACGGGGGGCACCACGAGAAGGTGTTTTCCACGCCACATCAACATGCACGGATGCTGAATGCTCTCTATTCGCAGTTCGCACAAGGTTTTCCACTTGTTGTGAGCTTAGAGTTCACTAGCTTTAGAGACCCCAAGGCTATCCTGGGTGAGGCTCAATCGTCTCCGGACCGGCGTCGGGCGTTTCCGCTCATCAATGCACAGATGGGGCTTGGCCCCAAACGCGTCGTGCGAGTGTGGCGCAGAGGACCAAACCGCAGACCATGTTATCCTGGATTGCCCGGTGTACCACCCACCCAACGGGATGCATGGTCTGTCGGTATTAGATGACGAGACGATGACGTGGCTTCTGGAGGGGTGTCCAGAAATATAGCCCGGGTGAGCCCCTCAACCAGGTCTCGGGGTGGTAAAAGGGTAGCCCCTCGGCCCCGAGCCCGGTGGAGTGGAGAGGAAAACAGCTACCCATACGCCGAAGAAAAAAATGATTTTGCATTCAGGGGAAAACAACAACAAAGAAAACATTAATCTCAAATGTCTGCACGCTAAGTACTCTTCCTCATTTTGTCCTCACTTCTCCAACTGTGCATGGTAGGTAGGACACTGTCAGATGTTGTCTTTACGGCTACTTGAGGGAAAGATTCTTCATTGGGCAAATATGGCACTGTTGAAACACGCTATTATATTACCATGCTATTGAAAAGTGATCTGGCAGGGTAACTGTTGTATTCTATGCAAATTCACAACTACAATAACACTGTCATACACACTGCTGTTATTTCTCAATCAAATGTGGTGAAGCCAGTTAGTCAGTAACTTGTTGAGTGAGATCCTGGACCCCTCTAGGCTGAGAAGACTATGAAGTGCTGTCTCCAAACAAAGTTGGCAGGTCATTTTCCTTCATTCTAAAGTCAAATGAGGACTGAGGAGAAAGGAAGGCGGGGCTTTGAGTGAGAGAATACAGATGTGTGGTAGTATACGAGGGCAGAATGGGCTTTGAGTGAGAGAATACAGATGTGTGGTAGTATACGAGGGCAGAATGGGCTTTGAGTGAGAGAATACAGATGTGTGGTAGTATACCAGGGCAGAAAGGGCTTTCTTAAATAGGCCAAAGGTCGTGAGGGTTGGTTCGATGACTGGACATCAGGCTTTGAATCAGAGGTAAAGGGTCTCATGTGTGGGTGGCTACATCTCTAGGGAAAACAGTGAATTAATGCAGTGCAGAGCTGGAAACTAGTGCAATGAAGTCAGCCAGTGTCCGAAACGAAGCAGAGAAGTTAATAATAGAGGTCGGAGAAAACAGGAACTTGGAGAGAGAATAGAGCAGGAAAAGAGAGAAGTTGACCAGTATCGGTTGTTCTGGTTAGACTGCTGCTGACTCATTCAATAATTTCCATTTTAGCACAGGAACACCCCTGTTCTGTAGTGGAATCATCTCTCACCTCAACTTAAAGAAAGGGCAAGTTCATCCAGAGTTAGACTTATATGGACATGAACCATGGTATGCTATAGCCCCCTCAAAGATCCGTACATGTATTGACCCAGGGGGACTGGACCATTACAAGCTGGAAGGGCACTCCTCCCCGTGCTTGCAGTTGAAGCAGTTTCTATGGTACCTCAGCTATATCACTGATCCCAAATGGCCTAGTAAAAGTTTCTAACTTCTGAAATTGGCCTATTTCAAAATCACTCTTCTGCAGTTAGCTAACTCCCTGGGAAATGGACAGATGCTTATAGTTAAGTCTAAATCCCCTTAGGCAAAACGGATAGTTGGACGTGAATCAACAATGGCACCCAACCCCCCCTTACTGAAAAGTAACAACGTGTTGTCCAACGAGTGTGAATAGCATGCAATACAGACAATGTATTTGAGTGTTTAACTGTACAGTGAATGACATAATGCCCATACATAGCTACCTTCTGCTATCAGCTCTTCCACGGTGACCTGATACCGGCCGACAGCGAACACTTTCCCGAAGTAGTTACTAAGTCCGGAGCCGGAGCCGGAGCTGGATCCACCTCCCAGCCCGCCGCTCTCAGACTTCGGCATGCGGGAGAACTTCTTCATGTTTGCTTTCTCGAGAACAGTCTCTTTAGGCTGCTACAGTCAAAGTCGAAATGAAATCGTATTATTTCAACGTCCCCCCTATCTACTTATCCCAAATCTCCTCTTGTCCTGCATACTCTGCCTTTCAGTTCGTCTGGAGGACTACTTATATGTCATGTCATGACAGACAGACAGACAACCAGGCGCAACAGAAGGGTAAACGTCGCTCTGTCCAGACCTCTTCAGCTCTCCTCAGGCTGGCCAGCTACTGACGTTATCTCGCACGCTGACAGCTTCCTCCTGGCGTTGACAGCGAACTTGATTATTGGCTTGATTCGCCGTTGAATGAGATAACGTTAGGAAGGCTACACGCTGCTTATTCACATGTCATGGTCTTCGCTAGCTACGCTACTACTGTGTGGTACTAGCATGCATGCAGGAAGGCGTTGCACCCAGATGAGTGGCTGCAGCCTCCCAGCCTCTGCAGCCTCCCAGCCTCTGCAGATAAAGCCCAACAATGCAGACGGTGTTCACGCTGCCGGTGTTCAGATCACTGTGCTGCTTCGTCTCGCCCCTTTAGGTCGCGCACAACAACCCGACGGTATGAACCGATAGCTCGTGGAGGGAACACCCCCGTTCTGCGTTCTCCCCCTTCCTCCCCCTTCCTCCGCGACTTCTCCTCTCCACTCCCCCTTCGCGCCGTTGGGAGTCAGCTAGCTCGCGAGCTGGTTAGCTTTGGTCGCTAACTGGCTTCTCTGACTGAAACAGCAGTAGACACCAACACTGCGGGTAGCTAGCTGGCAACAGCCGGCATAAAAATGAGAAATAAATATCCACACGCTGCTCGTAAATATCCGCGTACAAACTCGTCTGTTCGGTTCGTTTCCTTTCGACGCGTGTCTGTAAACTTCGAACCCAACGCTTCGAACTCTGTCTGTCTCTCTCGTGACTCCCAGCAGCACAGATAAGGCTGCGTTCGTAAATACGCTCTTAAAATCTGATCAGCACTCATGGAATGTCTCTCGTCCAATGAAATTACTCGGTCGCTCTATGACGTTGAACCCAGTGTTGCGCTCCGGCGCTCTCAGAGCGGATTTACGAACGCACCCAGTGTGGGTGGTTTGTTATTACCCAATCAGACTGACAACCTAACCCAGCTTTGTCCTCCGTCCCTTCCTATTGTTATGATTGGTGTAAGGAGCGCCCGAGCAGACAGTGCTCTTCTCTGATGGGGTGGCGTGAATGACAGTCTGCTTGTCTTACCTTATTCCAGTTAGGTTGAGAAATAACACAAAACAGCTTCTTAAGAACTAGCCCATGTGGGACTGGTTGTACAGCATTATGATCATCTTTTTTTCATTTGCTCGACACAGTGATCCACATAATTCATTGATGATAGATATGTTCTGCCTGCATTGGTTACAGCCTATTTTTTGCATTTCATAAATGTAATTTTCTAATCTACATTATGTTTCCATAATATATTTATAGCCTATTGTATTATCATTATCAAGTCATGTAGCTTTTACATGACATGTATACAATACATAGAGTACTACCACCGTTTTAAATAGCTGCTCTGCTTAATAAGACCAAAACCCATGAGAGAGGAGATTTTCCTGAGTTACTGAGTTCATTGTTATGAGGAAGTGGCATGTGACATGTCAGTTATTACAATAGATGGCATGATGTTCAATATCAGTTATTATAATAAGTTACTTCATGTTCAGTACACTAATGTAAACCCATTTGGATCCCATGATGTACATTTGCAGAACCACAGGCAACAAAATGTGTCTAACAATTCCTATACCAGCATGCACCTTTCACAATAATTTGTGTTAGATCTATTTCATCTTAATTCTGTCAAATTGATACTACTGTTGCTCCAATGATATGATTGGTAGTTAATCGTCTAAATGTTTAGAAGCATTTTGATCAGTTATTATCATAACATGTTACTAGGTCACTGGGTATGAGAAGGCAAGGCTGACACAGAGATTACATAAGAGACATGGAGGGTCACATGACTGAACCCCATGTCTGGACAGATATATCCTGTTCCACCCCCCGGCCTATATACATATGGGCTTACAGGAGGGTCTGTTATCACAATTATTGTTCCTCGTTCTGGAACTACATACTGCCACCTGTTGGTGTTTTTCTACCGCCCTCTATAATGAAACATAAGCTACCTAAATATGTTCATGTTATGGCCTCCTGAGCCATAATCTAACCCTGAGAAATTGTGTTATTTGTTGCAATAAGGTAAATCAATATCCAGCATGGATAGTAATACTGTTTCTCTTGGATGTTTCTGTTTCTGTCTCATTCTGTCTAAGTAGATCAGTTCAACTTCAATGACATTAAATAGGACTAAATGAATGCAGGTATTTCTTTTCAAGAGCTTATACAAAATGCACTAGGGGAATATGGATACAAGAACAATTGTGTCATCCTTGCTCAAGGGACCTCAGTCTATGCTAGAGACATCCCACCCCCCTCATTGACACACACACACACACACACACACACACACACACACAGAGAGAGATGTGACAGCGAGTTGCGTGTGAATAAAGATGTAGGTTGGTAAGTTTCTCTCTGCCCTCCCCTCTGAGCAGAGAGGATAGGGTGAGGAGTGAAGGACTCTGGGTGATTATATGGGTTTAATGATGATCTGTCCTTGCCTTTAGGCCCTCCTCCACCTCAATAAGCAGTGACTGACTACTCTCTCTGCCTCTCATCAATAGAGGCTCCACAGCACACAAGCTTGCTAACTCTCTCATCTGCCTGTTATCAGTGGGCTTCTAATAATAGGACCATTGGAAAAATCGAAGTAGCCTACTAAGAGTTTAACAGTCCCGTACTGTAAGTAATGGAAAAGAGTGAAGAATGACTATGAAAGAATGTGGGGCTAAGAAATCTGAGATATGATATTCGAGTAGCACAGTAATAATATTAATTCAATCTGATTGTTATGGCATCTGGATCCAGGATGTAAATATGGAGGGCAAGGTCATGTGACATGTACAACAGTTCGGTGACATTTACTCTCTAAGATAAGGAGTAGGCTACATGGACTTGCGTCTGTTTTTGTTAATGAAACACCAATGTCGGCAGGCATGACAGAGGATTCTGTGAGGATAAATAACTGTATATCTACTGTAAATGATTTGGAGGATACAGCTTATTGAAGCTATCAATTATACAAACTCATTCACTCTCTGGGCGAGGGATCCTCACTATCATGCCAGTTGGCAATTATTATTGTGGTTTCAAACCAACAAAATGACAACCTTTCACTGAAAAATAATAATCTTTTCCTCCTCTACAATATTGCATGACCACACACCATATTATTGTCAAATTTAGCTTGCAATGTTGGCCAAAGCAGTGGATATGGCATGCAGTCCCATGTAATGGATGAGGTAACCTTCCATTATTAAAGTAAAAATTCCATCACCCTTTTTCACTTTGCTTCCACAAGTCTGCAGGCAACATTTGGAATATCAATAAAGAAAATGCTTTGGACAGACATTTCATATTGGCAGCTACCACTACCTTCAGGCAGTCCTTGTGTTTTGCCTAGTGTTTTCACTCTCAGTACCGGTAATCAAGATATTTCAAAATGAGAGCTAGATTTCACTGTTTGTTGGGAAAGCATTGTATGGAAAAGGTGAAAGGGACATATTCTATCTATACTGTCCTGTTTTGTCATATTGTAGGCTGCTACTCACCTCTCTAGCTACTTTGAGATCATACATGTGAATCTGATCTACTTTTTTTATTAGTAATTACCATAACTTATTTGTACTTATGTCTATTATTGTTGATTTTGTATTCTGCTGCAATGCCAATGTCGAAGAACCTGAACCTAAGAATTGTACATTGGATGTAATAAAAGCAATTCTGATTCTGATGTGCTTTATGTAGAATAGGCCTATGTTTCTAAATAATCAAATGCACACCACAAAACATATTTTATATATTAAATATTAAATAACAATATGCATAGCTATTTCCTCCTAGATGAGCTATTCATCCTTCAGATACACCCACTTCTGTGAGCCAGCTTGTGCATTACTTGGGTCTCTTTCTCTACTCATCTCAGACAAGGCCATGCAGCATCATTAAACCCAAGGCCTCAGCAAATGAGCTCCATTGATTTTTCTACCTGCACTCCACTAATGGCCGAATTAGATCCATCTCTGTGTTGTTCATTATTTTCCACTTGCAATTACTATATATTATCAGTATAGGGGGTAGTTGAAGGACACACAAAAAGTCCTCAACTCCCTGAGTCATGCTTGATATGCAGATATAGTTTTCACAATACTGAAATCAATAGTTGGACACCCTCACCTTGAGCGTTAAGACAGACTCCGCTCTATCGTGTTCTCACACATGCAGACTAGATGCAAATCTGTGAAAAGTGGAACACGGTAAAGCATCTTGGAGTACTGTAATCAAGACTAGTTTATGTTACTACTACTGGCTGTGTTGATGAGGACCCAGGGGATAATCATTTTGTCAAAGCCCAGATAATGAGCATGGGGTCATTTTAGGACAACGTCGCCACCTGCTGGGCAAGAATTTAAGTACTGGTTGGAATAAAGATGAACTCCACTGAAAAATCACATTGAATGAAACCAACACCAGCTCAGGTAGTTATTTTTTAATGCCGTAAGTTACAATTGCATAGAAAGTAGCACAAAACCAGCATATTGTTGTTCTAAATACAGTCAAAATATGGTACTCTAAGGGCTTTGCCTCCAGGGCAACATACACTGCAGTACATACCACTGTCAGATAAGCTTTCGTCCTACTCCATCAAATGACATCCTTTCTGATTGGATATTAATCCGAAAAAATAACAGGTTTTCTCCTTTATGTTAAATATGACAGTGTGATACATGAGAATGTCATGAGGTTAGGTGGTACTGTATAGCATAACGGGCAGAGATGTCCTGTGATGTGTCCTTCCATCATTCACTCACTCATGCATCATCGCCTCCACAGAGGTTAATCAGAACCTTTTTATCGTTCCCATGGGTGTCGGACTGGAAAGAAAGACAAGACACACACACAAGTCTGGATAAAAAACACTAACAGTTGTCACTCAACAGATAACATCGCTATGTTACCATGACTGTATTTCTACATTGTTAAGTACCAAGTCATAATAATATGAAGACAATCATGTTAATGGCAATTCTAAGAAACCGTCTTTGTTTTGAAAGTGTAAAGCAGTGTAGATACTGTAAAAGATGAGTAGTGATAGGAAAAGGCACTGTACATAACAGTATCATGACATAATGATTGAGAAAGCAGAGATTGGCACACTGAAAGCATTGAGCAGTGCAGTGAGTGTCTCTTCTAGATGGCAGTAATGAGTTAGTTGTGATTCTTCTGGACTGTAGTTAGAGAGTTAGTCATCCCCTCCACAGATGTCCTTCAGACAGTCCCCGTGGCTGCCCGACACGTCAGACTAGACACAGAGGGAGGAAGACAACACCACCTGTCACTCACACCAGAGAGGACACACCCACCAAACTCAGCTCCACCCACTCTGCAATTGGTAAATGCTGCGTTCATGTGAACCCAGAAACGTAGAACTTGTTTTTGGAAGTATATACTTTGGAAGTATTTGCATTGGTTGATTCTGATACTCTCTGAGTAGGAACTTTATTTTTTATTTTTTCCATAAGAGATTTTCCGAGCACACTATGAACTCAGCATTGGTGAAGGGGAGCCCAACTCTGGTCCTAAGAGACTACATACAGTGTCGGCGACCCTTGAACCTTGCCCTTTTCATCAGGCGCTGATTTGAACTCTATTGTCAATTGATCAATAAAGCACCAAGACAAAGGGAAAAGGAATGGGTTAGCCACTGTAGCCGTGAAGGACAGGAGTTGTATTTCCCTTAACTATGTGGTCAGTGTCCATGTCTAGTTACAAAACCCCCAAAGAAGAAAATCTAATATAGCATTGTATGACAGGAAAAGATGGCCACAACACTTATTCAATACAATTACAGAAATCGATTCACAAGAGGAAATTGGTGAGTGTGTTGGCCCCCCTTTCATTTCATACATTGTCTGGGTTGTGTTTAATGACTATCATTTTAAAGTTCTAATTTTTGTCAGTGAGCAGATAGGAGTGAGAAAACAGGGACAATAAAGGTCTTTACACACTACAGGGCCAACTTGAACCATACTGTGCTGGCTCAGACATTTTCCGTTCACATGACCCTTTTCAGGACTGTTTCAGTAACTATGATGAGGAACCAGGCCAGCCCAGTACAGCTCAGTTTGGCTCTGTAGTGTGAATCAGAGCTGTGTTTGACGAAGATGTCGGGGGTTCTCACCTCGATGGCAGAGTGCAGTGAATAGGTGTACAGCTTCTTGAACTCAGCCCTGATGTCCAGCATGTCGATCTCAGACCGACTCACCATGATGCGGTTCAGGGTACACTCATCTGTTCCTCCTCCCTACAGCAGGGGTCACCAGACACTCAGGAATCAACCTCTACGGGCTGGTTTCCCAGTTACAGGTTAAGCATTGTCCTTGACCAAATGACACTTTCAATGGAAATTCTCCATTGAGGATGTGTTCTAGTCCAGGGTTAGGCTTAATCTGTGTCTGGGAAGCCTACAGTATATGGATTCAGGGCTTATTGGTAGGGATTAACTTGAGGAATTATTTACTTGTTTTCTCTTGTAGTTCCATCCCCCAGCACCAAGAGGACGACATAGGGCCCTTTCTCAAACCATGTGTTGTTAAGTTGCAGACCCCTAATACTCACAAAACCTCAACCAGAATGCATATAAACTCCTCTTCTAACAATGTCCAAAAAGTTAACATATCTGTTGCTTGAGTGTGGAAGAACATGCAGTGCCTTGGGGATAATGCCTTATGTTTTGAATTGCATGTTGATAATGCAACAGGTCAGGTGGTCAAGAATTTCTTGACTAGTCCTTACAAATTTTTCAATATTCCATAAGACATACTTTGAATTCGGATACAGCTAAATGTGTTGTAGCTACTGTAAATTCGGAAATATTCATGACATGCTGAGGTGAGTGGTGGGATGCTTACCTTCATGCTTTCACAGAGGCGTTCAGCTAGGAATGCTGGGACATTCTTCACACATTTCACTAGGAAGGGACAGCAATATCGCACTCAGTCAACACGTGGTACTATTAGTGGTAGCTACAGTGGAATAGCAGTACACTGTCATAGTAAGTTATGCAAATTGTCCTGAGACACATCATCAACATCACACCATGTGTGTGTGGTACACAATTAGTACAATTGTGAGTGCATCATAAGCAAACACAAATACAGAATACATGAGCACAAATACTGAATGACAATCACTAAGCTACTTCACCAATAGCCACAAGCAGCTCCTCCAGCACCCCAGACATCTCTCCCTCGACGCTCTCCTGAAGGGTCTTCCCACTGATGTTCTTGTATTCCACCAGAGCTACAGAACAGGGAGGACACTAGATATCAGCAAATGCCTATAGGCTACTGCATGCACAGTAATATACAGTGTAGTATCGTAAGGAGCCACGGTAGGAAGGAAGGTTTGCGTTACTTTGTCGTAGCTGAGGTATGCTTCTTTGGCACAGGATCTCAACGAACTTGGTCTCATCAGTCCCCCACTTCTTCTCGCCAGCGTTGTACAAAGTCTGACAGGGAAATTACAGAAACACTCATTCAAACAGTGTTTTACATTAGCATACAGTGCACAGCATTGAGAAACCATTAAAACAACAACACCCCTTAGGTTTCCACTGAAATAAAGAAAATGCAGTGTGAATGCGTCATTACTTTGTAATAATTTAAGAAACATAAAGGCAAATCCCTGGCAAGGTAAGTCAGCATTGAGAGTTAACTCACTGCACCTTAGCATCTTCTTTGGCCTGATTTGCGTCCACACTGGTGCTCTCATCCCGCTTGCCCTGATGAAATACAAACCAGATATGACACAGGCCCACTCTATGTCCTAAAACCACCAATGTTACCACCAATGATACACAGTACATTCAGAATACATTCAGAATCGGAATTTGATTACGGTAACTTATGGTTTGGTGATCTCTCGAACATACTTCAGCCAACAGAAGAATAGCAGTGCAGAAATCTGACTTAATTTCTTCCTTGAGGTCAAGGGTCAACTTCCTCTCGTTCTCTGAGATAGATTAAAAAAAACACACAACTTTTCAATGATACAATGTTACATTACACTGAGTCGTCATTACTACATTATGCCATCATTGACTTGCAACTTAATTAACCTGAGTGAATGATGAACACTGTTGATAACAACGGGGATGAGATATGTCATTATCAGGTTTTACCTTCCAAATAGGCATCAGACAGGGCTTTAATTTGTTTATTGGATCTTGTCGTGAAGATTTCTATCAAGGTGCTGTCATTACAGCCAACTCCCTGCAATTCAATACAATTTCATATGAAATCCACACGATTCCTGATCAGAAGATCACAACATCAAACATTATTTTCCATATCAATGAGGGACCATGTATAATACAATGAAATAAACAAAATAAAATGCTTAAAGATCAATCAGAGCTAACTCACTTTCATAGCTTTTGTCACCTCCTGACAGTCATAGACATCAAAGGGCGTGGCCAATGCTACCAGCAGGTCTTCAAAGTGGCCACGGGTGTCTCCTTTCAGGTCCTCCACCAGAGTCTAGAGTAAACACCGGTACATAGGCGGGAGGTTATGCAGGCAGGTGGCGGGTAGGCAAGCAGGTGGGCACACACGCACACACACACACACACACACACACACACACACACGCACACAACCAAGATTACATACAGGCAATAAAGCATACAATAATTACAGATTATTAAGGGCAAAAACTCAGAGGCTAACCAACAGCTACTTCCCCCAGGCGATCAGTCTCATAAAGAAGCCTACTGTAGACCTGATTATCATCCCCAAGCACACCCCGGATATATGGACTACCTAACCTTAAGCACACAGTCACTTTACTCAATACCACCTCTCACACCCACTGCCACCGATTGCAATACTCATGACATTCTACTTGAACCATCTATTATTTACTATTTGTACTGCTAATTATTTACTGCTGTCTTATTTGTCACTATTGCCACCTTTGTTTTTTATCTTGACTTATGCCTATTGCCTTAATGCCTATTGCAATGTCAGTGAAGTATTTCACTCTCTTACACGTGTGTATTGTCACGTAAAAATAAAACACAACATTAAGCACACAGTAAGTATAAGGTAACACAATTATTGTAATATTTCACAGTAATTATTGTATTATTATTGTAATATTTCACAGTAAAAGAATAACAGAGACACAGAGAGAGACAGAGAGAGAGAGAGAGAGAGAGAGAGAGAGAGAGAGAGAGAGAGAGAGAGAGAGAGAGAGAGAGAGAGAGACAGAGAAACAGTTCTTACCCTGCCAGTAGCTTCATGGTAGGCTTCACAGATAAGTTGGCGCTGACCACTACTCCTATGGGTTAGAACGTCAATCAAGGTCTTCTCTGTTGTGCCTGGAGACAAAACAAAGACGTGTTGGCTATAAAAATACCCAGTATGCAGTCTAACAGCTGATTTGACTTTAAGATCAGGACCTTGAGATCAGGATACACAACAAAATGTGGAAAATGCATATTCCATGACAGTATATTTTCTGAGAATCTTCTGAGAATCAGGAGTTGAGTTGGTTAATATAATCTAGTTACCTAGTCCTTCCATGGCCTTTCGAAGAGCCACTGCATCATCCTTTGCATTGAAGTCTGCCCTGGGCTTGATGCTACCTCTCTCATTTGTCTGAGGACCAAACAAATAAGGTCAAGTTCATATTTTGCAGAGAAATTCAGACTACCATCATCGTGGTGGATACAATCATTACCGTTGCTGTGAAAGAGGTCGGTGAGTCCATAAGACTGTCCAGGTCATCCTGGAATACATAGCATAGGTGCAAATCAGGGACAGTGAATCATTTCGAAAATATCTGGACAAGAAAATAATAATTGCAAGCATCATACAGGACCGCGGTCTCACCCATAAAGACGTCATTTCAACGGTGAATTCGGTCGGTCGGTACCTAAGGCCACAAAAGATGAGAACAGATATTGTGAAAACAAGCGTATCAATCTGCGACGCCCAACATACATAAACCTCGTCGAAGGACGCAACAGATTTATTGAATTGCTGTGAGTTTGAAGTACATTAGAAGTTATTAAACAATGGAAAATAATAACAGGTAGGCTAATGACATATTTGTATATACATGGAACACAAGAGAATATATGTTGTCAAAGTGTAGAGGCATGTCAAGGACATATGTTGTAATCTACAAACAGTGGCCTCGCACGTCAGGTAGCTTCGACTATTTCCACTGACTTGACTTCTCTTGCCCTTTTCCTGCTATGTCAACACGAAATTCCCCTAACAGTATTATAATAAAGTCTAAAAAAAACGATAAACTATACAAGAGACAGGAAAATATTGTACAAATTACTCGCCAGGGACTTACCTGAACGTAGCTGTCACTTCAGGCGATGATGCAGTCTGAGAAAACTTCCCCGTATTACCACACCTTGTACTCACAACGAGGATGTGATGACGTCATCCCTGGAGAACAAAAGCTTACCTGAACATTTCATATTAGCTTACTGCAGTGGTTCTCAAACCTCTCCTCGGGGACCACCAGCCGTTCCACATATTTGATCTGTTCCACCACCAGCACACCTGATTCAACCTGATTCAAGTGCAAAGCAATTGGAACAAATCAAATATGTGGAACGGC
Organism: Nansenia antarctica; assembly: GCF_963989245.1. Classification (NCBI taxonomy): domain Eukaryota; kingdom Metazoa; phylum Chordata; class Actinopteri; order Argentiniformes; family Microstomatidae; genus Nansenia; species Nansenia antarctica. Next base: position 27,915,971 of record NC_137690.1, read on the forward strand.
TGGTGGTCCCCGAGGAGAGGTTTGAGAACCACTGGCTTAGGGATCCATCTTTATGTCATACATCTTAAGGTGGCTTATGCATTTGATTACATTTTTATGAATCCTCAAAAAGCCTTGTTGTAGCCTACTGCAAATATTGTACTGCACATCTTGTAGTGCATGGCTATCAATGACTTGTTTGTACTCAAGAAGAATTCAAGCAATATAAAACATAAATACAATACAAACAGATGCTGAACATACATCTAATTAATCTGCTCTTCAGCTCATATCGTTTTTCCATAAAGCTTGTTCAAGGACGAGTAGGCTATGGATGATTGAGAATACGTACAACATTGCAAAACATTCCAAAATAGAGTGCCAGCAGTGTCAAAGCCCCTAGGAGTAATACACTGGTAAAGATTAATTGTAGGGCTCTCGGCCTCCCCTTAGGAGGCAACACTGACTGACCACTAATTACTGGACCTGGAAAACTTGAGGAACTGGAAACACACAAGACAATTATACTGTTAGCGATGAACACAGAACACAAACATAAGGGTTTACATTTTTTATTACTAAAAAGGCACCGATTACAGGCATCATATTGATAGCATTGTGATTATCTCCACAAATGATAGCACCAAAAATATAATGTTATCTCACCAACTTCCCAATGATTTTATTGATAGGCACATATGAAGAGAGAGAGAGAGAGAGAGAGAGAGAGAGAGAGAGAGAGAGAGAGAGAGAGAGAGACAGAGAGAGAGAGAGAGAGAGAGAGAGGGAGAGAGAGAGAGAAAAGAGAGAGAGAGGGAGAGGGACAATGCTCCACAGAATGGTTTTATGCAGAACATTCAGTGCTGTGGGATGTTGGGTTGAATTCCAGCTCTCTCAAACCAGTGTCATACATTTCCTTACAGTACACCACACTATTCTCCTTTCACAGCACTGTTCCAGCAACTGTGGTGGATGTGTAACCAGGCCAGCCCAGTACAGTTCAGCTTGGCTGAGCTTGGTTTGGCTCTGTAGTGTAAATCAGTTAATTTAAGTGACATACTCTGCCATCCATCTAACTTCCCATCTCAGCCCGACTCCAGATCATCAAGATCTACATCAGGGAAGATGGCCGACTGGTGATGACTGCTATTCTGGATACTAATGTTCAGCCTGTGGGCAAGGTTGTTCATCAATACATCACAGCCATTACACCAGTAAAACTAGGCCACCATGACTAGTCTCAGTCTCCCTCTCTCTCCCTCTCTCTCTCTCTCTCTCTCTCTCTCTCTCTCTCTCTCTCTCTCTCTCTCTCTCTCTCTCTCTCTCTCTCTCTCTCTCTCTCTCTCTCTCTCTCTGTCCTGCAGCTGCTGTGGTCCTTCGACTCGCCCTACCAGCTCTGGAGGGCCGCTCATTACTAGTCAACTCTCTAGTGACACACGAAGCCACAGACATACTACATAGAGTTTAGAAATCCTAACCCTCCATCTTGGCTCCAATGGCTCCATGTCAAGGACAATAAAGATGTGATTTTAACTAGAATTGGATTGTCTTTCCACCTTTGGTTCTGACATGCCTCATTAGATTTCCATGTCCATCACATGTATCTAAATCCCATCTGGATGATGGAAGGCAGCTAGTGTCGTAGAAGAGGGTTTGGTGCTCAAACAACAGCAGGAGCAGAGGTGCAGCCTTAAGTAAATCATCTATGCTCTGCCCTGGATAGACCACGGGTGGATAGACCCCGGGGACAAGCCCCTGTCCTGCACAGCCCACGCTCCAGAGAAGTATGTGCCTCTTCAGCCTCCATACACAGCTCTCATACACAACACATTGAGACACTTCACTACAGAGGGAAAGAGATGTTACCTTCGGTGGTGTGCAGTGCACGTCTCGTTAAGTTTACAGTGGCTTGACTTAATGAGAAGCAATATCAAGCCACTCTTTTAACATTGTCAAATAAAATAAACTATGAATCTAGAGGAGATGTCACTCTCTGTCTTCAGCTACAAACCTAACTTGGCATAACTTATTAATGTAGGCTGGTTTTGGAGAATTTACAGATGGCTTATTCCTTGGCCATTATTTAGCTCTATCTTTATTGTCAATTGGAGCACGGGGCACATTGTCATGCATGAAACAGAATTAAGAATGGTATGGAACATTCATGATGGACCATGGCTGAGATGGACGACAAGGGAGCCTTCTCTATGGGTATCCACAACTTACTGTACAGCTCCATGGTCACACAATCTGAGCCAACATGAGGTTTGCTCATTTCTTATTTGAAGATGTCTCAATAAAGAGCATCAAAAGCCTCACACTCTCCCTCTCTGCTGCCCCTACAGGCCAGACTCTGTACGGCAGAGTGCTGTGGAACCCAGACCAGAACCTGAACTCGGCCTACAAGCTTCAGCTAGAGAAGGTCTACCTGTGCACGGGGCGGGACGGTTATGTCCCCTTCTTTGACCCCACAGGGACACTGTACAACAAGGGTCCCCAGTACGGCTGCATCCAACCCAACAAACACCTCAAACACAGATTCCTGCTGCTGGTAAACTTGTTATGTTAAACCTTCATTTTCTACCAAGAGTGGACTGAGGGGGTAATGGTGGCCTGGTGGATAGTTCAAATCCCACTTGGGGAACACCACCACTAGTGTGCCCTTGAGTAAGGCACTTAGCCCTAAGTTACTCCAGGGAGACTGTCCCTGTAATCTCTAATTGTCAGTCACTTTGGATAAAAGTGTCTGCTAAAATGGTTACAAATATTGCTGTAGATTCCACTCTTCTTTCCATGCACCATTACTGTTGGAACAAAGAGCTGGATGTTGTATACTTGTTGGTACTGGTATGTCACCCAACGTGACCGCCAAGCCTACCTGTCAGTGTCACCAGACAAACTGGTTTGGTCACCTCTTTCAGTGCTTTTTTAAGATATTCAAAAACTTGTAGGTATTCAAATAAAAACAAATCCGATTCAGCAAAATAAGTCTGGATTGTCCATAAGTGACGTTGATGGAATACCCCCCAGGTGTTGCAGCGTTGAATTGTTGACACTAATGTTTACAACTACACTTTATTTGGTATGTGTGAACATGTGCCTTCCACATCTATAGAGCTAGCAGACTGACATCTCCTAACATTAATGCTTATTTCACATCATCAGGAATCAGTTGAAATGACAGTGATTGTGTGTGACCTGTATTTCCATGACGTTCCCTTCGATGCCAGCTTTGCGGCTGATCTATCCGATCTGCAGGCCATGACAGCGATGCTACATTTATGTCATATGGATAAAAGCAGGGAAACACATATCCAATTTCACCCCAAAACATCAACCGCGACAGCAACTGTACACAATGCCCAGTCTGATGATCTGGAGTCGGGCTGACAGCACACTGTCTGTCTGGATGCCTGGACACACAACATAGGAACATGGGGAGTTAGATGGATGGCAGAGTATGTTACACGTAACTTAACTGATTAACACCACAGAGCCAAACCAAGCTCAGCCAAGCTGAACTGTACAGGGCTGGCCTGGTTACTTTGAAGAATGTAAAATCTAAAACATATTCAGGTTTGTTTAACACTTTTTTAGTTTACTACATAATTCCACAGGTTATTTCATAGTTTTGATGTCTTCAGTATTAATTTACAATGTAGAAAATAATAAAAAATAAAGAAAACCATTGAATGAGAAGGTGTGTCCAAACTTTTGACTGGTAGTGTATATCATTGCCTTATTGTGTCATTTAGAATGTTGAATTCAGATTCAGATTCATTTATTTATTCAAGGGACAGTGCATATTAATAAAACAAAAATAAATTGTAAATACGCCAGAGTTAGCCCGAAAGCTAGTTTTCATCCGCAGTCCCTATGCCATGATGTTGTATACGGCTCCCTGGAGGAAAACAGTACATTTAAAAGATAAAATATAGGTAGACCTAGGCACAAAAAAGTAGACAGGACAAGCATTTAGCTTAAGGGCATAACATAGGGGGTTAAAAGAGTATACATTAATCATAGGCGGTTAAAGGGAGGGTACATATTCGGTAAGCAGACTGAAGTGTATAGAAGCTATGATGCTGTTTAACATTTAGGAGACAAGAATCACTACCATAACAACATATGGACAACATTCCAAACTCATTTCAACTCAGTGTAGTGCAGTATTCTACAGTCATTAGCAAACATGGACAAAGAGAGAGAAGATATTGAGAAGAAGAAGGAGGAGATGGAAGGAGTGGAGGCAGCCATGGAGAAGAAGAAGGAGGAGATGGAAGGAGTGGAGGCGGCCTTGGAGAAGAAGAAGGAGGAGATGGAAGGAGTGGAGGCAGCCATGGAGAAGAAGAAGGAGGAGATGGAAGGAGTGGAGGCGGCCCTCTTTGAGGGAAGGAAGCAGCTTAACAGAGACAACAAGGTGTTGAGGAGGGAGCAACAACAGCTAGAAAAAAAGGTAGAGTGGTTGAAAGAGAAGACAGCTGTCTTATTGGAGGACAGGGAGGAGTGGAGGGCAAAGGAGGAGGTTGTTTGGAAGAAAGCAGAGGAGGTTGAGAGGAGGAGTGAGGAGATGGATAGAGAAAGGGAGGTGATGGAAAGAGAGAGACAGGAAATTCAGCAACAGCATTTGAAGAACAAGAAAGAGGAGGAACTTCTGAGGAAGAAGAAAGAGGAGATGGCTAAGAAGGGAGAGAGGCTGGAGCAAGAGTGGGCCGCTATAAAGAAAGCTGGAAAGGAGCACATGCTCAAAACATGGAGTGACAGTGATGCCCTGACTAATCAGCAAAGACTGCTGGAAGAAGAGAGGGAGAAGTTAAAGAAGAGGGAGAGCAGGGTGAACATCAGAGAGAGTGAGGAAATGGAGAGGATGGAAAGAGAGAGAGAGAAAAACCAGCAGCAGAATTTGAAGAACAGGAAAGAGGAGGAACTTCTGTGGAAGGAGAAAGAGGAGATGGCTAAGAAGGGAGAGAGGCTGGAGCAAGAGTGGGCCGCTCTAAAGAAAGCTGGAAAGGAGCACATGCTCAAAACATGGAGTGACAGTAATGCCCTGACTAATCAGGAAAGACTGCTAGAAGAAGAGAGGGAGAAGTTAAAGAAGAGGGAGAGCAGGGTGAACATCAGAGAGAAAGAGGAGGAAGAGAAAGAGCAACTGAAGAAGGACATAAAGAGGGAAGCCCTGAGAAAAGAGAGGATGGTGAGTGAAAAATAATGAATAGAAAGAGATATAATCTACACTATTAGTCTACAGTCTGATATATGCTGTGTTAAGGTTAGGGGGGGGAAAACCCTTGACTTAACTTGTCAAACTACAACCCTACTCTTTGTGTTCTACTTCCTCTTCTTTCACCTAACATGACCCCTAACCCCCTTATGTCTTGTTTTGACTTTGTTGCAGATGAAGATGGGCCATAACGGTCACCCACGCATCTTCTCACTAAGGGGATGCCCTGCAGCCAGGGCCCTGAATACTAGCCGTTACAAATCCCATGCAGGCTCAGGTAATACATCCCATACACTATATGAGAATTAGCGTGTGTGTGTGTGTGTGTGTGTGAGTTAATACATCCCATACACTATATGAGTGTTTGTGTATGTTAAAACCATTACTTAAGTGCTACCAACTAAGTGTAACCTACTGATAAGCATCCTAAAATGTATACATTATCAAGCTAGCTTGAAGTATTACTTTTCAGTGGAGTGGGCCCTATAGACTAATATACTGTAATGCAGTTCTCATCAGCTGAGCTCACTTGACATTGGCCCTGCCTGAATACAGTGATTCTGTTGTAGGAGATGGCTTACCGACCTGATTGGCTAAGGAACTGGAGAAGAGAGACAAGGAGAGGAAGACAAACTTCATCTTGATAATAAACGTAATGCTTTCACCATTTCATCTGTGACTACTTTGAATGCTCAGAAATCTACTCTCCATCACTGTGAATAGTTCTATACATGTATCTTTATCAATCTGAAGGGATTATTCACTCATTGTTCATTGTTCCCTGTGTAACTAATGGGACAATATTTTTTTGTAAATAGTGAATAGTTGAATAGTGAACTGTGAATAGTTCTATACATTATCAATCTTATCTGAAGGGATTATTCACTTAGTTTTCATTGTTAAAATGTCTCACGCCTTACAGTACAATATATACAGTTCCCTGTGTAAGTAATGGGACAATATACAGTATATATATATATATATATATATATATATATATATATTTAAGTAAGGCATTTTTCTGAACGATGATATACACTCACCATCACAAACAAATAATTTAATTTAAAATAATTATAAAGGACACTGTTTGTGTTACATGGACTAATGTCCAGACTGCCATGGCAGATGGCTGGTACAGCAGAAACAGATGAAGGTGTCACTACAGTCTGTGGTGGTGACGTCCTTACCTGCCCAGCGTACTCCACATAGTCCTGCTGGCCGGGTCGTGATCCCACACTGGAAGTGGAGGTGGCAGAGCCCTGCTCCGTACGATGGCATACTGGTTCAGGTTGCCAGTCCTCTTCACCGTGCCAGCCTTCTCACTCATGTTGTAACTGAGGGAGGGGGGGGGGGGGGTAGAGAGACACTTTTTACAGCCATGTAAACTGTAGCAGAGGTGATTTGGAATCACACTCTTATGATGAGGTACAGCATCCCACCCTGAGGATGTCCTTGTGGCCTAACGGTAGACGCCTAGTGATAAACCCAGGTTCCAAACCTTGTCTGTCACGTTAGGCTTTGTGAGATACTGGTCCCAATTCACTCAATTTCAGATATAGGGAAACCACACTGCACGTTCACTTTCCAGACCAGGTTTGGTCTTCGTGGTCATCAGCAGTCTTCCTGGTCAGGTCACATGGTCGGGAAAAACTCTAGGCCCTACTTGAATGATATTTAGGATGAAGTGTAAAGAATTGGTTGTTTGCCTTTGTGATCAATCTCACACCGGTATTAAGGCAATATCTTATCTCTGTAATTATGACATCAAAAGAGAGGAAAACTCCCAAGGTAATGAAAAGGAAAGTCACATCCTCTTCTCTCGTATATTAATCTCACCAGCATTTCAGATCAATAGCCTTGCTCAGTATGCCCCTTATGTTTCGAGTTCTGTTCCATTAAGTCAGCACCCCGCCTTGGGTGTGCATTCTTTAATCCATCAATACTTTATGAACAGAGAGGATGAAAGGACAGGATGAAAAGAGGATGGAAAGAGCAGATGGAAAGAGAGGATGGAAAGGGAGGACTGAAAGACAGGATGAGAAGAGAGGATGACTGAGTGGAGATTGGGGGTACTGACCTTTTGTGTTGAAAGCTGATGAGGGACCACTGGATGTGGAAGACATTGTCACTGACCACGTTGGGCTTGCTGTCCTTCACCAGGAACTTGAAGTGGTCGCTGGTCTCCTTGGTGCTCTCCTCATGGAGCACGTAGCTGATCAGCCCCAAGTTGATGTCAGCTGGAGGGCACAGGTTCATGTGTAAAGCCACACCGCTCACATATTGCCCAATGAAATATGTATTTATTGTGTTGCGATCATGATCATCATTTTCACATGAAGAGAGCAGAAACTATAAACTGAAATAGTTTAACTTGAATGAATGAATGATGAATGAATGAATGAATGATGAATGAATGAATGGTCTTTATTGTCATTGATATAGTACAGGTACCATACAACGAAATTTGGGAGGGGGGGCTCCCCTGGTGCTAGCAATTTTTTTTACTAAAAACAAGAAGGGAAAAGAGCTGGTTTACATAAATAAAGGCTATGTACACTATCCACTATACTATACTATACAAATAAAACACTGTGCTGTACTCTATGCTATAAATATCCTACAATTTTCTATCTCTGAACCTTATGTACCCGAGGGTTGTCATATTGCACATAGTGTTATTGCACATTCATTTAAAGTGTCGCAGTTTGCAGGTTTGAAATGTTCACAGTTGTGTTTCAGTATTGCACTTGATTACAATCTAGTAGTTGCCATCAAATTGTCTAGATTGTCCAGGGCCTAGAACCTAGGTCTTTGCTGTGTTCAGGGCCTGAATGGCCCTGGGGTAGAAGCTGAGCTTCAGTCTATTTGTCCTTGCGGACATGGTCCTGTACCGCCTGCCCGAGGGCAGCCGAACAAAGTGTTCGTTCCCAGGGTGGGATGGGTCTCTGGAGATCTTGGAGGCCTTCCTGAGGCAGCGTGTGTTGTACAGCTCTTCCAGAGAGGGGAGGGGGGCGCCGATGATCTTCTGGGCCGATCTCACGACTCTCTGTAGCGCTTTCCTCTCTGTGGCTGTGCAGCTGGAGAACCACACGCAGATGCAGTAGGTGAGGATGCTCTCCACTGTGCAGCGGTAGAAGGTCACAAGCAGCTCCTGTTTGAGGTGGTATTTCCTGAGGACTCTCAGGAAGTAGAGCCGCTGTTGTGCCTTCTTGATGATGGCTGCTGTGTTGGTCTTCCAGGACAGGTCATCCTGTATGTGCACCCCCAGGAATCGGAGGGTTGAGACTCTCTCCACGCTCCCTCCATCGACGAGCAGGGGCTAAACCTCAGATTTTTTCCTCCTGAAGTCCACGATGATTTCCTGGGTCTTTGACTGGTTCAGCAGCAGGTTGTTAACCTTGCACAGCTTGCCCAGCTGCTCCACCTCATCCCTGTACGCCGCCTCGTCCCCCCCCGAGATGCAGCCCACCACGGTGGTGTCGTCTGCAAACTTTACGATGGAGTTGCTGGGGTGGACGGGGGTGAAGTCGTAGGTGTAGGGGTTGTAGAGGATGGGGCTTAGCACGCAGCCCTGGGGGGACCCAGTGCTGAGTCTGAGGGCTGTGGAGGTGTGGGAGCCCACCCGCACCCTCTGGGGGCGGTCAGACAGGAAGTCCTTGATCCATGCACAGATGGAGTGTGATAGTCCCAGGTCTAGTAGTTTGGTCACTAGTCTGTCTGGAAGGATGGTGTTGAAGGCAGAGCTGAAGTCCACAAAGAGCAGTCTCGCGTAGCTGTTCCCCCTCTCCAGGTGGGATAGAGTGGAGTGGAGAGTCGTCGCGATGGCGTCCTCTGTGGACCTGTGGGCTCTGTAGGCGAACTGCCATGGTATGGATCCAGGTTGGGCGGGAGGCGTGTGACTATGTGGGCCCGGACCAGTTTCTCGAAGCACTTCATGATGATTGGTGTGAGAATGGAGAAAGAAACAGTCAGTTGGGAATGGAGAAAGAAACAGTCAGTGAACCCTATTCAGAGGGTTTCACACTGGCCAGGACTGTACCTTGAAGGTGCTGACAATCTCTGTAATTGCATTGAGCAAATAAATGCCTGGAGGACACAAAAAATCCTCCAACTAAACAAGGACAAAACAGAGATAATTGTATTCGGTGCACCTGACAAAAGATTGAAAAACCTGATTCTCTCCCTCTTCAAACTAAAAAACAGATCAGAAATCTTGGTGTAATTCTAGACTCCGATCTAAACTTCAATAGCCACATAAACTCGACAACTACATCAGCCTACTATCACCTGAAACACATAACAAGAATGAGATGTCCAAGCTCCATGTCCAAGCAAGAACTTGAAAAACTCATCCATGCATTTGTTTCGAGTAGACTTGATTATTGTAATGGTCTACTAACAGGCCTATCTAAAGGAGCTGTTCGTAAATTGCAGCTCATCCAAAATGCCGCTGCTAGGGTCCTAAGAAAAACAAAGAAGTTTGAACACATTAGGCCATCTGGGGGCGTTATGGTCTAGAGGTGGCAGGTGTCCATATATGATCTGTGTCCATATGATATGGTAAATATCCTACTAAGTGATCAGATATAACCAAAGACATATTATTAATGTTAATCTAATGTAACCACTTTAGGCTATAAATTAACCATTGATAATGATTGTTTACTAACCAGTATAATGTAACCAGTTTATTACAACAAAGTAACCACAATCAAAGTAATCTGGAGTATGTATTAAATGTTGACTAATGTTGAAATGTAACCAAGAAAATACTGAGAACTAGACTCGTGAGCTGAGATGAGTTGAGGCCACGGCTGTTCAGTCGAGGTTAGCTGAGGACAGTTGTGCTAGAACTACAAATATGGCGAGCACTACAAGTCCTAAAGACTACAAATCAGAAAGAACTACAAATCAAATGCTACATCTACCATGTGTTGTAATGTGATGTATTGTACAGTATGCTACCATGTATTGTACCGTGAACGCAAGTGGCTTCTTGTTACCCTGTAGTTATCATAGAAAAAGGGAGATCGCGTTCAATCCAATGCATGTCAGGTAACATAAGTTCGATGAAATCATACAAGCCATGATTGAACTATCCCTTCAGTCATCGCCATATGCAGCCTCAGCGCCATGATGTAAGGCCCTTAAAAAGCACTGAGGGATTCGCTAACATGAGGATGATTTACCTAATTTTTGGAGGGAGAATTGAGTGTATGTGAACGCATCCTGTGAAAGAAAGGCCTACTGTATACATTTCTGTATAAAACAAGTGTTGTTGATAGGCTACATTGAAATAAACTTGAATAAACTCTTGTCCTTTTGTTTGCAGAGAATATTGGGAGAACCTTCTTCAAAGTCCTACTTGATACCAATCACAGTGTATGTTTGACTGAAATTGCATTCATAATCCTAAGGTACCTTGAAGTACAGTGGGTCACTTAACATTTGTATTGTAATGATGAGTCAAAGATGGTCTGCTGTCAAATTGTTTAATTTGATCAATGTTGTAGCCTACCAATCCTTCATAAATCATAGAATAACACATAAATCAACAGACACTTTTCTGGTCTTAGGCATGTCCTGCATTTCATCGTCTTTACTCTCCCCCATGCAGTGTCTCCTGATCCTTTTACTCCTCTGTGCGTTCTCTGACATTCCTAAAAAAGAATTCCATAGAGGCGTATTTCCAAAAGAGGCTACTCTCTCTCCGTCCTGCATTTCATCGTCTTCACTCTCCCCCATGCAGTGTCTCCTTTTCCTGTTACTCCTCTGTGCGTTCTCTGACATTCCTAAAAAAGAATTCCATAGAGGCGTATTTCCAAAAGAGGCTACTCTCTCTCCGTCCTGCTCTCCGTAGGCCCCGCTCTGCCACTTGGCAGAGTTTAATCCTTGCTGAGACTTGGATTTCGGTTTTCGGATGCGGAGCTGGGATCCGGTTTCCTTCCCGGTGAGAGGAGGTGAAAACTGATTAAGATCCATCACGCTTCTCTCCGTTCCGTTTACCTTTTCACGGTATGAAGGTCGCCTCTGAATCCGGCTGCGTCGGAGTGCGCTGGGTACCTGAGTGTCGCTCGAAGGCTGTGTGCCCCTGTCCACAAGCAGCTCTCCACTGGGCGTTCTGGTGTTGACAAGAATGTCACTGTCACACCTAGACATTGACTCGAGTATTTGCTTGGCTTGATCAAAGTTCACTAAGTCTGGTATCATGTCATCGTCACTCTCATAGCTGGTTACAGGTGATGACGTTTGGGTGGCTTTTCCCAGTTCCACAGCATATTCAGTCTGTTTTGCTGCAGACACAGAGGTCGGGAGCTCGGCCGCTTTGTGATTATGCATATCTATATCTCTTGGGCCTGATCTCCTCAAGGCCCTCTTTTCTATTTTGCGAGCCCACCTCCTTTGGCGGTTCCTGAAGCGCACCAGTCTCCTGCGCACCAGTCTCCTGCGTTTGTTCTTCTTCACCATCTTAACAGTGAAGGCACCTTTCCTCTCTGCCTCTCGACCTGCGTCTGGAATTTTATTACACTTGGAGGACGTTTTGTGTAACACACCTTTATGACATCACAGAATATGCAAACAAACTTCCCCACTGTGACATCATCTGGTAACCGTGATGAAATCTGCATTTTTCTGCCTGTAAGAAAGACCTCCATTTTACATGAGAGCAACTCTCTCAACAAATAAGGCAATATAAATCCATTATGTGTACATGCAATTCATTCACATATACTGTATGTGCTTGAGTATTTCCAAACAGTTTGGAAGAAATCCATCAACAGCTAAACGTTCCCCCTGTGCAGGAAACACTGACCATATTCACCCTATATTCCCGCAAGGTCCCTAAGGTCAGCTGAGACTAATCAGCTAATCATTCCAACACGGTAAAGCAGCATTCAGTCACTCTGCTGCTTGTTTTACATTCATTAAAGTGGAGTTAAATCTATGACTTGTATTACGAGGTGTTATTCCACATAACTAAATACAATTAGCAGCGTGTTCACTTTGAAGATTTAATTACTTATATGGTATTACTTTGTCTGCCCTCATCGTCAATTATAGGCTGGTAAAGATTCATTGTAGGGCCCTAATTGGTAAGGTACCACTAATTACTGGTTGAACCTGGAAAACTTGAGGAACTGGAAACACATAAGACAATTATACTGTTAGCAATGAACACAGAACACAAATATAAGGGTTTACATTTTTTATTACTAAAAAGGCACCGATTACAGGCATCATATTGATAGCATTGTGATTATCTCCACAAATGATAGCACCAAAAATATAATGTTATCTCACCAACTTCCCACTGATTTTATTGATAGGCACATATGAAGAGAGAGAGAGAGAGAGAGAGAGAGAGAGAGAGAGAGAGAGAGAGAGAGAGAGAGAGAGAGAGAGAGAGAGAGAGCGAGAGAGGCAGAGAGAGAGAGAGAGAGAGAGAGACAGAGAGAATGCCCCACAAAATGGTTTTATGCAGAACATTCAGTGCTGTGGGATGTTGGGTTGAATTCCAGCTCTCTCAAACCAGTGTCATACACTTCCTTACAGTACAGTACACCACACATATTATTACAGATCATTCTGACAGACTATGGAAAATACAGTAGATGAACCATACATAATTCATGATATGAGGGTAATATAGTAATACATAAAGTGAAATAACATAATGAGGAAAATGACAGAACCGTTTTGAGGTGGGATTGAAGTTATTATGTACATAAAACACAAATGAGGCATTTTGGGTCTTTTGGCAGAATGAAGGCATAAAACAGTAGACACATATCTTGTATAAAATACTACATGTACCATAACATGTAAAAAAAAAAAAAAAAAATTTAAAAGTTATACAGCATTCTATGGTGTGAGTGGGGTGGACACCAATCAATACAATCTACAATAGTATTCAAAGTGCACACAGTCAATCAATCAAAACACTTGTTTTGTCGTCCAGTGATGGTTATTATAATCATTGACAGATGGAATTTCACTTTATATCCTTGGAAACACTTGATGTTTGGATTTTGGAAATAAATGCATGAGACAAGATACTGCATGGCACTTATCATGGACAGCTGTTGTCTAGTGAAAAATATGTCACACTATGTCAAAAACATATTACACTATGTGATACATATATGTAATATATTATATATGGTTCATATAATACATGACATATTATATCAAAAAAATACAGTATATAAGGCTTGACCTTGGTTGCAGATGCATAATCTGCATATGTGGAGGCATAATCATGTTCATGGCGTAATTGCACTTGAATAGATGTTATTTACACACTACTCATTAGCCTTGGGCTATAATCAATGCACTCATATGTGCTTAATACTTTCATAGTGGTCATATTGTGGCACTGAAATGAAATAATGCAGCGGAGAAACTGAACTATTAGTCCAAACAATCTGAAGTAAAGTGCCTGAGCTACCACTGAAAATGTTGGTGTTGTAAAGATGTAAAAGTAAAGCAAATAACGATGTCTATTTCACTTGACTGATTCCAGTGTATTTGTGTTTTTTCTATGGCGAGACGAAAAACAGAAACTAACACTCAAAAGTCACAAATCGGATGTTTTTACGACTCGGTTCGATAGTTCACTCGTTTCTTGATTCCTGAGGTAGCCCAGTTGTGAAATGATCTGAACGCTGCATAGCTGGCCAACAGACACGCTTCCCTTTTTAACTCTCATGGTCGTATAAAAAAATACATTAACAATATCTTATTCCATAATTACAAACGAACGCCTTAGAAAATAAGTTTTGTTTTTTTGATTTTCCTCTTAAAATCCACCTCCCAGGTTGGGTCACGGTAGAGAGCTCACACCTCAGTGCCGTCGTTCAGGTTGTTGTGGAGTTTGACTTCAAGGTTGACCTGCTTGACCTTGACCCCGCCGTTGACCTTGACCCCGCCGTTGACCTTGCCGTTGACCTTGCTGTTGACCTTGCTGTTGACCTCCTGGGTTCGGTTGAGGATGTTGATGTTTCTCACGGTACAGTTCTTGCTGCTGAAATTCTTCTCTAGACACTTCTCCAGACACACCTCTACCTTAGTGTTGAGAGGGTACTCTTCCACCATCTTGGGTGGGGACTTCTTCTTCTTTCCCGACTGCCGGCACTTCCGGATCAGGAAACAGGAAGCCAGCAGGACCAGGACCAGCAGGGTGAGTGCGGCCACGCCCCCGCCCACCGAGCTGCTCATCTGGGGGTTAAAGGTCCCAGAGGCCTCCACCTCCAGGCGTAGCGTCTTCATGTTGGTGCCGTTCTTGACTTGATCGCCCTCGTTGTCGTAGATGAGCGACTCGTCCAGGGTGAGACGGCCACTGCGGTCCACCAGGTCGCGACGAGGGCGGCTGAGCTGGTAGGTCAACGAGCGCTGGATCCTCGGACCGGAGATGGACTCTGGACCGATCACGTAGATCACCTGCAGATACCACTGATGACCCGCCTCCACCTGTCAGTCAACACAGAGAGGGAGTGGCTTTCAGACTATGGAGAATATCCATACATAGTAGCAGATACTGTAAATTAAATGATGTCAGTGTTATACCGGTCAGCATTCATGTTACCCAGTTTAACACTAGAAGAGCCGTGAGGGGTCACGGTGACCCCTATGAGTAAAAAAAAAAATCTATCTTTGCACTCGATCAAATTTCAGGACCATCCTTTCATGACTTTTCCTAGATATATGCGTTCTACCACCCAGTATCCTTACATTTTCAAAATCACTTCAGGAGAAGATAGAATAAAGCTGTTTTGCCGTTTTTCTGTGTAGGAGGCCAGCTAAAAAAGAAGCTCCCTCCAGTGGTCTCTGTGTGTAAATAGCAGATTTACATTCTAAAAAGGCGGCTCTACCAGTAGGTAAAATAGGCACAGCTGTTGTAGTGTTAACCCTGTTTATTATCCAAATGTAGCACACATCAGGGTGCAAGGGAGAATACTGTAACTAGAAGTTGTCCAAATCTTCAAAAGGACTACTTTTAGAATGTTTGTTCACAAGATGAGCCATCACTGACCTTATAAAGGGCATCGACTTTCATGGTGAACCCATCAACCCCCGGCATCGCTGTCATGGCCTGCAGATCGGATAGATCAGCCGCAAAGCTGGCATCGAAGGGGACGTCATGGAAATACAGGTCACACACATCTGGCTGCCTCCGATCCTGCAGGAGAGAAACATCACTGTCATTTCACAAGTATACAAGTATACAGCCACAAGCTCTCTGTCCCAACCTTAAGGGTGCATGTGAAGAGGAGTTGAATCTACAGCCATATCAATCCACTAGGTAGAAAATTAAGGTTTAAGTTTACCAGCAGCAGGAATCTGTGTTTGAGGTGTTTGTTGGGTTGGATGCAGCCGTACTGGGGACCCTCGTTGTACAGTGTCCCTGTGGGGTCAAAGAAGGGGACATAACCATCCCGCCCCGTGCACAGGTAGACCTTCTCCAGCTGAAGCTTGTAGGCCGAGTTCAGGTTCTGGTCTGGGTTCCACAGCACTCTGCCGTACAGAGTCTGGCCTGTAGGGGCAGCAGAGAGGGAGAGCTTTGACCTTTGATGCTCTTTATTGAGACATCTTCAAATAAGAAATGAGCAAACCTCATGTTGGCTCAGAATGTGTGACCATGGGGCTGTACAGTATGTTGTGCTTACCCATAGAGAAGGCTCCCTTGTAGTCCATCTCAGCCATGGACATGTCGGCGATGGCCGGGTCCATCATGAACACCTTCTCGTTGTTACACAGCTGGAACTCTGTGTTGAGGGAGTAGACCACGGGGACGGGCCGGTTGGTCTGCTGGAAGGCGATGGGCACCAGGAACCTGGAGGAGAGGAGACAGGAGGTGACTGAACATCAACAGGAGGCTGGTGGAGGTAGAAATCAGAGAACAAGCTCACTGAAATGCATGAAACGAAATGAGGAATGGTATCACATACCAACCACGTGTTCGATACCATTCTTAATTCCATTTCATGCATGACAATGTGCCCGTGCTCCAATTGACAATAAAGGCAGAGCAATAAAACTAAATAACGGCCAAGGAATAAGCCATCTTTAAATTCTCCACAACCGGCCTGCAGTAATAAGTTAGGCCAAGTTAGGTTTATAGCTGAAGACAGAGAGTGACTACATTCTACTAAACAATGATCTACTAAACTCATAGTTTATATTATTTGACAATGTTAAAAGAGTGGCTTGATATTGCTTCTCATTAAGTCAAGCCACTGTAAACTTAACGAGACGTGCACTGCACACCACCGAAGGTAACATCTTCTTTTCCCTCTGTAGGGAAAGTGTCTCAATGTGTTGTGTATGAGAGCTGTGTATGGAGGCTGAAGAGGGACATACTTCTCTGGGGCGTGGGCTGTGCAGGACAGGGGCTTGTCCCCGGGGTCTATCCAGGGCTGGGTGGGCTGCACAGTGCAGGGGATGAGGAAGACCGTGTACTCCCCCGAGTAGTCCTTCCTGGAGCACAACAAGCGTAACAACAGGGATAAGCACCATGACCAAAATGGCTGCAACTCTCATTACAAAATGTGACACCAACTGGTCAAAGAATAAACCAAACGCCCAAGTAATTTTTCAGTTTTTTACATAGCCTGAAACTACAGATTGTAAGCTTTCAAATGATGTGTCATACATTGATATATATATTTTTTTTTTACATGACAGGCGTATTTGAATGTTGGTAGCCTACACCTCAAACACTGAATAGGAGAAAAGTGACTCTAAATGCAGCCACAGCTATGAACGCTGCTAACAGCTAGCGGCTAACAGTGGTACATCGCTACGAACGTCTAACTCCGTTTTTATAACATCACAACATGCTGAGAGAACATCGACATGGTAAAAACACATAACTACACATAATTAGATGAACACACAGTCCTTGCTTTTGAACACGTCCTAAAATGAAAGTATGTTTACAAGTCATTATCACTTATTGGTAGCCTACGGCAAACGAGAACAGTGAATCCAATCCACAAATACAAGTATTTAGTGATCGTTAAACTGTTGTTTATTATATCGAGTGGGTACTTTAAAACTTCAAGTTGGTGTTATGAAAGAAATATTGTTGACACAATAAGTTTCACGTTCACTTTTCAACCCCTTCGAGAGAGTGTGTGGTTTGCACGCTCACCAGCCGTGGTCACAACTTGTCTCAGGTTCAAGTTGTTTATTATTTATCCCAGAGGGGAAATGTCTTTCTCACTTTCTCTGTTTGAGAGCGAAACATCATGTTATTAGTCTCTGAACTATATAAAATGGTGAGACAGTCTCAGGCCTCTTCTAGGAACATACATTTTTATAGATGATTTACTTAAGGCTCTTCTCCTGCTGTTGTTTGAGCACCAAACCCTCTTCTACTACACAATAGCTTCCTTCCATCATCCAGATGGGATTTAGATACATGTTATGGACAAAATCTAATGAGGCATCTCAGAACCAAAGGTGGAAAGACAATCCAATTCTATTTAAAGTCACATCTTTATCAGAGGGAGGTTTAGGATTTCCAAACTCTTAGTATGTCTGTGGTTTTGGGTGTCACTAGAGCAGTGGTCTTCAACCAGGGGTCCGCGACCCCTAGGGGGTCCGCAGAGGTACTGCAGGGGGTCCGCCAATTATTCACCAAATTGACAATTGTTCACCAAAATAATTAGTGAGAATTAAAAAATATAACAAAAATGATATTGAGTAAAGTACAAGCATTAATAGGCAATAATACACTACTTTTGACAAAAACTATTTACAAAATAAATGATTCCCATGATGCAGAGTCTAACATAACGTTAGCAAAAAAAAAAAAAAAACTATCTAGCAAGCTAGGTGTTGGTTAAAATGGTGCAGTTCGGTCTTTGTTGTGAAATTAACGTTAATCAATAACGGGAAATTATATATTTTTATCAATCATAAACACATATAGGCTAATAACCCCGCATATAAATAATAAGGTGGAATAAAGGGTGAATTAAGTAAATATAAAAGTTATTATAGGCCTTAAAATGTGACACATTAAAAATATATATACAGTATATACATATGGGGGTCCCTGTTCTGTTTGTCTCGCGTCCAAGGGGTCCTTGGGCTGAAAAAGGTTGAAGACCCCTGCACTAGAGAGTTGACTGACCTGCTGTATGAGCTGGTGGCCCTCCAGAGCTGGTAGGGCGAGTCGAAGGACTGGGCGCTCCACAGCAGCTGCAGGTCAAACTCCACCCCCCCCAGGTGATCCGGGGCCATCAGACGTGTCTTGTGACCGGGCAGCGTGTGGTGCTCTGGGACGAACTGGCCTACAGTCAGACAGACAGACAGACAGACAGACAGATAGATAGAGAGAGAGTCATTAGTCACTGAAAGAGTCACTGTCTCTGTCTCAGATTGGGTATGGTAGCCTAGTTTTACTGGTGTCATGGCTGTGATGTATTGATGAACATCTTGCCTACACGCTGAACATTAGCTTTGTATCCAGACTAACACTTTATGTTCAGTTGACTTCTGGGTGCAGAGCGCTCACCACCAGGGTTCAACACCAATATGTTACTACATCTGTGTCATATGGATAAAAGCAGGGAAACACATATCCAATTTCACTTCAGAACATCAACCGCAACAGCAACTGTACACAATGCACAGTTACATATCAGTGATGCACACAACGCCAAGGACTCACCTCTGAACTTGGCGTGAGTTTTAAACTCAATCACCAGTCGGCCATCTTCCCTGATGTAGATCCTGATGATCTGGAGTCGGGCTGACAGCACGCTGTCTGTCTGGATGCCTGGACACACAACATAGGAACATGGGGAGTTAGATGGATGGCAGAGTATGTTACACTTAACTTAACTGATTAACACCACAGAGCCAAACCAAGTGTGTGTGTGTGTGTGTGTGTGTGTGTGTGTGTGTGTGTGTGTGTGTGTAGTGGGTACAGTAGCATAGTGTGTGTGTGTCCTTGTGTGTGTGTGTGTGTGTGTGTGTGTGTGTGTGTGTGTGTGTGTGTGTAGTGGGTACAGTAGCTTAGCTTAGCTTAGCTTAGCTTAGCTTAGCTTAGTGTGTGTGTGTGTGTGTGTGTGTGTGTGTGTGTGTGTAGCGGGTACAGTAGCATAGTGTGTGTGTGTGTGTGTGTGTGTGTAGTGGGTACAGTAGCATAGTGAGTGTGTGTGTGTGTGTGTGTGTGTGTGTGTGTGTGTGTGTAGTGGGTACAGCAGCATAGTGAGTGTAGGCCTCTGACAGACCTGTCCTCCAGAGCACTGTGTCGTAGAAGAAGGAGAACTCCATCTCAGTGTGGTGCTCCAGAGAGGCCCAGCCGCGAGGCGCCGTCACGTAGATGTAGGACACATAGAGAGGCACCTGCACCGTCAGGAAGGACTGGGCCGAGTCCCGCACCTGAGGGACACAACAGGGCGTGATTAAGATGGGCTTTGTACTGTTTCTACCAAGCAAGTGTAATGTCCATTGATAATGCTGTATGCTGTTGTGTGTTGTTGTTGTGTCTCTTGTGTTCGTATAATTTACTCGATTTACTTAATAACTCACTTGAAAATATATAAATAATGTATAACTCAATAAATGAAAAGAAATTAAATAAAAGAACATGCATCCATTACTAATGGTAGGTCCAGCAGTTCTCGGTAGAGGCTCAGACACAAACCAAACACTTGAAATATTGTCTTGAATAAACAAACTTGGGAGTATGAATGTCAATGTGCTTCTATGTTTCTTTCCTTTTTTTTCTTTTCTGACATTCCATGACATCATATTTTCATTAATGTTATTTATTATTTGATTTATTTATTTCATCTATTATGTGACATTATTATTCTTTTCTCCACAGACTGTAGAATACTTTTCAACATCATGTGGTGTATGACAGAAATATGAGGTGTATTAAAGCTGAGCCATGATCAGACATAAGGCAGTGTGCATACGGCTGTTGGGCTGCAAACTGTCAGTCTGCTCACATGATCACCGCAACCAAAGTCAATGCAAATGATGTTGTGACTAGACACGGTATGTTGTTACTAAACATTTCTCAACAGCGCCCTCCAGAGGAGGATTTCTGAGCACATTATTGCATGTCAACTGGTAAAGTATGTGTGTGTGTATGTCATGTGTAGTGTACATATTGTGTGTGTGTCCCCTGTGTAGTGTAAGTGTACATATCGTGTCTGTGTGTGTGTGTGTGTGTGTGTGTGGGTATCATGTGTTGTGTAAGTGTACATATCATGTGTGTTTATATGTGTGTGTGTGTGTGTGTGTGTGTGTGTGTGTGTGTGTGACTGTGTATCTGTGTGTTGTGTACCATGTATCATGTAAATATCATATCATAACAGATGCATGTGTTTTGTACCTGGAAGTCGGCGGTGACGGAGCCTCCACACACGTCTATGAGCTCCGTCATGTCGTAGTAGGCGTCGAAGGTCCAGATGCAGCTCTTCAGGTTCAGGTGCTTGTACAGCTGGATGCTTTTGGCCTCTCTGACGTTGGGGTTGAACTGGTAGGGCCGGTCATAGCCTGGACCCAGGGAGATGCTGTCATAGGACACGTCGTCCAGGAAACCCGTCTCTGGAACACACACACACACACACACACACACACACACAAATATGAATACAAATGTTGAGAACGTTTAGGTATTTCACATATGCACACACACATTGTTAAGGAAAAGACAAACCAGTCAATTTCATGTGTTCTCAATTGCATGTGTGTCTGTGTCTGTGTGTGTGTGTGTGTGTGTGTGTGTGTGTGTGTGTGTGTGTGTGTGTGTATGTGTGTGTATATACGCGCGCATACTATGTGTGTGTGTGTCTGTTTATGTGCATACTACATGTGTGTGTGTGTGTGTGTGTGTGTGTGTCCACCCACCAGAGATCCCCTGCAGGTCTTTGATGGTGACCAGGTTGGAGCAGATGTGCTGCTGCCTGTAGACGGACTCAGACAGCAGGAAGTGCAGGTTGTGCAGAGGCATGGTGGACACTAGGGGCAGCATACCGTCCTGGTGAGGGATCTGCACAGAGATGTGGATACTGCCCAAGAAGAGACCGCAATAAACGACACAGATCACCATTACCATTGTGCATCAACACATTAACAACCGTGCCTTTTTTACCTACTATAAGAGCCGCCTCGGGGGTCAAATGACCATAGTCTTTACAATGGAAAGCTGCTATTTACACACAAAGACCACTAATTGGCCGTCTTGTAAATTAGCCTGCCTCCTGCACAGAAGAACGGCAAAATATCTTCATACTAGCTTATCCTGATGTGATTTTGAAAATGTAAGGATACTGGGTGGTAGAACGCACATATCTAGGAAAAGTCATGAAAGGAGGGTCCTGAAATTTGATTGAGTGCAGATATATAACAATATTTTTACTCATGGCTGTTCTAGTGTTAACGGTGGTAGCCAGCAACAGCACTGGCTGTTCTAGCCCAGCCCTAACACAGTGTTAGTGTTAGTCAGTGTGGCCTGAGCTTTTATGGGATGATCAGATTCAATGTGATGTGTGTCTCACCGGTTGGGGTGCTCCTTGTGTTTGACATCCAGGTACTTGAGAGTGGCGATGAAGGACTGGGCCTGGAAGCCCCGGGCCGTTCCCGTGGTGACGGGCGTGTGACAGATGGAGCCGTCCGTGCCGATGATGGCGATGTTGCTCCTCAGCGGGGTGCCAAGATGACCCGCCTTGTCCCTGGCCTGAGCCACACAGCGCACGTGGAAACGCCTGCTGAAGTAGATACTCTCCAGGACCTGGAACACACCACCACACACACTCTGGTATGGGTCTATACAGAGTATATACACACCACCACACAGCTGTCTGGTATAGGTAAAAAAAACAACTTCTACAACAGCATGTTTGGATACTGGATTATGATTGGCTAGCAACAGTGGTAAATATCTCAAAACAACCTTCAGTTCAGACCGCATTTCCAGTATCAATGCGCCTCCCAATCAATCTGATTAAGAACACCTGTGCTTACCTACAATGCAATGGTTGATCTTGTTTATGGGACTATATTCTGTGGCGGAAGGATATATGTATTCTGAAACGATTAATGATTGTAAATAAATGAATTTAATGTTACAACTGTGTATTTATTTTTTATATTATATGGTGGCTGTTGTCGAAAAGCAATTTACCATTCGAGGGCGGGGGTTGTGTACTCATTTACCACTGTACAGGATTTTCGCCTCGTGCCACAACCCTGTACCAGTGGTAAATGAGTCCACAACCCCCTTCCTCTCATGGTAAATTGCTTCCATAACACACACAGACACGCGCGCACACACACACACACACACACATTCACACACACATACACACACACACACACACACACACACACTCCAATTAAACACACATGCACGCAAACCCACTGTCCCATAACCCGCATACATTGACAGAACACACACACACACACACACACACACACACACACACTCCCTAACATCCTCTATCCCACAGGTTCTCACCACTCACCATGTGGTTGGTGCGGGTGTAGGGCGTGCTGTCAGTGACGGTCTCGAAGGGGGAGCGGGCCCCGCTGGCGTCCGTGGGGGCGGCCACCTCCCAGCTGAAGTGGACCGAGGTCTGGTTGATGCCCGCCTCCTCGCAGCGCCCCTTCATCACCGAGTAGTTGGGGTAGTGGGGGTCACACGGGGTCACGCACACCAGGGGGTAGCCGGGCGACGGGGTCTTCTTACTGCCCTCCTTGGTCACCTCCTGGACGTGGTCGTAGTCAGACAGAGACACCACCTGGAGGGGGGGGGGGGGGGGAGGGTGGAGGGGGGAGGGAAGGAGGGGGGTTGAGGACGAATTACATTCAGAAAAGTTGTCTTGGACGACATGACAGGTGTGACTGTCTGTTAGCAGCCAGAGAACGTAGGCTAAGTCCTTGTGAAACTTATTCTGAAAGGAGGGCTTGACTCATCTCCTGTTCTCTACCAGTGATGTCCTTCATAAAGTTAAAGAGAAAGCGAGAGAAAGAATGTTTCATTTCTTCACTAGTGGAATATTTAGAGTCGTCAAACAGTCGCGCTTCCTTACGATGGGCGTGGAAGGGAGGATGAGACTCCCAGCGGCCTCCTGGTCCAGAATAGTCACTGTTGCTACGGTGATCTCTCCGAGCACCGCTTCCACGGGGTCATCGGGCCCGAGAACCAATGAGAACGACTCGTGCCATTCCCGGTCCTCATTGGACAGAATCTCTACCTTGAACAGGATGTGGTCCATTCCTGTAGAACAAATATAGGAGAAAATAATCTAAATATATTCATGAAGGGCAACATGTAAAATGTCAGTTGATGGACGCTCAAGTGTGTGGTGATAGATTGAGTAAGGAAATAAGGAAAAGTGCAAAGTAGTGTGCAAAAAAGTGTGCAAAAAAGAAAAATGTGTGGCCTGGGGTGGCCCAGTGGTCTAGCACCGCGGTCTACAGTGCACACATGTGACACAGTCTGATCACTTGGTCCGCATGTCGGCAACCAATCAAAATGTTGACTCTTCAGTATGAACACTTTTTGATTTTACTCTTTACAGAGGATTGTGAATCTTGAGTGCACAACGGCCAGATTGAACAAAGCAAGGCCCAGTACAGTTGATGCGTGGAAGGCTTATTCATTGAACTTGACTAACCTGACTGCTCTATGATTTGATTTTCCATTTACCCCAATCCGGATTGTGTTGTATTTCTACTATTTGGCTGTGACTTGTCTGCTACACTACCCCTTTTCTTTTTTGTTTTCTTTCTTTTTTCCCTCCCTTCCTTTCTTGTTCTGTATTGTCATTGTTATGTGTTGATAAAAGCAATAAAAAATCTTGATCACAAAAAAAATAAATGTTGAGACTTTTCTTTTGAAACACGGAACTACAACGTTGAATTCTCAACGTTGTTGAGAATCACAACACAAACTCACTAGTCAAGCCAAAATACTGCAACGCAATGGATTCGGTGAGTAATCCCCACTGCTAACTAGTTAACTATAACACTACTTTACATTGTTAGCAGGCTCACAAAACAAGCTGTGTTAGTTGACAAGCGATGTGTCACTGATTTTCAACAACGCAGAAACGTATTCAAATTTTTCGGAAGAAAAGTCTGATCATTACATCGGATCCCGACATGAGGACCAAAGCATTAGAATGTGTCACATATGTTGGCATGGGTTCGAATCCGGCCCATGCCCTGCTGACATGCCCTCTCTCCCTTCTCCTCCTTACTTTCCTGTCTGTCTTCACTATTATCTGTCCAATAAAATTAAAAATATGAGTGGAACAGCCCCACTCAGAAAAAATAACTGAATATGTTTTTGGGTGCTGTAGGCAGGGTTTGATCCATCCATTTCATCCATAGATGACCTCTGTGCTACGCTGGTGACTGCTGATACGTATCAAACCATAATTAGTTTTTCTTGACCTAAACTTGAGAGTGCTGGCCGTATTATTGACTTGATAGGGTGAGGTAAACAAACTGACCTGGGGTGAACTTGAGGACTCGGCTGTTGGGGTTGTAGTCCACTCCGGACTGGGCTGACCCGTCCCTGGTGCTGCATCGCACCTTGGAGGTCCTGTCCTGGTCCCCTCCACGGTTCACCCTGATGTTCAGCACCTCGATGCCATCTGGACCGGGGGGCTCTCTGACCTGGTAGGACGCCTGCTCAAACTCTATGGTGGGGGCTGGGGGAGGAAGCATAGAGGATCATATTCATATTTATATAGGAAGTCATGGCTTCACACAGTAGCGGTTTTCCCCAATGGAGGTGTGAAAACACTGGTGCAAAAGGGTTGAAAACATGAACGTAACACACAGAGATATAAACCCAGACTGAAACTGTGATGTTGGTGATATTATTTAATGCTAAAATCCTTCATGATGTTTCCCTTCTTAACTATTTTTGTTGTGGTAAAAACATATGAAGGATGGAAAGTGCACACACACTATGGAAGCTTAAAATAGGGCATTATCTACTCGCACTGCTTGTACAGCAGTGGCTGTGTGTGTGTGTGTGTGTGTACTGTACACTGCCATTCATAGGAAACAAAAGGCTATCTGGGAGAGAGAGGACTGAGGTCAGTAGAAGCATAGAGTCTTACCATCCTCGTCATTGGTGATGGTGACCGTGACGATGTCACTGACGCCCACCATGGCCCCACTCCAGTGGTCTCCCTGGGGTGTCCCAAGATGCACCTGGAACTCCTCCTCAGGCTCGAACACAGAGTCATCGTTGATGTGGACCGTGCAGTTCTTCACCTGTGATACGAATCAAATCCAAACTTTATTGGCACTCGTCACAAAGATCTTTTTCCCCAAAGAAAATGAGAGAGAGGCAGGGAAATAGACAATGACACAATCTTAACTGTGATAACAACACCTTTTAGCAGATCTTCAAACTTGAATGTGAGTGCGACGAGATGTGACTGCAGACATACACTCTGAAAAAAGGTTAGCTAGAACCTAAGAGGGTACTTCAGCTGTCGCTGTGGGATAACCCTTCCCAGGATTCTGCATAGGAAAGGGTTCTTCAAAGGGTTCTCCCACAGGGACAGAGAAGAACACCTTCAGAGACATGTCTTGTAAGAGTGAACAGTATTATTGCATCACTATTAGCAGCAGTGTCTTGAGTAAAGCCTCTTGCGAACCTATCACCAGATATTCTATTCTTGTTTATGGCGACGGTGAGAGGCCCAATGTCCTATACCTTCTCCCCCTTGAGGAAGGTGATGCGGGAGTCATCGGCATTCCTCCTCTCCTCAAAGTCATCCATGACCATGGCCGACATGGTGCGTGTGAAACAGCGGACGGAGGACTTGTAGGTCAGGTCTCCCGTACGGATGATGGGGATGTGCAACACGCTCTCCTTCTCTTTCACCTTGTAGGCTGTCTTCTGGAACTGCATGCTGGGAACTGAGGAGGTCGGTAGACAAAAAGATAAGTGGTTAAAGGGATATTCCACTTTTAAAATTAGTTTTCCTGATTTGCCCCTGACCTTGGCTGTCGTTGATTAGCCCAGAATCTGACTACTCAGAACTACGTATGAACATATGGACACTAGGATTTGATTTATTGAATAAGAAAGACCTGAAGTAATGCACAATTTGTGTATGATGTACTGTAGGTACAATTGTACGCATTGCAACCCTCAATACTATGGCCCTGAGCGGTCAAAAGGTTTAGAATTTTGGAATTAGAAATGTTTTGAGTGAGTACGTACTGTCCTGGAAGGTGTCTGTGATGACCACGTTGGCCTCGAAGGGCTCCAGGAGCACGGCCCCCTGGGGGGAGCTGAGGAAGACCACGAAGGACTCGGAGCCCTCGATGGCGGGGTTCTGGATGTCGTCCATGATGGTCAGGCTGCAGGTCTGTGGAGAGAGGGGCATGGGAGGAACAGTGGTGTTCAGTGAGGAAAACGCCAAAACTTGGGTCGATGTCTTTCACACTAACAACATCAAATCTGTATGCAGACACACATATAGTGCCAGTCAAAAGTTTGGACACACTTTCCCAATCAATTGAAAGGGGAACTGTGTCCTAACTTTTGACTGGTACTATATGTGTGTCTGCATCTGCGTATGAAAATCAAATGTATAGTTTCAGAGTTTCTGCTTTGAGGCCCTTGAACTTAAAATAAATTATTATCCACATTTGTATATGTATATGTCAGGGTTTCCGTTAACCGGTAATTCCCGGACAAGGAACTGTCCGGTAAAATTTGGTGAAGTCCGACAAATTGAAAACTCGTCGGACAAAATGTCCGGTGAAAATAATTCCCTCTAAGCACAATTTGAATACAATTCGCTAAAGTTCACATTTTGTATTCAAATTGGCTTCGGGCCACCATTCTCAGCTGAGCACCAAACACACACACACAACACTGCCCGAGAGAGAAGGACCCGCCCCCTTCCACAAACTTCAGCGATATGATCTAACAGCCGGTCTTCAGGACGACATACAGACCCGTATGAGCTTACAGGGCTATCCCCTAAGTATGATTTGACAGGCAGCTAAACTAAATGCCTTCCCAACCAGCGAGACCTGGGGGGTGTTCCATCAACGTCGCCAAAGGAAAACCTAGGCCTACTTCGCCAAGTCCCGCGAGACTCTTAAAAAGATCCAGGCATATCTTGATAGATCTCGCGAGACTTGTCAAAACAAGCCCAGACTTTCCTCCAGCGACGTCGATGGAACACCCCCCTGGTTATAGAAATGACGTTGTTTTATTGATAAAAAAAAAAAAAGGGTAAAACTGGAAAGAGAAAATAGAAAACTCACATTAATCCCAAACAATTTAACAAACTTCAGTTAACGTAATGTGGAGTCCGTTCATTGATCTATGCTGTCTGTTCAGTTCCCAGTGAGGCGCCCGTTCAGCGCTGGACCCGTTCAGCGCTGGATTTGACGCATGGCATAGCGCGCATGCGTCAAATCATGTTATATTATTATATATTATATAGCTCGCATCTAATCGTATCGGATGAGAAATAGACATTAAATGGCATATATAGGCCGCTACACAACAGTAATCACCGCGACAAACAGCTATATTAGATTTGGAGAAAAAAAAAATATGATTTTGAAAAAAAAAAAAAAAAATTATATTTTAATATGATGACCGGAATATATCACGTTTGTCCGGTAAATCGAATTCTTCCCGGACACGATGTCCGACGGCAAATTTTTCTAACGGAAACCCTGGTATATGTATATGTATCCACATTTTTGGTGAATCTAGGCTCTATGGACATATGGTATAGCAGAAGATGACTGTAGTTCATCGTACCTCCTGAGTCTTGCCAGACTTGAACTCCACCTTCTTGGAGCTGGGGATGTAGTCCACCCCCGGGGTGGCGGAGGCGGGGTCAGAGGGCCGTGTGGCGCACCACACAGAGGTCACCGACGAGAGGTCACTGCCCTGCCGCAGCACCGGGATCTCTATGGTACCTGGGAGGAGAGGTATAAAATACTCATTTCATTCAATGTACTGTACATGCCCTGGAGGAATATAGACCTACACGTATGATGTTTTTATGCTGAAGTGTTGTGATGAGTTAACACTAGAACAGCCATGAGAGTAAAGAAAAATGTTATATCTTTGTACTCGATCACATTTCAGGACCCTCCTTTCATGACTTTTCCTAGATATAGGAGTTCTACCACCCAGTATCCTTACATTTTCAAAATCACATCAGGATAAGATAGTATAAAGCTGTTTTGCCGTTTTTTCTGTGTAGGAAGCAGGCTAATTTACAAGCTGGCCAACTAGTGGTCGTTGTGTGTAAGTAGCAGCTTGAGCATTGTAAAGAGGGGGTCATTTGAGCTCTTTTAGTAGGTTTTTAAAAAGGCACGGCTGTTCTAGTGTTAATCCATGACTCACAAAGCATCACACAAGTCAACTCCAGCTCCCCTCACCTGCGTCCTCACTGAACGTAAACGTGGCGTTGCCCAGGGACACCGTGGAGGCGTCGTTAGGCCCGTCGATGACCACCTTCGCCACGGTGACGTCCCCCATGCGGGCGTTATCTGAGGCGTCGGACAGGACCAGCTCGAACTCCTCAGAGAGCTCATATTCGCTGTCGTCAATCAGCTTGACGTCGCAGGTGGACATGCTGACGCCCGGGCCGAAGATGACCCGGTTGTCACCCGTCATGCCGCGGGTCTTGTAGTCCGAGCCAGACTCCAGGGCGTGCAGGCTGCTGCCCAGGGCGGACTTAGGGAGGGTGTAGCAGAGGGCCGACACGGTGCTGGAGGTGTCGCCTGGGAGGAGAGGAGCAGGGGAGAGGTGTTGGAAGTATCAGAAAAGAGTCCAGCTCCACTTTCTCTGAGCCACTTGGTGGAACGCATTCTAAATGCATTATCAGCATCTATGTGGGTGCTGTAAATAGGCTGTAGCAGGTACTGTATACTTATCTACTTGTATAATAATAATGTCTTATATGCATTATGGAATTAACTTAATGCATTTATAGCATTTCTAAAGGCTTTTCTAAGGGTCTATGAGGTGTTATGCAGTACATGGTCTCAGTATTTGGCAGACGGTTATGGGTTTGGAGGAACGGTGACCAGATAGACAGATAATAACTATACTAATCTATAATATATACGATACTAATCACCAATGGGAAATGAGTTCAATACGATAGAGCGCCCTCTAGTGCTCAAGAATACAGCGGTGGGCGAGTCCTGACCTTTCCTCTCGATGGGGGCGAAGATGAAGCCGGTGCTCTCGTTGACGTGGTAGGTCTTCTTGTCGAACTGCAGGGTGGGCTCGTCCTCCGTGTCGTTGATGTTGACATTGGCGCGCGTCACCTGACCCAGCAGGGCGTAGACGGGCAGGCTCAGCTCCACCTGGAAACTCTCCATGCCCTCAAACACCTTGTCGTCGTTGATCACGATGGTGCACACCTTGGTGTCCTCCCTCTCGTCAAACTGGACCTGGGGGGTGGGGGTGGGGGTGGGGGGTGGGGAAGAGAGGTGTCAGGTTCTGTCGTGTGTGTGGTGTAGCAGGAAGCATCCATGTCTTCTTGTACCCAGGATGTTCAAACTAAATGTTTACACAGTGTATGGACTGTAGGTATGATGTCCCTAGTTTAACCTGTTCTGTAAATCATCTCTCATATTTCTCATAACTGCCTTGGAAATAATAAGTAGTGGGACCTGTGTGTTGTAGCCTTTCATTACAATTCCAAAGTTGCAAAATGTTTGGCAACCCCAGGCTTAGAGTAGTATAAATATGTTGAGAACATTTTAGTTATTCAATTCTGACATTAGTATAACATGTTTCAATATATGACAGATTATCTGAGGCTAAATGTAATTTCTGAAGTTTTTTTGTATTTTCTGTAAGTCCAGGCAATACGTTTCTTTTCATTACAGTACCAGTCAAAAGTTTGGACCCACTTTCTCATTCAATGGTTTTTTCTTTATTTATATATGTTCTACATTGAAGATTAATACTGAAGACATCAAAACTATGGAAGAACACATTCTGCTATACCATATGTCCAGAGAAACTTCTGAGGAAGGAGAAAGAGGAGATGGCTAAGAAGGGAGAGAGGCTGGAGCAAGAGTGGGCCGCTCTAAAGAAAGCTGGAAAGGAGCACATGCTCAAAACATGGAGTAACAGTAATGCCCTGACTAATCAGGAAAGACTGCTAGAAGAAGAGAGGGAGAAGTTAAAGAAGAGGGAGAGCAGGATGAACATCAGAGAGAGTGAGGAAATGGAGAGGATAGAAAAAGAGAGAGAGAAAAACCAGCAGCAGAATTTGAAGAACAGCAAAGAGGAGGAACTTCTGAGGAAGGAGAAAGAGGAGATGGCTAAGAAGGGAGAGAGGCTGGAGGAAAAGTGGGCTGCTCTAAAGTAAGCTGGAAAGGAGCACATGCTCAAAACATGGAGTGACAGTGATGCCCTGACTAATCAGGAAAGACTGCTGGAGGAAAAGCAGAAAAAGATGCAGGAGAGGGAGAGCAGAATGAACAAGAGAGAGAAAGAGGAGGAAGAGAAAGAGCAACTGAAGGACATAAAACAGTGGGAGGAGAAGAGGGAAGCCCTGAGAAAAGAGAGGATGGTGAGTGAAAAATAATGAATAGAAAGAGATATAATCTACACTATTAGTCTACAGTCTGATATCTGCTGTGTTAAGGTTAGGGGGGAAAAACCCTATTGACTTAACTTGTCAAACTACGACCCTACTCTTTGTGTTCTACTTCCTCTTCTTTCACCTAACATGACCCCTAACCCGTGTATGTCTTGTTTTGACTTTGTTGCAGATGAAGACGGGCCATAACATTCACCCACGCATCTTCTCACTAAGGGGAACCCCCCACCTCGCAGCCAGGCCCCTGAATACTAGCCGTTACAAATCCCACGCACGCTCAGGTAATATATCCCATACACTATATGAGAATTAGTGTGTGTGTGTGTGTGTGTGTGTGTGTGTGTGTGTGTGTGAGTTAATACATCCCATACACTATATGAGTGTTTGTGTGTGTTAAAACCATTACTTAAGTGCTACCAACTAAGTGTAACCTACTGATAAGCAACATTATAATGTATAATGTATACAATGTACTTTTCAGTGGAGTCCTATAGACTCATATACTGTAATGCAGAGTATTTCACTTGACATTGGCACTGCCTGAATACAGTGATTCTGTTGTAGGAGATGGCTTACCGACCTGATTGGCTAAGGAACTGGAGAAGAGAGACAAGGAGAGGAAGACAAACTTCATCTTGATAATAAACTTAATGCTTTCACCATTTCATCTGTGACTACTTTGAATGCTCAGAAATCTACTCTCCATCACTGTGAATAGTTCTATACATGTATCTTTATCAATCTTTTATATCTGAAGGGATTATTCACTCAATGTTCATTGTTCCCTGTGTAACTAATACGCAATAAACTATTTTTTTAAGTAAGGCATTTTTCTGAATGGTGATATACACAAACACCATCACAAACAAATATTTTAAAAAGTGTAGAGCCAAAAGAATAAAAAATGCTTCACTGTCCCATTACTTAGGCAGGACACTGTATGTGTTACATGGACTAATGTCCAGACTGCCATGGCAGATGTCTGGTACAGCAGAAACAGATGAAGGTGCTACAGTCTGTGGTGGTGACGTCCTTACCTGCCCAGCGTACTCCACATAGTCCTGCTGGCCGGGTCGTGATCCCACACTGGAGGTGGAGGTGGCAGTGCCCTGCTCCGTACGACACAGCACGATGGCATACTGGTTCAGGTTGCCAGTCCTCTTCACCGTGACCGACACCGTGCCAGCCTTCTCACTCACGTTGTAACTGAGGGAGGGGGGGGGGGGGGGGGGGGGGTAGAGAAACACGTTTTACAGCCATGTAAACTGTAGCAGAGGTGATTTGGAATCACACGGTGATATGATGATGCTTTGTCCCCAATGAATGAATGAATCGAAATCACCAAGGTCAGCTCAGGTCGGACAGTTTGAAGATATTTATTCATCTGATCAGAGATTCACATCGTCCATGCATCACAACGTGAATGGGCTTCTCTCCTCCGTGCACAGTTCTTATAGCACAAATTACTGCTGAGTTAGCCATCAGCTGTTTATTGTCAATCATGATTCTGCTGTCAACTCACTAACATGAGATCCCCTTTTCTCCTTCTTTACCCCTTAACGGGCTGTTCTCCCTGGCAACCTCAGTCATATGATTCCTGCCTTTCCCTAAATATATTGACCTCTTGACCCACTCTCCCTTGCTGGCTACTTGACCCACTTTCCCTCACTGAGCAACCGTTCTCCTGACCCAGATATGGGACAGCCTAGCCAGCAGTTTCACAACATCTAGCTGACTAGTGAGTTCATGCTTAATGTCTACAATTTATCTATGCACACTTGAAAACACATCATAACACACGGATATCCTCTTAAGCCTAATGTCTGCACGTTCACTTTCCAGACCAGGTTTGGTCTTCGTCGTCATCGGCAGTCTTCCTGGTCAGGTCACATGGTCAGGAAAAACTCTAGGCCCTACTTGAATGATATTTAGGATGAAGTGTAAAGAATTGGTTGTTTGCCTTTGTGATCAATCTCACAACGGTATTAAGGCAATATCTTATCTCTGTAATTATGACATGAAAAGAGAGGAAAACTCCCAAGGTAATGAAAAGGAAAGTCACATCCTCTTCTCTCGTATATTAATCTCACTAGCATTTCAGATCAATAGCCTTGCTCAGGATGCCCCTTATGTTTAGAGTTCTGTTCCATTAAGTCAGCACCCCGCCTTGGGTGTGCATTCTTTAATCCATCAATACTTTATGAACAGAGAGGATGAAAGGACAGGATGAAAAGAGGATGGAAAGAGCAGATGAGAAGAGAGGATGACTGAGTGGAGATTGGGGGTACTGACCTTTTGTGTTGAAAGCTGATGAGGGACCACTGGATGTGGAAGACATTGTCACTGACCACGTTGGGCTTGCTGTCCTTCACCAGGAACTTGAAGTGGTCGCTGGTCTCCTTGGTGCTCTCCTCATGGAGCACGTAGCGGATCAGCCCCAGGTTGATGTCAGCTGGAGGGCACACAGGTTCATCGTAAGCACAACTTTGACCTTTGACCTTTTTGATACAGGATATGTGTAAAGCCACACCGCTCACATATTGTCCAATGAAATATGGATTTATTGTGTTGTGATCATGATCATCATTTTCACAGGAAGAGAGCAGAAACTATAAACTGAAACGGTTTAACTTGGGAATGGAGAAGAAAAAAAAAGCGATTCAGTGAACCCTATTTCTAGTATAGTACTTTTAGGGCCGGTTTCACAGACAAGGCTTAAACCTAGTCCTGGACTAAATCACACTTTCAATGTAAAATCTCCATTGAAGATGCTTTTTAATCCAGGATTAGGCTTAAGCCTTGTCTGTGAAACTGGCCCTATATAGTATAGTATAGTACTACTTCTAGGACTGTACCTTGTGTGAAGCTGCTGATAGGAGCTCCAGGTTTGAGCTTGCTCTCCAGGAAGCCGTGTTTGGGCTCGGTGGTGACATCATAGACCAGCTGTCCGTCGTCTGTGTCTGGGTCTATGGTCAGCAGCTCCTTCTTAGAGATCAGGTTGGTCGCCTGGGAGACAGGAGTACAAACAGGCTGATGCTTACTTTCCATTCAGTGGAGTTAAGGACCCCCCAAAAACGTTTTTAGAGAACTAGTTTGATCGAGAGGTCTTTCGTCCGAGGAGAAGTTTGTGTGCCGCTTGTTTTACATTCATTAGTTTTAACTTCAGTGGAGTTAAATCTATGACTTGTATTACAAGGTGTTATTCCACAACCTAACCTGTAGGGGGAGCTAGTGCAACACTATTGAACGCAAGCACTGTGCAACCTTACTTTCCTGAAGTGACAGTTGATGATAGAAAGCCGTCAGCATTTAACTGGGTTTACCTTGTTGTCCATGTACTCCAGCCACTGCAGACCCAGGTTGGTGACGATACGAGGGGTGCCGTCATCCACAGGCAGAATGTCGATCTTAAACTTCTGCGGTGCAGCTGTCACTATCTATACAAAGGCAAAGGGAGGAAAGCAGTATTTAGGCAACCTTGCTGGGAAAAGGGGGAAATCATATCTCTCGCTCCACATTGAGAGAGGCAATTTGTCACAAGCTGTTATAAGAAAGATAGGTCATCAAATTCAGATGTTGGTTATTTAAATATGTTCACTTCCAGCAATGTTATTTGCTGACTTCAAAAGGAAAAAAAGGTACATCGTTTAAATCCCCCAAATCAAATAAATGACCCCACTATATCATCCTTCTTCCCTTTGGACCATAACTATGACATCTCTCTAAGATAGAGAGCTGTGCAGCAGTGAAGTCAATTTTTGTTAACACTGTTTTGACACCTCGACACACCGTAATACTCCATCTCCCCAGGTGGAGAGAGAGAGAGAGAGAGAAACAGTGCCAAAGAAAAAGAGATGGCAAAGACCTGTCGTCCAAGCTAATCCGTTCCCTCCATTACCAGCGACAGGCAGACACAGGAGATAGACAGGCTAACTGACAACCTGTGAAGTTAATTTACTCTGAGCCCCAGTCATACCCTCGCTATAAAAAAAACTGATACACACACACACACACACACACACACAAACAAACACACACTGACACACACACACACACACACACACAGACACACACACACAGACACAGACACAGACACAGACACACACACACACACACACACACACACACACACACACACACACACACACACACACACACACCACACACACACACACACACCACACACACAGACACCTGCATAGAGTTCGCACATAATGCGCAAAATCATGCGCGCGCACGCACGCAGCACACACACTCTCTCTCTCTCACTCTCTCCAAAAGCCCATCTCCGTGCCCCTCCGTGCCCCTCACCTCCTTCCCTCCCTCCTCCACCATGAAGAAGACGTTGGTGCCGTCGGCCACAGTGAAGGTGAAGCGGTCCTTGAGGGAGTTGCTGCCGTCGTGGTTGTAGCTGAGGCGGTTCTGGTAGATGTCGTTCATGGTGAAGGTGTTGGTCTGCCGGTAGTGCTGCCCGTTGTTGGTCCTCTCTATGGAGCCGTGGCGAGGCACCTGGACGATGGTGAAGGTGATGGACTCCTCCTGGGGAAGACGGGAGAGGGGGAGGGAGGCAGTGAGGTGAACCCCAAAAAAAGAGGGATGGGAGAAAGAGGTAGAAAGACAGAAAGAAAAAAAGGGAGGGGAGGAGGAGAGAGGGAGAGAGGGATGCAAAGACAGGGATGGGAGAAAAATGGGGTAAAGGGAAGGAGGGGAGAGAGAGGGGGGGGGAGAGTGAGAGACAGACAGAGAGAGAGAGAGAGAGAGAGAGATAGAGGGAGAGAGTGAGAGATCATTAGTCACCGTCTCAGCCTCAGATTGGGCACGGCGGCCTAGTTTTTGCCATTCATTTTCCGTGTCAAAAAAGGGACAGTTTTGTGATAGATGGTTTTCATTAAGAATGTCATCATCTCTACTGTACTGTAGGCGCCGGTGTTGCACCCCTACCCCACATGCTAATGGGGCGTAATATTTGAATTTTGGAATTTCATGACATCACTTAATCAAGAGGCTTGAAGTCAGGTTGTCTTCCTTTACTTTCCTATGACCCCTAAACCACCACGGGTAAAGGTCCAGTCACGGTTCATGTCCATTACTCCATGACATCAGCTCTGTTTATACAGTATACCCAGTACTCAAGTTGTAAAAGAACATCTGGGGGGATGGTGGATTTGATCAAATGGGGACAATTTTAGCATCCCCACAGCGTCAGTGACTTCAATGACAGTGACTTGGTAAAAATGTCATTAAATGTGTGCGTGCCCCCCCCCCCTCGCCCACAGTATTTTACTCAATATGCGCAAAACTAAATGTTGAAATAGCAGTAATACCACGTTCATTAATAAAATGACATAAGGGATGGAAAGGGGGGATGGCAGTTTTAGAAGGGGGATGATTTTGACCGTTTTTATTTCAGGGGGGATGCCATCCCTCCTCATCCCCTCTCAACTCGAGTGCTGAGTATAAGACGCCAACATCACCTGCCTCCATCGTATGAAAGAAAAAACACTCTGATGAACACTCTTTATTCTTCTTCTCTCTCTCCTTTCATGTCTTGTTTGTTGTTGTGTAGTGCATTGTGTTGCATCTGCATCTGAAATGTTGTTTTTCAATTTGGGCTGGACCGCTGGAGGGGGTGCTCAGTTCCTGGATTATGAAGAATGCAGGAAAGAGGTTTCGGAGGGCAACTCCATATCCCTCCAAAGGTCTTATTTGCTGACGCTCTGCATGCTTTGATGAAGGAGCTCGCTCCGAAACGAGTCAGCAAATAAAAACATCTTTGAAGGGATCAAGTTGCCGTCTAGAACCTATTTTAATTATTTTTCTTCATATATACGTATATATATATATTGTTTGGTTTGCAATATCCCTGATGAGTCTCATATGGCTAGGCTATGCTGAGTCACTTTCATAGCGCATATGCAGTATTATATATAGCATATACAGTATAATATATTCTATATAGCATAATATTGTCCCTCCGCTTTTCACTTCATCTAGAGGTAGAACACTGAGGCTTGTGTCAGTGATGGAGAACCAGTGTACCCACCTCTGTGTCAGTGTACCCACCACTGTGTCAGTGTACCCACCTCTGTGTCAGTGGACCCACCTCTGTGTCAGTGTACCCACCTCTGTGTCAGCATCGGTGGCCTTCAGCTCAAACTCAGTGATGGTCTTCCTCACGCCCTCCTGGACCCTCATCCCAGGGACCTGCAGCAGGGGCAGGGAGTCGTCCACGGGCCGGAGGGTGATGAAGAACGTCTGGGCCACCTGGACACAACACACAGAACCTCGCTTAGAATACACACACACACACACAGGACTGTCACACACACTGTCATCCTCTCAGACACACACAGGACCACACTGTCATCCTCTCAGGGAGAACACACACACACACACACACACACACACACACACACACAGGGAGAATAGGAGACACACACAGGGAGAATAGAATACACACACACACACACACACACACACACCCACACACACAGGGAGAATAGAATACACACACAGGGAGAAGAGAACACACACTCAAAGGCTTCCGGTGAAGTCTCCAACCTGATGGCAGCTTAAGAGACACACTCTCGACACGTTGATAGAAAAAAACAATTCTTTGGAATTTCTATCAGTAAAAATAGAATAAATCTGAACATGGAAACTAGGGGCAGACTCAAGAAAAATACACCACAGACAGAGGAATCCTATAAAAAAAGTAAAATCCTTGCTAAATTGAAAAAGGATAAAGCTTATACAGTATATCTGCAAAAATAGAGCATGCAAAACTGAAAAGGAGTGGTTTTAAGTACTTATTTTCTTCCTTGTTTAAATCAGGCCGTAGAAGAGGAGTAGCTTTGCTGTCATGTATTGAACACATCAGAAACTAAAGACAAAGAGGAAAGATCTATTTTGATGGAAAGTTGAAGGTACTTTACGCTGCTCAATATATAAAACTGACAATCATCTGTATTTGGAGTTAAATGATAATGGGAGGTGTCTCCCATGTCTCCCGCCAGTGCTTTGGGAGGCTGATAAAGCTGTCCTGAGAGGGACATAATTTCTGTCACTGCTCTCTTAAAGGAACGAAGACAAGCTCAACAACCTCCAGACAGAACTGAAACAATGACGGAGGGACACTGTGGACCCTAAGGTAAAACGGGAAACTAAAAGAATAAAGAAATTCTTATACTCAACGATATCTATAGTCAGGAAATGCAAAATAAACTTTATTAAGCAGAAGAAAAGTTTCTTCAACCTCTTAAGCTGCTTTCTTGAGATACTACTATATGAAGTGGGACGCAAATTCAATTACAAATTGCTAAAAAGAACAAGCTGATAATGTGGTTACCAAGATAACAAACCTTCCAGTAAAGACAATCCACAATAGGCTTGAGGAAACACAAAGGAGCTTTGAGATATTCTATAATATAAATAATAATTGAAGAGTTTCTAAATTCCTTGTGTGTGTTTGTACTGTTATGGAGGAACAGAATGATATGTTAATTTCTGAAATAACTATGGAAGAAATGCAGGCAGGTTTGACTAGATTAAAACAAATCCCCGGGTTTGTTCACGAATTCACTTCAGAATGGTATGAAACATTTAAGAGGCGGAGTGATCCCAGGCTACTAGCAGCATGCAAATGTGAACGCAGAAGGAGGAAATATGGAGGGAGGCTATTATTTCAGCCATACCAAAAGAAGGAAAAGATCGATTGGATAATGGGGTTTATAGGCCTCTATCCATCCTGAATATATATTATACAGTAGATTGTACACCTCCATTATTGCAAGGAAAATAGAGGTGATCCTACCATAATGTATTCCTTTTAGACCAAACAGGGTTTATCAGAGAAAGGCAGACTCAAGGCAATATCAGACATTCATTATGCATTATGGGATATAAACAGAAGACAAACCAAGAGGGCAGTTCTTCTGGGGTTCAACGCTTTTGACTCAGTCAGCTGGTCTTTGTTTACAAGGTTCTGAGCAGGTTTGGACATTGACTTAATTACAGCGATTCAGGCAGGATTCAATAGGCCAACAGCCAGAATCAAAGTCAATGATGAACTCTCAAATACAATTACACTACAACGTGGTGTGTGTCAAGGTTGTTCGATTTCCCCCCCTGATTCTCGCTCTAGTTTATTGAACCCCTGGGTCAGCTAACCAGGCCAAAATAAAAACATCAAAGGTGTGAAGATGACGGGAGGGGAACAGAATTGACTGATGTTGATGTGTTTGGATCTCTCTCAGGGTTTGAATTGAATGTGCAAAAAAACTAATATAAACATAATACAAAAAGGTTATAACTTTAACCCCTTAATGAGCTCAGAGAATTATGGGCTTGAGGGGGATGCAGGATAAATGAAGTATGTTGGTGCATATCTATCGAAAGACATTACAAGGCTACCAATCAGCAATCACAGACGTCTACATTTCAACATCAAAGCAGACATTAAGAAGTAGAACCTCATCCCTTTCTGAGTTCTAGGATAACATCTGTTAGAATGGATGAACATGCTGCCAATAGTATATCTGCAAAAATAGAGCATGCAAAACTGAAAAGGAGTGGTTTTAAGTAGTTATTTTCTTCACACTTAATTTCTTTAAATCAGGCCGTAGAAGAGGAGTAGCTTTGCTGTCATGTATTGAACACATCAGAAACTAAAGACAAAGAGGAAAGATCTATTTTGATAAGAGGGAAAGTTGAAGGTATTTTGGTTACGCTGCTCAATAAATAAAACTGACAATCATCTGTATTTGGAGCTAAATGATAATGGGAGGTGTCTCCCATGTCCAAGAATATTAGATTCATTCAGACTCTCCCAGTAGAGGTGCCCATACAGCAGTGTACTGAGTTGGACATACGGCTGTCCAGATTCATATGGCAATGGAAGAAATCTACAGCAGAATCAGATTTAAAACATTGCAGCTCTCAGAAGACATGGGAGGGATGGCTTTACCGTGTCTTTACCCTGTCTTTACCGTGTCTTTACTGTGTCTAAAATACTCTTGTAGACCACTTCGTGACGTTAGAATTATAAGGTTCTATCTCCATTTTTGGTCAAAATTTAGTTTTTTACATAATCTGATCCATTAGGTGTTTATTAATGCCTGTGTGGAACATAGTGGAAAGTAAAAACTTTGACGCTTAATATCTCTGAACTACCCTAAACGGAGATAGAACCTTATAATTCTAAGCTCACGACTTGTCTGCTGGTGCAACCCAGACTATGAAGCTAGAAGGAAATTGAGCCTGCAATGAGAGAAGAAGTTCCAATCCAAGCAATTGGATTAACTGCTGATGACAGATTGATAGGATCCCTTTCAGACAGGGATAATCCATGAATTACATTAACCTTCCCCTGAAAAGATGGAATGAAATCACAAAAGGTTACAACTCGAAAGTAGCTGGGAAATGTCTTAGGCGATGTGCTTAGGACCCAGACGTCTTACAGTATGTCAGACGACAGGTTGAGATACGAGGCCTCACAGGTTACTGCACCTACAGGCCAAAGGGGGCGCTACAGAGCTTCGAAGAGCTAAAACATTAACATGGCTTGGAGGGCGAAGACTTTTATAAATATCTCCTGAACCAGTTTATAAACATCTGATACGGAGATCGTGGAAAACGATAAAATAAAAGTCTCCTTTGCAGCCTATAAATCAGAACCATGCCATAAAACTATTTTTGTATTATATATGAGTATTTCAAAAACCCCAAACCTGATAATACAGCATACATTAAGGAGAAATGGAAAACAGAAGGCAACCTGACTTTTTCTGAGGAGTGGGAAATGTGTGCAAGCACTAATACAAGATGACAAGTTGTCTGAGTTGGAGAGACAGTTTAAGTTGGAAAAATGTTCTGTGCTACTTCATCATTCCTCTTCAGAAAAACACTCCAGGCAGAAGGGTCAGGATGAGACTGGCTTTGTGAATGCAAATCATCTTTCACATATCCTGGGACTGCCTTGTAATAGCACCTTACCTGGCAAGGAGCACATAGATTTATGGAAACCATTGAAGTCGATATCCCTTTTAAGTTTGAAGTAATATATCTTGGCAATATTAACATTGATCTAATGGATAATACAGGCAGAATTGGTATGCTGCCCGTCGCGAGGAAGAAAGCATTGACACTGAAATGGTTAGAGGCACCAAAACGTGATGACTAGATAGATGTGGTACACACAATTTATGCAGTGGAGAAACTCACTTTCTCTTTGAGACTCTTACGAGATAAATCACTTTTCAACTTTTCAATCTATTTAACAAATCGGAGTATGTGGGTATAGTGTGTGTTCCAATAGTCAGGAACTCGACTGTGTGTGTTCTATGGAATTCTGAATGATGAGATCAGCAACTGAGGCAGCCGACGTGATCGTACTGTAGGAACAGGTCATTGCATAATCTAAAAAAGGGAAAGTTATAAGGTCATAACCTTCTCTGGAAGGCATTAGAATAGACAATGAGATCAACAACCTTGGCACATGAGAGTCAGCACAACACACAGGAAGCTCTCCAGAAGAACCCCATCCTGGTATGATATGGATGTAAAAATAGAATGCACAAAAGAGTAGGATCATTGACACATTATGATTAAGCTGGACGCACATTAAAGGAACACTACCAAGAAAACATCCCCCTCCGCAGGGAATGAACACAAAACAACCTTAGTTGTAGGCATTCAATAAACAGCCTTGTACAGTATATGTTCAATAAACAGCCTTGTACAGTAGATGTTCAATAAACAACCCTGCAAAAACGTCACTGACACAACCCCAACAAACCTAACACATGATCATAGGCTGCTATCTGCAATCCAGGACGGCGTGGGTTAAAACCAACCGAACAGACCGACAGTTCCACATCAAGAGCCACCACAAAGCCACCACAGAGCCACAGACACACACAAAAAAGGCTCACACTGAGGTCGGCCAGTCGTGAAGGCTGCCTGACCTTTTTCACATCATGTTTACTCAAGCACTTCTGCCTCTCCCTCGTCTGCATTAGAAAGGCTCCTTAATGTTGCACTGTGAAGGGGCGGGGCTTTAATGTGCAGTGTGAAGGGGCGGGGCCTTAATGTGCAGTGTGAAGGGGCGGGGCCTTAATGTGCACTGTGAAGGGGCGGGGTCTTAATGTGCACTGTGAAGGGGCGTGGCCTTAATGTGCAGTGTGAAGGGGCGGGGCCTTTCTTCCAACCAACCTCCCTCTCATCCTCGCCCCGGCATCCCTCCTGGTGCTGCCTGCTACAGTACACACACACACACACACACACGTGCACACACACACACACACACACACACACACACACACATGCGCGCACACACTAACACACACAGGCACATACACACACGCACGCACGCATACACACACTAACACACACACACACACACACGCAAGCACGCACGCACGCACGCACACACACACACACACACGCACGCACGCACATGCTTACACGCACACACACACGCACGCACACACACACTAACGCGCACACACACACACACACACACACACACACACACACACACACTAACACACACACACACACACACACACACACACACACACACTAACACACACTCACACACACACGCACGCACACACAGGCTTACGCGCTTACACACTTACACACACACACCTCGATCTTGGACCCACTCCCGGTGTTGCAACAGCCCCAACAGTACCTTGTGCCAACCGACCCCCCATCCCCTCTCCATCCTCCCCCCCCCCCCCTTCCCTCAAATCCCCCCCTCCCTCCTACCTCGTTGGCCCCGTCAGAGACGGTGAAGGAGAAGTCGTCGGAGTGCTTCTCTTCTTCGCTGGTGTGGACGTACTGCACGCTGCGGGAGGCCAGGTCGGCCTGGGTGAAGGTGCTGATGCGGGTTCCTGGGGTGAGACAGAGACAGGCGGGGGACGTCAACATCACCAGCTGAGGCAGCGTCACTTGAGTCCAACCATAGTTGAGTTAAACCTTCTATTGAAAGTAGACGGTGGTATGTTTGCATGGGTGTTATTCATGAAGGCCTGCTGTCTTTAGGAATTACATGTATACTATATGGGGCAGTTTTCCACAGATGAAGTCCTAGACTAAATCCCACTTTCAATGGAGATTCTTTATAGACAATTATTTTTGAGCAGGACTAGTCTAATCTAGGCCCTATGTGTTGGAGTGAAACTGCAGTGGGACAGTTTCACTCCAATCAGAGTCGTAATCTGCACCAGGATACTAGCGTTCGTTTTTTAAGGTATGCTCTATATTTCCTCTCCCTCTCTGCTCTCTTTGATCAAGCGCATTTATCTCGAGTTAGCCTTGTTAGCTCGCTGACGCCACCTCCACCCCCCACCACCCCACAGAGAAACCCCAGCCCTCCCCAGGGCTCTGCCTTAGCTGTGTGTGTGTTCACTGGGATTGAAATGCTAGGTGTTAGCCTTTGTGTAATTAGCTGCTAGCCCCCTGAGGTAAAGAAGCGATGTGGGGGGATTGTAGAAGAGGTTTACAGTACTCTCTCTCTCCAGTACACCAGGGGAGGCTGGTGGAGGCAGACATCGTAGGACGGGCTCATTGGAATGGAATGCAAGGAGGAATGGTATCAAACAGATGCTTGGTAGCGCTCCTCATTCCATACCAAACATTACAATGAGACCATCCTCCCATGTCTGCCTCCACCAGCCTCCCCAGCAGTACACTCTCATTATTTATGTATGTAACTATGTATGTAGTGTCTCTTAACTTCCCATTGGAGGTCATTTTCAGACTCCTCAGAAGTTCCAACTCTATGTGGTTTGGATTTGTTAGGGATGTTTTGAACCCTCATATACCCACCCCCTTATTATTTCCCCAAAGCTGTCATTTCTGATTTCCCTTTAGCCCAAGACCAAACATCTAAGGGAACATGACGAGAAAATAAAATAGATTTTTTTTTGGGTGTGTGTGAAAGTAATAGTACCTCACGGGTAATTTGACACTGTAAAATGTGATTTAGCTTAATTTGTGCATTTCGGATCTATTGTTTTTCAGTCTCCACTGAGAATATTTCAATCCTCAAATCAAGGCTGTGGCTCTGAGCTGACGGTTGTTTCCCACTGAGGGTCTGCTAACAAGCCTTGAGGGGGCAGCTGCACAGAAGCTTAGTGGATAGAGGGAGAGAGGTACTGGTGCGTGTCTCATTACACCGTGTTTGATTGAGGCAGGTGTGTGTGTGTGTGTGTGTGTGTGTGTAGGTGTGTGTGTCAATGCAATGTGTGTATACTTGTGTGTATTTATTGTTTCTGCGTGAGGTGCTTGTGTATTGTTGCTGTTCTATATCGTGGAGCTCCGCCCCATAGGGGAGCTCTGCTCCTATTGGTTTACCCGCTACCTAAAGTAGCCAATGACTGAATTTTTCAATGCCTGCGCCCGCCTGGGGTGCTATATAAAGGGGTGTACTTCGCTACCTCATTCTCCCAAAAAGTTCAGCACGGGTTTATATCTGAAGACTGAGAAGGACGACTACTAAGACTGGAGAACCCGCCAGACTTTTCCCTTCAAGATATGGATCGTCCGCCGCCTATGGAGAAGTTCCTCCGGGACGCCTGCCGCTGCGACTTCCGAGCAGCGGAGGAGACTTTCCCTTCAGCGATGGATCGTCCGCCGCCG
Organism: Nansenia antarctica; assembly: GCF_963989245.1. Taxonomy (NCBI): domain Eukaryota; kingdom Metazoa; phylum Chordata; class Actinopteri; order Argentiniformes; family Microstomatidae; genus Nansenia; species Nansenia antarctica. Next base: position 27,960,428 of record NC_137690.1, read on the forward strand.
ACCACGAAGAAGTTCCTCCGGGACACCTGCCGCTGCGATTTCCTAGCAGCGGAGGACAAGCACGACTTCTGCCACGTCTGCCTCGGCCCCGAACATGCCGAGGCGGCGTTGGTCGCCTCCCCCAGCTGCCTCCCCTTCCACCTCCTTTCCGTCGCGGAAAGGCGAAAGGGGATGGCCTGGATCAAGGAGAGCGTTTTCCCCTGGCGGGCGCTATCTCGGGGATGCTATCCGACTCGAATAGCTCTGCCGATGATGCGTCCGGACAGGCCCCAGAGCGGCGTTCTGGGCAGGCACCTCCCCAAGTAGGGATGGTCCCGCCCGCTCAGCCGGCCCTGACACCACGCCGCCCTCACCCAGCTGAGTGGTCGGTGCCGGTGTCAGAATCAGAAAGCTCTGATGAGCTCGGTGCGCAGGCGGCGGCGAATAACATCGCCGTGTTTAACGCCGCCATTGCGAAGATCACCACAGACCGACCCAACGGTCTGTCTGCAGCGGAGGCGGAGTTTCTGAGCAAACTCAGTGCCGCGACGACACGAGGCGTTATTACATCAAAAACCCCTCCATGTCTATCAAGACCTGGCCCAGCTCATGAGCGTGCGGCCGGTTCTTTGGTTATCAGGCATAATAAACCTGCGTCAATAAAGAGCATTGTTACACATAACAAACACTCTTTACAGACGGTAAGTCAGACGGTAAATCCCTAAGGAGGATTTCCCATGGTATCTACCGGAGCGGAGACCCACCTGCCTTGTCAGAGTGTGGTCGAATCGCTACCGGTTAGAAACGAAGCGGAGACTAGCCCAGCTTACCGGCGTGTGGCCAGCTCTCTGCCTAGCGGACTTACCCCTATCACGACACGAGGCGGTATTTACATCAAAAACCCCTCCATGTCTATTCAAGACCTGGCCCAGCTCATGAGCGTGCGGCCGGTTCTTTGATTATCAGGCATAATAAACCTGCGTCAATAAAGAGCATTGTTTCACATAACAAACACTCTTTACAGACGGTAAGTCAGACGGTAAATCCCTAAGGAGGATTTTCCATGGTATCTACCGGAGCGGAGACCCACCTGCCTTGTCAGAGTGTGGTCGAATCGCTACCAGTTAGAAACGAAGCGGAGACTAGCCCAGCTTACCGGCGTGTGGCCAGCTCTCTGCCTAGCAGACTTACCCCTATCACGACACGAGGCGGTATTTACATCAAAAACCCCTCCATGTCTATTCAAGACCTGGCCCAGCTCATGAGCGTGCGGCCGGTTCTTTGATTATCAGGCATAATAAACCTGCGTCAATAAAGAGCATTGTTACACATAACAAACACTCTTTACAGACGGTAAGTCAGACGGTAAATCCCTAAGGAGGATTTTCCATGGTATCTACCGGAGCGGAGACCCACCTGCCTTGTCAGAGTGTGGTCGAATCGCTACCAGTTAGAAACGAAGCGGAGACTAGCCCAGCTTACCGGCGTGTGGCCAGCTCTCTGCCTAGCAGACTTACCCCTATCACGACACGAGGCGGTATTTACATCAAAAACCCCTCCATGTCTATTCAAGACCTGGCCCAGCTCATGAGCGTGCGGCCGGTTCTTTGATTATCAGGCATAATAAACCTGCGTCAATAAAGAGCATTGTTACACATAACAAACACTCTTTACAGACGGCAGCCCATCCCTTTTCGAAATGACCCCACCTTGGGCTGTGCCATCTCCTCGGTGGGCAGCGGCGGCTGGGGTCATACAGAAATTCAAGCTTTTTCTGTCGACTGCACCACAACAGACGGCCCAGCCGCTGTCGTTGCTTTATGCAGAATGACTAGAAGGGGCAGGTATTCTGTCGGGCTGGCTTGACAGGACATTGAGGAGGGGATATGCACTACAGTTCATTCAGCCTCCTCCGCCCTTCAGGGGCGTGAGAGAGACTGTTTTTTGTCCTGCCCGATAAAGACACGTGCGCTCCGGGAGGAGATTACGAATCTCCTAACAAAGGGCGCAGTGACATTGGTTCCGAGGGACCAGTGGGACATGAGATGGTACTCCCCGTATTTCCTTGTCCCAAAGAATTCGGGAGACATGAGACCCATACTAGATTTCAGGGTCCTCAACGAGAGAGTGGCGAAACGCCCCTTTCGTAGATACCTGAGGGTCGCGTATTTCGTGTGCCAATCACAGAGTGGCACAGGAAATTCCTACGTTTTGTTTTCCAAGGGAAGGTTTACGAGTACACGCGCCTGCCCTTCGGGTACGCGCTTGCTCCTCGTTTTTTCTCCAAATGCGTGCAGACAGCACTCGAACCACTGAGGCGTAACGAGATACGCATAATATGCGGATCTCGACGACCTACTGGTCTTGGCCCAATGCCCAAATCGAGCCATTCGGGACGCAACCTCACTGGTGCAGCGCCTCACTCAGCTGGGGTTAGCTGTAAACTGGACAGAGAGTGCTCCGTGGCCGGCTCAACAGTTTTCCTATCTAGGCATTCAGTTGGATACTGCCGAGATGAGGGCCAGTTTATCGGCACCATGGAGAGCGACACTGACGTCAGCTCCCTGGGTGTGTCGAGTGACAAATACAATCACCGCTCTGTCAAGGATGTCCTTACTAGGACTGAGGTCTGCAGCCCATGTAGTGGTCCCCTTAGGCCTGTTACACATGCGCAGACTGCAGAGGCGGTTCGCACGACTGCGACGGGTTCCAGTGAGAACGCCGTCGCAAGTTGATTGTAATACAGAGATCGGTCAAAACCGACCTGAGCTACTGGAGAGACCCGCGCGTCATCGCGCGCGGAGTCGCCTGAGTTCGCTGAAAGCTCTCCACATTCCAGGTCTGCTCAACGAAGGAGCAGATCTGTTATCACGGGGAGGCCCGAGGGACGACGACTGGAGGTTAGCACCCTCCATTGTGTCGCTGATTTGGGCACGGTTCGGGCAAGCAGAAGTGGTTCTGTTTGCGTCACGGACGAATGCGCAGTGTCGCCTTTGGTTCTTCCTGCGCGAACAGGACAACCCGCCATTGGGAGTCGATACATTCGCACACCACCCATGGCCGAGGGTCCTGTTATACGCGTTCCCACCCCTGACATCTATCCTCCCACTGTTGGCACGAGTGAGGTCAGAGAGGCTAGAGTTAATTCTTGTAGCCCCGGACCGTCCCGGAGCCCCGTGGTTTCCGGAACTGATGGAGATGTTGGTAGAGGGCCCATGGCCCATACCTCATCGACAAGATGCACTCTCTCAAGCCAGAGGCTTGGTGAGGGGGCCGCCTATGATGGGGGGCCCCCTCATGGCCTGGTTACTGAGAGGGATTTGTTAGAACGCAGGGGTCTGACAGACGCGGTCATTCAGACCATTCAGAGTGCGCACGCGCAATCCACTGCAAAGGGATATGCGGCGCGCTGGCGAGTGTTTACACAGTGTGAGGGACAGGACGTTGACCCAGTCTGCTGTCGGGTCGAAACGTTCTTGTGCTTCTTACAGTCGCTGTTTGACAAGGGATTGGCGGCGAGAACTATTAAAGTTTACGCGGCTGCCATCTCAGCTTGTCATGAGGGTTTTGCGACAACGACACTGTTCAGTCATTCGCTGGTTAAGCGTTTTTTGACTGGAGTGTGTAGGCTTAGACGCCCTCATAGGACTCTAATGCCAAAATGGGACCTGTCGATTGTGCTAGAGGCGCTGTGCGTGCCCCATTCGAACCCATTGACACTGTGTCGTTGCGTTTATTGTCTCTCAAGACGAGTCAGCTCCTCGCCTTGACTACGGCTAAGCGAGTGAGTGATTTATGTGCTCTCTCGACACGGGCAGATTGTTTGATCATATCTGATGACAAAACAAAAGCTGTGTTACGCCCTAACCCGGTTTTTATCCCTAAGGTTAATCGTGGGTTTAGGGTTCAGAGCTGTGCTCTGAGCGCCTTTTTTCCTCCTCCTCACGACGGAGAGAGGGAGAGGCGTTTACATTGTCTATGTCCGGTGCGCGCGTTGGCACAATATGTGAAGCGCACGGCAGGACTGAGATCTTCTCCCCAGCTTCTGATCTGCTACGGCGGACAGAAAGCCGGGGCACCACTCTCGAAGCAGAGGCTGTCCCATTGGATTTGCGAGGCTATTAGCCTCGCATACGAATCGAAGGGGCAGCCCGTGCCGACTGGCATTCGGGCTCATTCCACCAGGGGCATGGCCACATCAGTGGCCATTCTCAGGGGAGTGGGAGTGGAGGAGATATGTGAGGCGGCGTCTTGGTCGTCGCCATCACTTTTTGTACGGTATTACTTGAAAGATATTCTTCCTCATCCTTTTCTCATTCTGTCCTCAGTTTTGCTGATGACTGATGTAGTGGGAAGGCACTTGGATTACCCTGGTCATGGGGATTCTATTCAAGTGTTGTCAGGATGAATACGGATGTGCCTGGGGAGGGGACCCTCCTCCAGGACATGTTCCGTTAGATCAACAACCCTACGTGCTCACGTAAGGGTTAGATCAGTGATATTTCTTCCGCATCCTTTTCTCATTCTGTCCTCAGTTTTGCTGATGACTGATGTAGTGGGGAAAGCACTTGGATCACCCTGGTTGGGGATTCTATTCAAGTGCTGTCAGGATGATTACGGATGTGCCTGGGGAGGGGACCCTCCTCCAGGACATGTTCCGTTAGATCTACAACCCTACGTGCTCACGTAAGGGTTAGGTCAGTGATATTCTTCCTCAATCCTTTCTCATTCTGTCCTCAGTTTTGCTGATGACTGATGTTGTGGGAAGGGCACTTGGATTACCCTGGTCATGGGGATTCTATTCAAGTGCTGTCAGGATGAATACGGATGTGCCTGGGGAGGGGACCCTCCTCCAGGACATGTCTGTTAGATCAACAACCCAACGTAAGGGTTAGGTAAGTGATATTTCTTCCTCATCCTTTTCTCACTCTGTCCTCAGTTTGCTGAGGACTGATGTAGTGGGGATGGCACTTGGATTACCCTGGTTGGGGATGCTATTCAAGTGCTGTCAGGATGATTACGGATGTGCCTGGGGAGGGGACCCTCCTCCAGGACATGTTCCGTAAGATCTACAACCCTGCGTGCTCACGTAAGGGCTAGATCAGTGGAGCAGACTCGTGTGGGTTGGGCCAACTTTTTAAGGTTGTCTTGAACCAACATCAGTGGTCAGCTCCGGGTGCCGCTGAGATTGTTTTACGGATTAATAGTCTCAGTGGGGGTACATTTGGCCTCGTTCGCTCCGCCTAAACCAATAGGAGCAGAGCTCCCCTATGGGGCGGAGCTCCACGATATAGAACGATAGTTATGGAGATAGACTCCAGTTCTATGAGTGGAGCGGAGCCCCATAGGGCTGCTGGCCCACTTCGACTCGTTCAAACCCGGCTGTTTTTGTATGTTTGGGAGAATGAGGTAGCGAAGTACACCCCTTTATATAGCACCCCAGGCGGGCGCAGGCATTGAAAAATTCAGTCATTGGCTACTTTAGGTAGCGGGTAAACCAATAGGAGCAGAGCTCCCCTATGGGGCTCCGCTCCACTCATAGAACTGGAGTCTATCTCCATAACTATCGTTATCTATTGGGTATTGTGCATGAGTGATTAAGTCTACATTGGACTGTGAGTGTGTGTGTGTGTGTGTGTGTGTGTGTGTGTGTGTGTGTGTGTGTGTGTGTGTGCGTGTGCGTGTGCGTGTGTGTGTGTGTGTCTGTGCACTTGTGTGCATGCATGCATGTATCCATTCGATCATGCATATAGGTCTGTGTGTGTGTATACTGTATGTATGTGTGGATTTAAATTTTTAAATTTTTGGCATTTAGCAGACGCCTTATTCCAAAGCGACTTACAATCAATACATTTGAATACCAAGCATGTGAATCAGCAATCCACCATTCGTTGCAGGAAGAGTAATCTAGCTCGGGCCCGGGGCCACTGATAGAAGGAAAAACCTTCTCCCTATCGCCTTCTACTAAAGCTTTTTTTTTTTTTTTTACTGGAGAAACTGAGAAACAGTACAAGGGGGGCAATAGAAGTTCTTAGGGACACAGTAGAGGGGAAAGGGGGTGTCTTAAGGAGACGTAGTGGTGAGGGTCAGAAGATGTCTCAGGAGGAGCAGTTAAGATGTAACCTGAAGAGATGGGTCTTCAGTCTACGACGGAAGATGGGTAGTGACTCTGCCGTTCTGACAGCCGTGGGGAGCTCATTCCACCAGCGGGGAGCCAGTGTTGTGAAGAGACGTGATCGGGCAGCCCGACGTGGAGGTGGGGCCAGTCGGCCAGCCGAGGTGGAGGAGCGGAGTGAGCGGGCAGGGGTTTGGGGGGTTACCATTTCCTTCAGGTAGGCAGGGGCTGTCCCTTTAGCTGCCTGGTATGCAAGCACCAGGGTCTTGAATCTGATGCGAGCTGCTATCGGGAGCCAGTGCAGGGTGCGAAGGAGAG